>NC_052059.1:72544799-72896049 GCF_903992535.2 Arvicola amphibius
TGTGCCCTTAAAGGGGATACTATGACCCTGATTGGTTTTTGTCTCTCTGTTTCCCGGATGGCCATGCAGTGAGTTTGCTTCTCCATCTTGTGCTCCAGTCATGATGTGCTAGGTCACTACAGGCCCAAAACAACAGGACCAAGTGACCATAAATTGAAACCATGAGCCAGGAAAACACAGATTTCCTCTTTGTTACTTATCTCTGGCACTACCAAAGAGAAAAATCAAAACAAAACCAAGAGTATGAGGAGAAGTAAGAGCTCCAATTTTATATCTTGCTGAGATGCATAACTTAAAGCTAATAATAAAGGAATATGCTCTAAAATAATAGGTTGTAAAATATTAATTACTTTAATTAATATTTCAAAAATACCAAGGACATGGGGCCAAAGAACTATTCCATATGGAGAATAAAAGAAACCTGACAATGAATGCAGCTCGTGATTTTGAACCAGATCTGTGTAAGGGACACTTAGGGTGATCATACAATAAGAATGGGGCTTGGGAACCAGATGATATCAACACATACCCTGCTCTGAAAGGCTGTGTTGTGGTTGTGTAGATAACACAGAGAAAGACCCAGAGGTGAGAGAGCATAGATCAGCAACTACTGTCAGATGAAAACATCTTTGTCTTGTACTTTTTCCTTTATTGGAGACAGGGTCTCATGTAGCCTACGCTAATCTCAAACACTTTGTAGCCAAGGATGGCCTTGAAATTCTGAACCTCCTGATTCTCCATCTCACTGGGGTTGAGGGCATGCTAGCTACACTGCACCCAGTTCACTTGTGCCAGGAACTGGATCCAAGGCTTCACACCTGCTGAGAAAGCGCTGAGCCATGACCAGTCCATGGATAGTATTTCCAATTTTTCTCTAAGTTTGTGCATCAAAAGCCAGAGTCAAGTAATTGATTTTTCAAGTGTATTTTTTCAGTAAATATCTTTCTAAGTCTATAAACACTTGAAACATGCAAGAGAAATGAGGTTTACCATGTCTGCATGTTAATTTGTTGAGCTTATAAAAGGTGCTTAGATGCTCGAGAGACTGCCACACAAGTAGAGTAGGTTGAAAGGCAAGACTGTCATAGTTAGAAATGCAGACTGACAGGTTGGAAGTGTTTAACCAACTGTATAAATGGTACCAAATTATTACTTTAAAACCTACAAGTAATTGCACAAATTATCTAGGCTTAGAAATAGGATAGTTTTCAATTGACTTTAAAAATCTGACTGCTAACTTTTTACTACTAAGAAAAACAGTTTTCTTTTCTGTGTAACAGATTCAAAAAGTGACTAACATTGCCAGAGCATGGATTTTGAGCTTAGAGAGAACAAAAACTGAAATATAAAACACAATCCCTGACTAGTTAATCAATACCAGAACATAACGCACAGGAAACAATAACAAAACAGGACAGACGCCCAGCACTGAGACCGTGCGGCATGCCCTGTATGTATGGAGGAGACCAATCCAGAATACAGGAGGAATACGGGAGGCACAGTGGCATTTGGCTTTTATGGGGCAGGATAGTCAACTACCATGCAGCTCAGTAGTAGAATGTTAACCTGGCATACATGTGGCCCAAGGCAACAACATCTGTGCACAGGACAGCAAGTTGTCTCAGCAAGTAAAGGCATTTACAGGCAAGCCTGATAACCTGAGTTCAATCCTCAGGAACCAAAAGGTAGAAGGAAAGAACTGACTCCCATAAATTGTTCTCTGACCTCTCCATGCTTGCTGTGGTACACACATACACATGAGTGTGCTCTCTCACACACAGACGCACAGATAGGCAGGCAAACACACACACACGCAGTTTTCTATAAAATGCCTATATGCCAGGCTAGGCATAAAGATAAATGCCTTTGATCCCAGCACTCTGGAGACAGAAGCAAGCAAAGGTCTGTGAGTTTGAAGCTAGTCCAGACTACTGAGTTCTAGGTCAGTATGATCTATATAGTAAGTTCTAGGCCAGCCAGGTCTATATAGTGAGTTCTAGACCATTCTGGTCTATATAGTGAGTTCCAGGACAGCCAGGTCTATATAGTGAATTCTAGGCCAGCCAGGGCTACACAGTGAGACCCTGTCTCAAAGAGCATATTAAAATCTGTGTGCTTACCAACTATGATGTGTGCTTTCTTGTAAAACACAAACTGGTGTCATGTCTCCTTGTTTGTCTCCAACATGTAGAACAAGACCAGAGCCACCAAAGGCTATTAGAAACTCTCATGATAGTCATGAGGGGCCCTGGCTCTGGAATCTTCATGGAAGGAGAAAGTGTCTTTGTCCATTCCTGAATGCAGTGGTCATTGAGCCCTGTTCTTCATCACCATGATATGTGTTCCCTTCTGGCCTCTATCACCTAGAACCCAATCAGGTAAAAGACTCATTGTGAGCTGGGTGGTGGTGGTGCACGCCTTTAATCCCAGCACTCGAGAGGCAGAGGCAGATCTCTGTGAGTTTGAGGCCAGCCTGGTTAGGCACCAAAAACTACAGAGAAAAACCCTGTCTCAAAAATAAAAAAAACAAACAACAACTCATTGTGAGCTCATTTCCGACTTTGCCAAGGCTGAAGGAGGAAAGCTGCTCTGACAGGCAAGAGAAAGCCATTAGGTCAAACCAAGAAAAGCAGAAGGGTCAGGCACAGCATAGGGGATCCAGGAATGTCAAGCAGTGGTCAAAAACTCTCACACCTACGCTTGCCCCAACCACTGAGCAAATATTTTATAAATCTTCTCTTTTGTACCAGACCCTCTTGTGATCACTTGGGAAATAGACATCTCCTAGGTTTGTCCTGTTCTTGTTCTAGTGACAAAGAGAAACAGCAAAGTATAATAAGGGCTAGTGGCATGGCTCAGTTGGAAGAGTGCTTGCCTAACACACACAAGGCTCTGGGTTAGGTCAGCAGCACTGTAGAGCTCCCCACTGCATTGTGCAGTTGGAAGTAAGGGGACCAGAAGTTCAAAGTCATTCTTGGCTGCATCAGGAGTTTGAGGCTAGCCTGGGCCTTCAGAAAACCTTGCGGCAAAAAAAAAAAAAAGAGTTAAAAGTGAAATCAATAAACAGTATGTCTCATTCTAAGAAGATTTTCACACTGATCACAAGAGACAGAGAACATTCCAGAGCATGAGGGAGCTGGCTGTAGTGTTAAATCTTGGAGTAAGAACAGGCCTCATGTGGACAGAGGGAGAGACACACGGGCAAACCTTCAAGATGGGACCACTGGCACTGGCACAGGCAGGCAATGGGCATGAGGCCTGGTCTCCCTTAGGATCTGCAAGAAACAAGTTGACTAGGTACCCAGCATCTGTGTGACCTGAAGAGAGAGGTAGGCATATGACCACTAGAGGCACTTCTCACTTGAAACTCAGGTGACAGGTTACCATAGAGATGAAAACAACTAAAAGATCAGAGTGGGTGACATCCACAAATAATCACAGAGACAAAGAGCCCGAGTGGCCACTGCATCTAAAGGCAACTGAAGCATGTCCGTGTGCCAAAATAGTGTCATAGCATGAGCAGCTGGCAGGGAAAGCAACCCGACAGGAAACATGGCTCCTTAAATAAGCTTAACTTCCTGTCTCAGTAAATATGGACCACATAGGTCAGGTCTGTGCTAAGAGAGAGGGAATGAAGAGCATTTATTTTCAACCATTGCTGAAAGACACTGCTTCCAGGCATGTCATTTACAAAGTTCTGGAAACAGCTATCCAGTACAATCTTCCCCACAGGAACCTAAAATATGAAAGAGTCTAAAGAGAGCCTCACTGCAGGAGGGGGTCAGGCAAGCCTAGGCTACAGCAGTCCAACCCCAGTGATTTCTGACAACAGGGCTTGATTTCTCACTCAGACTTTGTATCAGAGTTGGCTGGGGCTGCTGTGACACGTCTCATCATTATGGGGCCCAGACTGGGGAAGCATCTGTCATCTCAAACATAGCCAGTCGCCATGACAAAGGGAAGAAGACCTTGGAAGCTTCTTGCTAGCACACTGAAATGCTTCAGCACAGACACATACACTACAGTTGTCCCTAGGTGACAGTGGGGGATTGATTCTAGGACTCCCATGGATAGCAAAATCCTCATATAAAATAGCCACTGCATAGAATCTGTATAGATTTAGATCATTTTTTAAAAAAATATAATTACCCTTTTTTTACTTATTTATGTGCACATATGTGTGGAGGTCAGAGGACAACTTGCAGGAGTCGGTTCTCTCCTTCTACTATGTGGGTCCCAGGGGTCAAACTCAGGTTGTCAGTTTGGGGACAAGTGCCTTGACCAGCTGAGGCATCTCTCCAACCCTAGGTCATTTTTTAATTATTTCTATGCAAATAGCTGCATTATATTGCTTAGGTAATAACAACAAATGAAATCCAAACATGGTTACTAGAGATGCAATTTTGGCTTCAAATATTTTTTTCCTCTAAAGCTAGTTGAATCTTCAGGTATAGAAGGCTGTGGGTACAGAGGGCTACCTACCACTTTGAACCCATTGACCAGCAGGAGTAACACAGCTCTGCCCACACCCAAGAGGACCAAACCAATATTTCTATACCTGACCAGGAAGGTAGAGAGCTGAAAGAATACTACAGATAGCACCCAAACCTTCCAGAGCTTACTGCATGCAGACAACTGCAAACAAATCAGCCAATCAGAGCTCAGCACACAGCATGTCCATGCCTTTGTCATGCTGTCCCTGAGCAATGTACTTTCTGGTTCAGTATGGTAGACACAGCTACCTATGAACAGCTGAACACAATAAAGCAGTATGGTTGAGCCTGTCACAAAGACGCCTCTAAGTGGGAGAGAACATGACAAGGGCAGACTATCCAGTTGTGAAAGGAGACAAAAGCATATCAGCAGTCTTCTAGCTAACTTTCAGGAGAAAGTCCCTGGCACACAACCACAAATACCTGTGGTGTCCCCATTGCCAGGATCAGCAGGAGGGCAGGCATCCTAGAAGATGAGAGGTGATATCCTCAGAGAGGGCACAGGCCTGGAGAGTACCTGGGAGATTTAGTCCTCGAGCATCAGGCTGTCTGTCCAAACAGGTGTGCCCAGCACTGGTGGGGTTCAGCTGAGATGCACCTGCCTGGAAGGCCTCCCAGATGGCAACACAGCAGCAGCCCTTTGGTAGTCACCATGGACCCAGCTTACCCACTATCACTGTGACCTTGGCGTCTGAGGCAGTCCACCTCCCTGGTGCCTGGTCCAGGACCTAAGACTTGAGAAACATGCCATAATTGTTTGTTCAGCCATTCAAACACAGGGAGAGGGGCTAGAGATGTAGCCCATTGGTAGTGTGTGCTTAGCATGCATGAGTTCCTGGGTTCCATACTCAATACCCTACAGCCCGGGAATGCAGTGCAGGTTTGCAATCCCAGCACTGTAGGGTGCAATCAAGAGGTTCAGAAGTTCAAGGTCATCCTCATCTATATAGCAAGTTCCAGGCAAGTATGAAAATCCCCTACCCCAAACACACACACACACTAAAAGACTCAAACCAGGAAGCAATAAAAAAGCAAAGACAGCCGGCGGCGGTGGCACATGCCTTAATTCCAGCACTCGGGAGGCAGAGGCAGGCGGATCTCTGTGAGTTCGAGACCAGCCTGGTCTACAAGAGCTCCAGGGGGGCTGGAGAGATGGCTCGGAGGTTAAGAGCACTGACTGCTCTTCCAGAGGTCCTGAGTTCAATTCCCAGCAACCACATGGTGGCTCACAGCCATCTATAATGAGATCTGGTGCCCTCTTCTGGCATACCAACATACATGGAAAAAATGTTGTCTACATAATAAATAAATCTTTAAAAAAAAAAAAAAAAGAGCTAGTTCCAGGACAGGCTCCAAAGCTACAGAGAAACCCTGTCTCGAAAAAAAAAAAAAAAAAAAAAAAAAAACAGAAAAAAAGCAAGCAAAGACATCTGGATGTGGTGGCATACTCTTTACATCCCAGTACTAGGGAGGCAAAGACAGGAGGATTTCTGTGAGTTAGAGACCACTCTAGTCTACACAGAGAGTCCAAGACCATCTACATAGTGATAATCTGTCAAAAAGAAGAAAGCAGATACAAGAGGATGAGGAAAACAGGAAGTGAGAGGAGGAAGAGACGAAAAAGAAATCAAGCAAAGATGGATATAATTTCCCAGAAACCAAAAACATACTTAGCGTTCTGGAAGGATTAAAGATGGAAGACAACATAAGTGCTTTTATTCAAGGTTCCTGAAGTTTAGAAATAGATATGCCAAGCCACCTAGGCCACTCCTGTCACCAAATGAGGGTTACTCTTGCAGAAAGGCACAAAACATATTTAAAGCTGAGAGCAAAGGCAAGGTAGTGTGGGAGAGTAGTTTTGAGAACGTGCTGTAAGAAAGGAGTGGCATTCCAGGTAGGTGAGCTAGAATGAGGAGAGGGTCCATCCAGCCCCCACAGGAACCTACAGCCACCTGGCACCCAGAACATGAATGTCGGGAGTGTGAGGAAAGCAGAGGTCTCCCTGGGCTGACAACAGGGCGATCCCTCCTTCTCCATCAGAATTATAACTGTGAGAACATGTGACTCGGACACAGAACCGCCACTGCCAGTCACTAGTGCAGTCATCCAGCTGCTGTCACCAAGCAACAAAAACGTTCCAAAGGACAAATATAAGCCAAAGCAGCCAAGAGACTTCTTCCTTCCCTTCCCCCAACATCAGAGACCCAGCAAGGAAGAACAGCACCTTATCACTGACTGCTGCAGTCTAGAGAAAGCCTGCTGAAAGAGTCTGGAAGGAGTTTTCATGTGTTAGCCTTCAAAACAGTGACTGGTAAACCAAGCCCTGGGGGCACACCTTTCTAATCCCAGCACTACTGGGGCAGAGACAGGTAGGTCTCTGAGTTCAAGGCCAGTCTGGTTTACTTAGTGAGTTCCAGAACAGCCAGAGCTACAGAGTGAGACCTTGTCTCAAAACAAAACAAAGCAAAATTAGTGAGTGGTGAACCTGGAGATGTGGCTCAGAGATTAAGAGCATTTATTGTTCTTGTAGAAGACCTGAGTTTGGTTTCAAGCACCCATTCAGATGGCTCATAGCCACCTGTAATTCCAATTCCAGGATGTCCAACACTCTCTTCTGACATCCTAGGGCAGTGCACATTTGTTGTGCATATACAGGCAGGCGGCACACATATGTACACATAAAAGTACACATATACAGACAAGCAGGCACACATACATATACATAAATGAAAATTTAAAACCTGGTAGGTTTTAAAATCAAAAGACTGGTAGGCTTTTTCTTTTTAAACAGGGTCTTTTATATCCCAGGCTGAGCTGGAACTTACTATGTAGCCAAGAACAACATTGAGCTTCTGGTTTTCAGGCCTCTGACTTCAGAATGATGGGATTACTGATGTGCCCTGCTATGTTTGGTTATATAGTCTTAAGGATCGAATCCAGGACATCATTCATGTTAGGCAATCATTCTACCAACTGGGTCTCATTCCCAACCTGGATTTTAAATGTGTGTGTGTGTGTGTGTGTGTGTGGTATTTAAATTCATACACAGGTCCTTATGACTGTGTTCTTCACAACGATCTACTTAAGTATTTATTTAATTTTGTGTGTATGGGTATTGTCTTAGTTACCTTATATTCCCATGACAAGATGCCATGCATGATCAAGGCAACTTATGAAAGAAATTATTTTAATTTAGGGGTTCACAGATGCAGACAGTTAAAGTCCATGATCATCAGAGTAGGGAGTGCAGCAGCAGGTAAGCAGGCATGGTGTTGGGGCAGCGTCTAAGAACGTTATACCCTGATACAAAAGTTGGAGGAGCAGAGATAACTTCAAAGCCCACCCCAGTAACAAATATCCTCAAAAAAGTCCACACCTCCTAATCCTTACTAAACAGTTCCACCAACTGAGTTATCAAGCATTCAAATATATGAACCTATGGGGATTGTTCTCATTCAAACCATCACAGATGTTTCACCTGTGTGTTTGTCTGCACACAACATACATGCAGAACCCATAGAGTCCAGAAGAGGGTGCTGAGTACCTCAGAACTGGAGCTACAGATGGTTATGAGCTGCTATGTGGGTGCTGGGAACTGAACTTTGGTTCTCTAGAAGAGCAGCCTGTGCCATTACCTACGCAGTCATCTCTCATCCCCGAGATTGTTTTATTGCTCCAATCACTTCTCAGTTTGAAGGACACTGATAAGGTTACCAGCCACTCAGACTGGCGAGACAATCTGATCTCAAACAAAGGTCTCAAATATTCATCTATTCAAATCCTAAAGGATCACAAATGTGGGCATTTGGATGATCTGGCGCTACAGCTACCTCATTTGAGAACTGAACTACAGTGAGAAGCCAGGGAGCTAATAGGAAATGGCACAGGCCTTGACTCCTCAGGCACATTAAACAAGAACATGCTGCTGGCCTCTGGCTTGACCTTTCTGGCCTCACATCACAGAAGAGAAGTGCTTTCCAGCTTTCAAAATGCTTATCCATGGAAGCGAAGGCCTGCTTTACTGTGTCTCGTCATAGGCCAGCTGGCTATACCTAAGGGAAGCAGCTGAATCTGAAAGTGTGTGCACCTTCTCAAAAACGTAGACCTCAAATCCTTCCTCTATCTAAATAAAGAGACTTAACAAGCTTCCCTTCCTTTACAGAGGTTTCTCAACCAACTCAGCCAATTGCCTACAGAAAGGACGCTCTACAACAGCTAAGCAGAGCCGTGAAGCTCTCCAAAAACTTGTGTATAATGGAAACCCAGCAACACCAGCAGTGATGTAATTAAGAAGTAAATTATTTTATTTTATTGATATTTATTAAGCTCTACATTTTTCTCTGCTCCCCTCCCTGCCTCTCTTCTCCCCACTTCAACACTCCCCCAAGGTCACCATGCTCCCAATTTATTCACGAGATCTTGTCTTTTTCTACTTCCCATGTAGATTATATCTATGTAAGTCTCTCTTACTGTCTGCATTGATGTCTAAATTCTCTGCAATTGTGGTTTGTAGGCTGGCTTTCTTTGCTTTATGTTTAAAAACTCATAATGAGTGAGTACACGTGATAATTATCTTTCTGTGTCTGGGTTACCTCACTCAAAATAATGTTTTCTAGCTCCATCCATTTTCCTGCAAAATTCAAGCTGTTGTTATTTTTTTCTGCTGTGTAGTACTCCATTGTGTAAATGTACCACATTTTTCTTATCCATTCTTTGATCGAGGGGCATTTAGGTTGTTTCAAGATTCTGGTTATGAAAAACAAAGCTGCTATGTACATAGTTGAGCACATGTGTTTGTGGCACGATTGAGCATCCTTTGGATATATACCCAAAAGTGGTATTACTGGGTCTTGAGGAAGGTTATTTCCTAATTTTCTGAGAAATCACCACACTGATATCCAAAGGGGTTGTACCAGCTTGCATTCCCACCAGCAATGCAGAAGTGTTCCCTTTTCCCCACAACCTCTCAAGCATAAGTTGTCATCAGTGTTTCTGGTCTTGGCCATTCTTACAGGTGTAAGATAGAATCTCAGAGTCGTTTTGATTTGCTTTTCTCTGATGACTAAGGATATGGAACATTTCCTTAAGTGTCTTCCAGCCATTTCAGATTCCTCTGTTGAGAGTTCTCTGTTTAGGTCTGTACTCCATTTTTTTTTTTTTTTTGGTTTTTTGAGACAGGGTTTCCCTGTAGTTTCTAGAGCCTATCCTGGAACTAGCTCTTGTAGACCAGGCTGGCCTCGAACTCAGAGATCCGCCTGCCTCTGCCTCCCAAGTGCTGGGATTAAATGCGTGCACCACCACCGCCTGGCTTATACTCCATTTTTTTATTGGATTATGTAATCTTTTGGTGTCCAATTTCTTGAGTTCATTGTATATTTTAGAGATCAGACCTCTGTCTGATATAGGGCTAGTGAAGATCTTTTCCCATTCTGTAGGCTGTCATTTTGTCTTGTTGACCATGTCCTTTGCTTTACAGAAGCTTTTCAGTTTCAGGAGGTCCCATTTATTAATTGTTTCTTTCAGTGTCTGTGCTACTGGGGTTATATTTAGGAAGTGGTTCCCTGTGCCAATGAACCTTCTATGAGGTTCAGTGCGGCTGGCTTTATGTTGAGGTCTTTGATTTGGACTTGAGTTTTGTGCATGGTGATAGATATGGGTCTATTTTCATTCTTCTACATGTTGCTATCCAGTTATGCCAGCACCACTTGTTAAATATGCTTTCTTTTTTCCATTTGATATTTTTTGCTTCTTTATCAAAGATCAGGTGTTCGAAGATGTGTGGATTGATATTTGGGTCTTCTATTGGGTTCTCCATTGGTCCTCCTGTGTGTTTTTATGCCAATACCAGGCTGTTTACAGTACTGTAGCTCTGTAGTAGAGTTTGAAGTGAGGGATTGTGATGCCGCCAAAAGTTCTTTTATTATATAGGATTATTTTGGCTATCCTGGATTTTTTTGGTTTTCCAAATGAAGTTGAGTGCCATTCTCTCGAGGTCTTTGAAGAATTTTGCTGGGATTTTGATGGGCATTGTGTTGAATCTGTAGATTGTTTTTGGTAAGATTGCCATTTTTGCATTGTTATTTCTGCCTACCCAAGAGTATGGGAGGTCTTTCCACTTTCTGGTGTCTTCTTCAATTTTTTTCTTCAAAGATTTGAAGTTCTTGTCATACAAGTCTTCCACTTGTTTGGTTAGAGTTACTCCAATATATTTTATGCTAGTTGTGGCTATTGTGAAGGGTGTTAATTCTATGATTTCTTCCCCAGCCCTTTTATCATCTCTGTACAGGAGGGCTAATGATTTTTTTTAGTTAATCTTGTATCCTGCTACATTGCTGGAAGTGTTTATGAGTTGTAGAAGTTCCTTGGTAGAATTTTTGGGATCACTTATTTAAACTATCATATCAGCAAACAGTGAGAGTTTGAATTCTTCTTTTCCAATTTGTAACCCCTTAGTGTCTTATTGGTCTAGCTAGGACCTCAAGAACTATATTGAGCTGGGCAGTGTGCGCATGCCTTTAATCCCAGCACTCGGGAGGCAGAGGCAGGCGGATCTCTGTGAGTTTGAGACCAGCCTGGTCTACAAGAGCTAGCTCCAGGACAGGCTCTAAAGCTGCAGAGAAACCCTGTCTTGAAAAACCAAAAAAAAAAGAACTATATTGAATAGATATGGAGAAAGTGGACAACTTTGTCTTGTTCCTGATTTCAGTGGGATCGCTGGGAGTTTCTCTCCATTTAGTTTGATGTTGGCTTTGCTGTATATTGCCTTAATTATGTTTAGGTATGTTCCTGGTATCCCTGCTCTCTCCAAGACCTTTATCATGAAGGGATGTTGTATTTTTGTTGAAGGTTTTTTCGGAATCTAATGAAATGATCATGTGGTTTTCTCTTTCAGTTTGTTTACATGGTGGATTACATTGACAGATTTTTGTATGTTGAACCATCCCTGCATCTGTGGGATAAAGCCGTGTGGTAGATGATGGTTCTGATGTGTGCTCGGATTCGATTTGCCAGTATTGAGTATTTTTGCATCAATGTT
This sequence comes from Arvicola amphibius, assembly GCF_903992535.2. Lineage (NCBI taxonomy): Eukaryota > Metazoa > Chordata > Mammalia > Rodentia > Cricetidae > Arvicola > Arvicola amphibius. The sequence continues at coordinate 72,556,329 of NC_052059.1, forward strand.
TATGAGTGAGATTGGTCTGTAATTCTGTTTCTTAGTATTGTCTTTCTGTGGTTTGGGTATCAGGGTAATTGTAGCCTCATAAAAAGAGTTTGGCAATGTACCCTCTGTTTTTATTGTGTGGAATAATTTGAGGAGTATTGGTATTAGTTCTTCTTTGAAAGTTTTGTAGAATTCTGAGCTGAAACAATCTGGTCCTAGACTTTTTTTTTTGGTTGGGAGACTTTTGATGATTGTTTCTATTTCTTCAGAAGTTATAGGTCTGCTTGTTTATCTGGTCTTGATTTAATTTTGGTAAATGATATTTATCCAGAAAGTTGTCCATTTCCTTTAAGTTTCTGATTTTGTGGAGTACAGGTTTTCAAAATATGACCTGACTGTCCACTGTATTTCCTTTGTGTCTGTTGTTATGTCCCCCTTTTAATTTCTGATTTTGTTAATTTGGATGTTCTCTCTCTCTCTCTCTCTCTCTGCCTTTTGGGTAGTTTGAATAAAGGTTTGTCTATTTTGTTGATTTTTCAAAGAACCAACTTTTTGTCTCATTGATTCTTTGTATTGTTTTCTTTCTTTCTATTTAGTTGATTTCAGCTCTCAATTTGATTATTTCATTCTGTCTAGTTCTCTTAGGTGAGTTTGCTTTTTTAGTTCTAAAGTTTTCAAATGTTCTGTTAATTCACTAGTGTGAGATTTTTCCAGCTTCTTTATGTAGGCGTTTAGTGCTATAAACTTGCCTCTTAACACTGCTTTCATTGTGTCCCATAAATTTGGGTATGTTGTGTGGTCATTTTCATTGGGTTTTAGGAAGTCTTTAATTTCCTCCTTTATTTCTTCCTTGACCCATTGATGACTCAGGTGAGCATTGTTTAATTTCCATGTGTTTGTGGGTTTTCTGGAATTAGTATTGCTGTTGACTTCTAGTTTTAAACCATGGTGATCTGATAAGGTACATTGGGTTATTCCAATTTTTTTGTATTTGTTGGGGTTTGTTTTGTTACCGAGTATGTGGTCAATTTTTGAGAAGGTTCCATGAGGTGCTGAGAAGAAGGTATATTCTTTTCTGTTTGGATGGAATACTCTATAGATGTCTGTTAAGTCCATTTGAGTCATAACATCTGTTATTTCTCTTATTTCTCTGTTCATTTTTTGTCTGATTGACCTGTCCAGTGGTGAAAGAGGAGTATTGATGTCTCCCACTATTAGTGTGTGGGGTTTAATGTATGATTTAAGCTTTAGAAGTGTTTCTTTGACATATGAGGGTGACCTTGTATTTGGGGCATAGATGTTCAGTACTGAAATTTGCTCTTGATGGATTTTTCCTGTGACTAATATGAAATGTCATTCTTTGTCTATTTTGACTGATTTTAGCTTGAAGTCTATTTTGTTAGATATTAGAATAGCTACACCCACTTGTTTCTTAAGTCCATTTGATTGGTATATTTTTTCCCAACCTTCACTCTGAGACGATGTCTGTCTTTGAGGTTGAGATGTGTTTCTTGTATGCAGAAGAGAGATAGATTCTCTTTTCATATCAAATCTGTTAGCCCGTGCCTTTTTATAAGTGAGTTTTGTCCACTTACATTAAGGGATATATATGACCAGTGGTTGCTATCTCCTGTTAATTTAGTTTTCATCACTGGTGATGTTAATTTGTGCATTTTTTCTTCTTCAGGATTTGCTGTAATGAGATCCTCAGTTGTCTGTGTTTTTGGTAGTGTAGCCATCTTCCTTGGGTTGGAGTTTTCCTTCTAGTATTTGGTGTAGGGCTGGGTTTGTGGCTAGGTATTGTTTAAATCTAGATTTCATGGAATATCTTTTTTTTGTCCTTCTATGTTAATCGACAGTTTTGCTGGGTATAGTATTGTGGGATAGCATCCGTGTTCTCTTAATGCCTGCATAAAGCTTGACCATGACTTTCTGGCTTTCATTGTCTCTACTGAGAATTCAGGTGTATTTCTGATAGGTCTACCTTTATATGTTACTTGGCCTTTTTCCTTTGCAGCTCTTAATATTCTTTCTTTACTCTGTACGTTTAGTGTTTTGATTATTATATGGTGAGAGGGCTTTTTTTGGATCCAGTCTATTTGGTGTTCTGTAAGCTTCTTGTATCTTCATAGGCATATCTTTCTTTAGGTAGGGAAAGTTTTCTTCTAAGATTTTGTTAAATAAATTTTCTGTGCCTTTGAGTTGAACTTCTTCTTCTTCTATACCTATTATTCTAAGATTTGGCCTTTTTATGATGCCCCATGCTTCATGGATATTATGGGTTAAGCTTTTGTTTGTTAGATTTAATGTTTTCTTTAACTGATGAGTCTATTTCCTCTATTATATCTTCAGCACTTGAGATTCTCTCTTCCATTTCTTGTATTCTGTTGTTCATGTTTGCATTTGTGGTTCCTGATGCTTTTCTCATGATTTCTGTTTCTATAATTCCTTCAGCTTGTGTTTTCTTTATTTTTTCTATCTCAGTTTTTTTTAAGTCCTGAATAGTTCCTTTTGTATGTTTGAGTTCTTTTTCTTGGTTTTCTTTAAGTGATTTGCTAATATCTTCCAATTTTTTGTTTGTTTTTTCCTCCATTTCTTTAATGGAATTTCTCATTTCACCTTTAAGAATATTTAAGCATTCTCTTGAGGTTATTTTTAAGATCATTTTCTTCTGGTTCATCCATATTTGGTTGTTCAAGTCTTGCTTTTGTAAGGTCTTTAGGTTTTACTGGTATTGTGTTGCTCTTTGTGGTTTAGCATGTGATCTTACCTTTTCTACTCATCTTTTCATGTAATAGGTATGTGTTGTAAGGAGGAGCAGAGAGCACCCTGCCACCCAGCTAGCTTAACCCCCGAAACAATCACATGGTCTGTATTAATTAAATTGCTGCTTGGCCCATTAGCTCTAGCCTCTTATTGCCTAACTCTCACATCTTGATTCAACCCATTTCTAATAATCTGTATGTCACCATGAGGCCGTGGCTTACTGGGAAAGATTCAGCATGTCTGACCTGGCAGCTTCATGGCGGGCGGCCCTCTGCCTACCTTCTTCCTCCCAAAATTCTGCTCTGTCTACTCCACCCACCTAAGGGCTGCCCTATCAAAAGGCCAAGGCAGCTTCTTTATTCAACCAATGAAATCAACACAAATGCAGAAGGACCTCCTACACCAGGTGTGGTTGGGGCTGTCTGAGATTCTGTTAAATAATCTTCTAGGTGCCAGTGAATCCAAAGCTCAGATGGTTGTTCCTCGTGGTACAGTCAGGGTCACAGTTCTAGTTACCCAATTGGTTATTCCTGTTCCTAGAGGTAGCTCAGTGCTCCTGTGCTTTGCTCTGCTCCCTTGGAGTTTGCTGTCTCGGGCCTTCTTTGGCCCAGGCTGCTGTCTTTGATCTGTTTCTGTCTGGAATCCCTTCTGCAGAAGTCCCTGGCTTGGAGTTGGACCTATTGTGGTGGAAATCACTGACTCTGGATCTGGTCGCTTACTCAGTCCGAATCTACCCATGTCCTGGGACTGGGTTTGCTCCTGGCTTCTGCTCCTGGTGGAGCTTGTTCTCTCTGTGTCCTAGGTAGCTGGTTCAGTCCCACTTTGGTTCCAGTGGGGATCGCAGACTCTGAATCTGGTCATTGGCTCAATTCTGGTCTGCCAGTGTCCCAGGACTGGGTTGGCTCCCAGGGCTCAATTTGCTCCTGGCTTCTGCTCCCAGTGGAGCTTGTTTTATGAAGTAAATTTTATAGAAAAGGTTTCTGCTAGCACACTTCAGGTTCCACAGAATAAAACATTAATCCTAGACTATTTGAAAACAGTTATATGATATAGAATAATCTTATGTTTCCTATTCATCGGGCTCTTGTCCTCTTCTTTCTGGGTAATTAGATTCATAAACTATAATTTTTCTAATTTCTAATACCTTAAGTTCACAGGTAGGTAGGTGGCTTCCCTCTGGGGTGGGCACCAAGGGGATTCAATGACATAGGAGTGACTCAGGCCAGGCCCTGAGCAGAGCAGAGGGCACACCTTAACACCAGAGCCCCTGACTGGGCCACCTTGAGTTGGTCCCAAAGAAAGTCACCCTAAATGAAAACCAGGAATGTCATTTCTAAAGGCTATATAGCATTTCAGCCCTTAGGAAGAGGACATTGGAGAGGAGAGAGTCCAGGGTTCTGGACAGGAAAAATGTGGAGCAGGAAGCATCTTAGGGGAATCACCATGAGGCTGTTTTCTGTTTACATGGAATAATGATGTCTCGATATATTGAGACAGAGTTCCACAGTGTCCCAGGCTGGCCTCATACTCACGGTGATCCTCCTGCCACAGTTTCTCAAGTCCCTGAATTACAGGTGTAACACAAGCATGTTACCACACCTGCTACTATGAATAAAGGGAAGTGACAGTGGCCTTTCCTGTAAGAATCATGACATAAAGTTTTACTTTTGATTACACTGAAGTAAAATAGCAAGTCCATCTCAGTAAACTATTCTAGTTTTATTCATATTATCCTCTTACCTTTTATTTTTCTTCTCTTTTTTCCCCTTTCCTTTTTGGTTTTGGGGTATTTTTTAATTTTTTAAAATAAATTCCTTTTTTAATTTTTACTTTATGTGTCTGGGAGTTCTGTCTGCATGCATGTCTGTGCACCACCTCTGTGCCTCATACCTAAGGAGACCAGAAAAGTCACGATGGCTGTCAATCCCCATGTGGAGCTGAGAACAGAACTCAGGTCTTTGAAAGAGAGTGATTTAAGACTGGATTCATCTCTCCAGCCCTTTTGGGTTGTTTGTGAGAAATCTTTCTTTATAATTCTGGCTAACACAGAACTCACTATGAAGCCTAGGCTGGCCTGGAACTCACAGAAGTCCTTCTGCCTCAGTTTTCCAAGTTCTAGAACAACAGGCATGAGCGTTTATTTTTTGTTGTTTTATTTTTTGAATTTGCTCATTTTTTCTTTAAATTTTTTATTCATTTATGATTTATTTTATGTGTATGAAATGTTTTGCCTGTGTGTGTGTTTGTGTAACACATGTGTGTCAGCAGAGATCAGAAAAGGGGATCAGATCCCCTAGAACTGGAGTTATGCATGGTTATGAGCCACCATGTGGGTGCTGGGAACTGAAACTGAGTTCTCTGCAAGAGTAGCACTTGCTCTTGACAGCTGAGCCATTCCTCTAGCCCTTGCCTCCACTGTCTGGTGCCAGGATTATAGGCATGAAATATCCCATCTGGTTTATGTGATGTTTGGGGTCAATCAAACCCAGGGCTTCCTGAATTCCAGGTAAACACTCCACCAACTGAGCTACATCTCCAACCTTTTTTTGTTTTGTTTGAGGCAGGTCTTATTCTATAACCCAAACTTGCCTCAAATTTGCAGTAATCCTCTTGCCTCGGTCTACTTGGTTCTGAGATTAAGTATGTAATGTCACACATGACTTAATATTCATCTCTGACTGTGTGTCTGACAGGTGTGGTAGCACACATTTGTAATCTCAGTACCTGGGAGGTGGAGGCAAAAGTATCAGAAGTCTAAGATCACCGTTGGCTACATAACAAGTCTGTGACCAGCTTAAGCTACATGAGACTCCCATTTCAAAATCAAACCAAACCAAATCTGTTTTACAGGTAAGCAAACTGCCATTTGAAATTCAAATTTAGATATTCTTGGTGTCAAAACCTTAGGTCATGTTACCTCACTAGAGTAGATGTAGGAAGAGGGAAGAGAAGGGGGGATGAAGAGGAGGAAAAAATAAGGGAATGGAGAATAAGAATCAGGAAGCAGATATCAGGATGAAGAGGCAGAAGTCCAGTGTCTCTGAGATGGGTCCTGTGGAGAGAAAGCCTGTTCTGTTTAAGTGAATACACTGTTTAAATGAATACACAGAATGTTCATGGTAGAAAATATAGAAGGAAAAGAACTGTGGTCTCTGGTTGCTACAGAATTTCAGTAAATAGAAAGGGACTGCCAGTTTATTGGTACAGGTTTGTTTTTCAACAATGAAGGCATTCTATAGCATGTTACTGTATGCCCATAATTCCAGAACTTGGAAAGCTGAAGCGGGAGAATCAAGAGTACAAGACCAGTATTAGGTACATAGGAAGTTCAAGGCCTGCCTGGGCAACACCAGGCCCTGTCTTACCAGCCTCCAAGAGCAAACACACACACGCATAGTAAGTAATTATAAGGAACTATATAATACCTATATAAGAACCAAAGGTACAAACCAGGAGGTGATGGTGCACACCTGTAATCCTAAGACTCGAGAGGCAGAGGCAGGTAGATCTCTGTGAGTTCAAGACCAGCCTGGTCTACAAAGCAAGTTTCAAGACAGCCAGAGCTGTGACACAGAAAAACCCTGTCTCAGAAAACAAAACAAAATTAAAAAACAAAAGAAAAAGCAAAGGCACAAATAGGCAAATAGATAGATAGATAGATAGATAGATAGATAGATAGATAGATAGATAGATAGATAGATGGTCTTGAGAAATGGCTCGGTGGTTAAAAACACTGACTGCTCTTCCAGAAGACCTGGTTCACTTCCTAGTACCCACATAGCAGCTCACAACTATCTGTAAATCCAGTTTCAGGGATCTGACACCTTCATACTGATGCACATAAAATAAAGTTAAATAAATCATAAAAATTATTTTTAAAAAAGACATACCATGTAAACTGTAACCTAAAGAGCAGAAATGGCCAGCAGTGGTAGCACACCCTTTTAATCCCAGAATTTGAGAGGCAGAGACAGGCAGATCTTTATGAGTTCAAGGCCTACCTGGTCTATGGAGTGAGTTCTAGGACAAGCAAGGCTACACAGAGAAATGCTGTCAAGAAGAAGAAGAAGGAGAAGGAGAAGAAGGAGGAGGAGGAGGAGGAGGAGGAGGAGGAGGAGGAGAAGGAGGAGGAGAAGGAAAAGGAGGGAGAGGGGAAGGGGAGGGGGAGGGGGACGGGGAGGGAGAAGGAGAGGGGACGGGACAGGGAGGGGGAGGGGGAGGGAACGGGGACAGGGAAGGAAGGGGAAGGGGAAGGAAGGGGAAAAGGAAGGGGAAAAGAAAGGAAGGGGAAGGAGAAGGAAGGGAAAGAGGGGGAAGGGGAAGGAGAAGGGAAAGGGGAAGAAGGAAAAGGGGAAGAATGGGAAAGGGAAGGGGAAGGGGAAGAAGAAGGGGAAGAGACAGAGAGAGCAGAAATGCCTACCTAAGCACCTGACAATGTAGACATCATACAGGAACGTGCTACTAGAAGGAATGAAGATTTTGTAACTGTAGTGTTCAGTATGTCAAGAAAGCTATATCTGTAAATTCTGCATCTGTGTATTCAACCACCATGGACAAATATCTGAGGGACATTGCCTCTATATTGAACAACCACAGACTTTAAAAATCATTATTTTGGGGGCATGAAGAGATTGCCCAATAGTTAAGAGCATGTGCTATCCTTGTAGAGGACCTGAGTTCTGTTCCTAGCACTCAAATTAGGTGATTCACAGCTCCCAGTAACTCCAGATCCAAGAGCTCCAACACCTTTCTGGACGTCACGGACACCTATACATGTGCAATTCCCTAAACACAAATGCATAATTAAAAATAATTATTCCCTAAGTAACACAAAACAGCTATAATCAGCATCAAGTTTCTATTCAGCCGTGTGTTAGAAGTGATAAAGTAAGTTACGGAATATAGGAGAGCCCAGGAATGGTGGCTACTGCCTTTTACCTCAGCACTAGTCTGAGGCAGGAAAATGCTCCAAGTTTGAGGCTAGCGTGGGAAAGACTGAAACCACATCTAAAAGAAACAAATGCTGATACCCCACTCTGCCTGCTGCCTTGTGCTTTACCCAGCACTAATAAACAGCATGGCTTTCCTCTTCTTTCCTCAGTTCTCATCCCCAGGAGGACGCTGAGACTTACAGCATGCTTGCTCTGGTTTTGTTTTCTTTTTCTCTTAAACTAATAAAATCATCTTAGAGTTCCTTTTTTCCTCTCCCCCAACATTTTATGTAAAGGACTCATGCATCTTGGGTTGAGAATGAGAAGGATACCAGAACTAGTCTCCCATGGCTACCCAGGGACAACTACAGTCATATGAATACCTAAGACAAAGTGCCATAGTACATGAAGTAGAATGGAGCAAAAGGAGAAAGAGAATTCAGTACTCTAGCCAAAGAAGTTCAAGTCCTCTGCTTTTTTTTTGGTGGGGGGGGGGTATTTGAGACAGGGTTTCTCTGTATAGCCCTGGCTATGCTGGAACTCACTCTGTAGACCAAGCTGGCCTTGAACTCTCAAAAGATCGTCCTACCTCGGCCTCCCAAGTTCTGGGATTAAAGGTGTGCACCACCCACAGTGAACCGGATGGACCAGGTCAGCTACCACCCAGCCCGACAGCTGGGCCTTGGGTTGGCCAACCCTACTGGGAGAGGGTCCAGTGAAGATGGTATACCAGAAACCAGAGGCCTCAAACCAGACCAATGATTTGTTGCAATAAACATTTGCAAGTAAAGTTGATTGGACAAAAGACTATACTATGTGACACACCATAGCTCCCAATGCCACGAGGACAAATGAAGAGTTGTTGGAGAGGCAGGAAATGTGAAGGAGTAAAGAGTGTTTTTTGTTTGTTTGCCTGTTTGGTTTTGTTTTAATTTTTTATTTCTTTTAAGGGGCTATGTAGGGCTGAGGGGCAGATATGGGGGACTGAGAGGTGAGCAGAACTGGGGTACATGATGTAAAATTCCCAAAGCATCAATAAAAAAATTATGTTTTAAAAAAAGAAAAGGTGTAGCCGGGCGGTGGTGGCACACGCCTTTAATCCCAGCACTCGGGAGGCAGAGGCAGGAGGATCTCTGTGAGTTCGAGACCAGCCTGGTCTACAAGAGCTAGTTCCAGGACAGGCTCTAAAGCTGCAGAGAAACCCTGTCTCGAAAAACCAAAAAAAAAAGAGAGAGAGAGAGAAAAGGTGTGTGTTACCAGCACCCAGCTAGTCCTCTGCTCTTTGCTGCTGAAGATCCACAAGAGGCTAGAATTCAACAACGCTGCAGACCAGCTGGGTGTGGTGAGCACCTGATACAGATACGTGGGCGCTCTGGACACTGAGGCAGGAGGACTGGAAATTTGAAGACACCTTGGACTGGTGAGACCCTCTGTCTGTCTCTTCCTATCACTTACTCTCTAAAAAATCAATTATAAAGCAACTAATAGTTAACCACTGGATACTCTCACAAAAAACAGGATACTCTTACCTCTCCAGTATATGTGGGACATTCTGTAGGAATCCATCCTACACTGAGCCATAAGAAGGCTTTCAATACATTTAAAAGGATTGAAATCACACATTCTGCCTCTGATCACAATGAAATGAATGGTGTGCTCTATAGCAGAAGGAATCAGAAACATGTGGAGATTATACAGCCAGGGGGTCAAGGATGTCACAGGGAAATTGGAAAGCACTGTAAGATGAATAAAGTAGAAATCCAACAAGTCCAAAAGCCTGGAATGCAGTAAGAGTGGTGCTTGGAGAAAAATGCATGCTGGAAGAGCCTAGATTTAAAAAAAAAAAGATGAAAGATTTCAGATTAGTAACTCAGAAAAGGGGCTGAAGAGATCGATGGGGGGGGCGGGTTAAGAGCACTCACTGCTCTTGCAGAGGACTTGAACTTGGGCTCAGGAAAACAGAAGACTCAGGTTCAGCGTCCTGCGCCCACAGGTGGTTCACATGCTAAGTCCGGCTCCAGGGCATCTGGTACCCTGTTCTGGCCTCTGTGGGTGCCAGGCTCGCACATATAGTGCACACATATACAGACAAGCAAAACACTCAGACACATGAAAATAAATGAACAGATCTTTAGGAAAAAACGAAACCAGTAAAAGGGTGGGAAAGGCGGCTTAGTAGTTAAAAGCTCTGTTCACTACTGCCTTTAGCTATAGCTCCAGGGATGCAATCCTCTCTTCTGGCCTCAGAGGGCACTGTACTCACAAGCACATGGCCATACTCAGACACACATCTGCACACCTAAATCTTAAAAAGAAAAGCAGAAACCTGAAAAAAAAAAAAAAAACTCGGACTGGAAGCTTCTGTCTATAATCCCAGTACTTGGAATGTAGATGCCTAAGCATCAGAAGTTTAAGGTCAACTTCAGCTATGTGGGGAGCTTGAGACAAGCCCGAGAGTCTCTCACAACAAAACAAAAGCATAAATAGAAGAATTTGAACAAACCTGTAACCAGAGAGCAACTTAGTCCTCAAGAACTGTCCAAGAGTATCTAAGAGGGATGGAGAACTTGCTGTTAGGAGAACTTGCTGCTCTTCCAAGAGAAACACAGATAGATGAATGGCAATGTAATCTTGTTGGAATATGATTCAACCATAAAAATGATCCTCAAGAGCTAAGATTACAGGGGCTGGAGAGATGGCTCAGTGGTTAAGAGGATTGCCTGCTCTTCCAAAGGTCCTGAGTTCAATTCCCAGCAACCACATGGTGGCTCACAACCATCTGTAATGAGGTCTGGTGCCCTCTTCTGGCCTGCAGACATACACATAGACAGAATATTATATACATAATAAATAAATAAATATTTAAAAAAGCTAAGATTACAGACTTGTGCCACCGCACCATACAGAGCTATGTTCTTAGCCCAGATCAAGTTTTTAGAGACAAAGCAAGACAGTGTAATCCATCCTACCCAGCCTAGCACACAAGAGGTAGTTAATGTGTCACATTTGAAATTCACCATTCCCTTATAGTTTTGTGTTTTTACAATATATAGTGTATGTATCTAAACAAGATATTGTTGGACCCTAGAGTCCAATCACTGAGGAGGAGTAGTCGCCCCCCAGAGACTGTCTTTCACACCACAGTTAATGTAAAAGCATGACGATTTTATTAGTTCTGTCATGACAGGGTCTTTCAGCACTAGGGGCCAGAAAAGACCCCGAATCGCTGGTACAGGCTGTTTTTAAAGTAATAAGCCACAGAAGGAAGGGAGGTGTCTGGGGGTTGTTCTCTAATTATTATGATTAGCTTATTCAAAAGGGCTATTACCAATAATTGGTTGGAGAGTGGTTGCCAGATCAAAACATCAGTAACTGCGTCAACACCTAAGGATTATCTTGCCCTTATTCAGGGAGATGGATAGCTGTTATGTCCTTGGTTCTCAGGGGTAGAGGGGAAGTACTGAGAGGGTTCAGAAATGGCTTTAGAATTGTCTTAAAGTTTTACAATACAACACTGTTTGACATCTTAAACTTCATGTAGATGCCCCATCATAAACACCCTTTGTCAGGGGCTGGCTTCTACAAGTATACCATGAACCAGGGTAGGGGTGTGGGGACTAGAAAGATAGTAAAGAGAATGAAGACGTGAGTGAAAATAATAAAACAGAAACAGGATAGTATCGGGAGGGGGTTCCAGTGAGTACCGAAATTAACCCGCATTTAATTTCCATTTGCTTAAAATGCCTCCAACCCCAAATGATAGGAGTAAGATAAAAAGCTGCATTAACGTAGTACAAGGAAATGAACATACCTGTTGAAGGTTGTAAGCTACAGTCATAGTCATAGTTAAACATTCTGTTGCTTGACAAGTAACACTCACACCCTAGACCAAAACATTCTGCAGGCAAACCACTCCCTGGGTGAAATCCATTATCTCCCTAAGGGAATAGGAACTTAGCTGGATCCTTTTGTTTGGGGTAGAAACATATCTACTTCTCTAATCCTGAGATAAAGTCTGAATATTAGCCACACCTGTTGACAATAACCTTGAGTGAGCAGAACTCTTTGATCTAAATCTAGGTGGGACCTTCTGAGGTAGAACAGACGATAACCTTGGGGGAATAGCAGTAAGTTCCAACTCTCTGGTCTTTGGTCAGGGTGGAATGAACAACTTTGAGCAATCTGAAACTCTCTGACCTTCAGACAAGGTGGAAATAGTCTTCACAGTTTGGGCCTCCACAACCCTCTAGGACATGAGATTTTATGCCTTAACATTATGATTTTGATACTTAGCCATGTTTGGTTTTTATTGTTGTTGTTGTTTTCTTCTCTGTATAGCCCTGGGTGTCCTAGAACTTGCTTTGTAGACCAGGTTGGCCTTGACCTTGTAGAGATCCACAGGCCTCTGCCTCCTGAGTGCTGGAATTAAAAGCACACGCCACCACCACCTGCTTGTTTGTTCATTCTTTTGTGTGCCTGTTCTTTTTTAAAATTTAAATAAAGGCCAGGCGGTGGTGGCACACACCTTTAATCCCAGCATTCGGGAGGCAGAGGCAGGCGGATCTCTGAGTTCGAGGCCAGCCTGGTCTACAAGAGCTAGTTCCAGAACAGGCTCTAGAAACTACAGGGAAACCCTGTCTCGAAAAACCAAAATAAATAAATAAATAAATAAATAAATAAATAAATAAAATTTAAATAAGTTAATAGATTCTATCCTTCGACAATTTTTTATACATATGTAATGCATTCTGGTTACTCTCTCCTTGGGACCCTCCCACACTCCCGCCACCTGTATCAAGTTCCTTCCACCAGTTCTCTTTCTTTCCCACATTTACTAGTTTTGTCTTCTTGCTGCCCCACAGAGTTTAACTAGAACTGTCTATGTGACCCTGAGTTTAGAACTTGTAATCTGCAGGCCTGGTTTGTCACCTGGGTACCCTATCCTTTAAAGAGACAAGCCCCACCTAGTCCCAACCTCCCCACCTCCCCTTCTGCCTAGGCAAGCAGATCAAGCGCTCGCTCTCTCTCTCTCTCTCTCTCTCTCTCTCTCTCTCTCTCTCTCTCTCTCTCTCTCTCTCTCTCTCTCTCTCCTTCTTCTGGAGAGGCAGCTTTTGCCTCTCTCTCTTCTCCGCCCAATTCTCCTCTTCTTCTCTTCCCTTCCCCTTCCATAATGCACTAAATAAACTCTATACCCCAGCTCTCTATGCATGGCATATCTGTCTCTCTCCAGCTGAGGCCTCGGGTGACCCCACCCCCACCCCTCGTGGGACAAGTCTCCCATATCTTTTTTTATTTTTTAATATTTATTTATTTATTTATTTATTATGTATACAATATTCTGTCTGTGTGTATGCCTGCAGGCCAGAAGAGGGCACCAGACCCCATTACAGATGGTTGTAAGCTACCATGTGGTTGCTGGGAATTGAACTCAGGACCTTTGGAAGAGCAGGCAATCCTCTTAACCTCTGAGCCATCTCTCCAGCCCCCAAGAAAATTATCAACCTTAATTTTTTTTATTTGTTTTTGACACAAGGTCTCTCTGTGTAGCCTTGGCTGTACTGGAACTAACTCGCTTGTGTAGGCCAGGCTGGTCTCGAACTCACAGAGGTCCGCAGAGCACCGCCTGCCCCTGCCCACCATATCTTTATGAATGATAAAACTGGTCCTGTGAACTCGGCAGGCTATCCCTTTCAGCTGAGGACTGCTGTAATCTTCTAACTCTTCTTCTATACAGTCGCTTTTCCAACTTAAAATCACTGGAATTCTACACTCAACATCAAACGTTAGGCTCTTTCTGCACATCTGGCCATGCCTCCATGAGTGTGCAATCGCTCAGCAGTGGTTCCCCTGTGTAAAAATGGAGCAATACTGATCAACCACTTGCCCATCAGGCTTAAAGTGCCTCGCTCGGGCCTCTGACTCAAAATGACAAAGTAGGGGTTTGGTTTGTGCCCACCTGTTCTCACAGCCCCTAGACTATGAGTGATGACCCAAAGTCAGCTTGAGCCACAGTCCATGCTGAACTTTCAGGATGGTGGAATTTGGTCTCTGGATCATCTGGGCTTACTCATGGAGACTGTGCCAACTCTCCCCCCCTCCACACACACACAGATATCAAGCTACATAGCTGCCTATCATCAGCTTATATTCTGCCAGTGATTGTTAGTTGGAAACTCAGCCTACTTTTTCTGTTTTTCTACCTGCTTTTGGTTCCCAGTGTGTAATCACACCCATGCTAAACTGTCAGGCCACTGCGGGGGAGGGGGGGCACGGCTCTGGCTCCCCGCTTGGTGACTAAATGGGTACTCAGTCCCATTGGCGCCTGCCACACTGCCTCCCACTGCAGCGGTGGAATCTGTCTCTCTTCCATTCATAGAACCCTGTTTCTGCCACTGCTGTGCTGCAGGTGAAAATCCTCAACCTGGACCTTCTACCAGCCCACTCCCCAACTTTCCATCAGTCAGCTGGGACAGTTGCTAAGTTCACCTTTCCCATGAGCAAGGTTCTCGGGCTCTGCCCTAGCACTGAGCTCACTGAGCCGTGCATTCATTTTTCAGGTCCAGAGCCCCCTTGGATTTACAGATCCTTTTCAGGATACTGTTCCCTTCCAGCCTAGTGCCTCTCAAGAGACAGCCCTTTCTCGACCCCTATTATCTTGTGGCCCGAGCCAGTTGTTTATTTTTCTGCCTCACCTGGGAAACAGGCTGACATTTCTAATTTCTACCAGCACACAGACAGATTAAAAAAGTTTCTATCCAGCCATGTTCCACACTGCTGGTGTCCTGCTGGCATCTCATGCCTGTCTGCTTTTCCTTTTCCTGGGCAGCCCCACCCCAGCCCACCTGTAAATGATCTTTTTCTCACTCCTATTCCTTTTCTCCCTCCTATTCTGTCTTTGCCACAGTAACTGGAAAAACTAGCTGGATCCGAGGCAGCTGTTCTGTTTCCAGCCATCGCTCCCCACAGGGGCTAGCACACAGCGGCTGGTGGTAGCTGGCGGTGCTGAGTAATTTTCCTGTCTACTTCATGTATGAAAGAATGTGTGAATGGTGTGGTCACATGGATGTAATTCTGTTTTAAATGCATGTTCTACATAACCTCTATGTGTCTCTTGTTATTTGCATCTGTTTAAAATTCCCGCAGTGGCTCTGAAAACATGGTTTCTCTGTACAACACATGACCACCACCATTTTGACTAAGGGCGGGTCAGATGATCTAACCACCATCTTGACTAGACAGGTTAGTTAACCAAGTCTCCATCTTTACTGAGGTATTGCTTGTCTAGTCTCGTGGTTTACTTATTTTTATTTTTTAAAAAATATTTATTTATTTATTTATTTATTATGTATACAATTTTTTTTTTTTTTTTTTTGGTTTTTCGAGACAGGGTTTCCCTGTAGTTTCTAGAGCCTGTCCTGGAACTAGCTCTTGTAGACCAGGCTGGCCTCGAACTCAGAGATCCGCCAGCCTCTGCCTCCCGAGTGCTGGGATTAAAAGCGTGCGCCACCACCGCCCGGCATGTATACAATATTCTGTCTGTGTATGTGACTGCAGGCCAGAAGAAGGCACCAGACCCCATTACAGATGGTTGTGAGCCACCACGTGGTTGCTGGGACTTGAACTCAGGACCTTTGGAAGAGCAGGCAATGCTCTTAACCGCTGAGCCATCTCTCCAGCCCTACTTGTGTTTTTAGTTTTGCAGTTTACTTAAGTTTTTGTCTCTAAATTCCTTTTACTGTCTCTGTTACATGTGTGTTTTGCACAGTGGCATGTTTTGGATAGGGCCCACCAAAGCATCCACTTTACCCAATTCCTGTTTTATATGTGTGTATGTGTGTGTATGCATGCATGTAAATTATTTTATTTATTTTTTTATGGTTTTTCAAGACAGGGTTTTTTGTAGCTTTGAAGCCTGTCCTGGAACTAGCTTTTGTAGGCCAGACTGACCTCGAACTCACAGAGATCTGCCTGCCACTGCCTCCCGAGTGCTGGGATTAAAGGCATGTGCCACCACTGCCCAGCTGCATGTAACTTTCGAGTTAACTTTATATATAAACATAAGTTAGCTTAACTCTGTGTGTATATGTGTATAAAATTTAAATTCAACTGGGTGTAAATGTACATATACTTACTGTTAAATGTTATAATTGTCTGTTCATTGTATCTCATTCCAGACTAAGTAAACAATAAGTCTCATATTTAAAATTGGTATGTACTCTTAAATCTCTTACAAAAATACTGTATATGTAATTCAACCCTGCTCTAAAATATGTTAAACTGTTCTCCACTATTGTCAGTTTTATCATTAAGCTTCTATTGCAAACAGTTTTTTCTTCTTTGTCTTTCACAAGAATAAACCACCTGTTAAGTTAAAAGCCAGTATGGACCCAGCTTTCCAGGCAGGCTCTATACTGTACTCATAACTTATCTATACCCTATAAACAGCCCTCAAATGCTCAGAGATCTGGGGAATATGACTATTAAAAACTTTTCTTTTCTTTTTTCTTTTTCTTTCTTTCTTTCTTTTTTTTTTTTTTTTTTTTTTTTTTTTTTTTTTTTGGTTTTTCAAGACAGGGTTTCTCTGTGCAGCTTTTGGAGCCTGTCCTGGTGTTGGACCCTAGAGTCCAATCACCTAGGAGGAGTCTCCCCAAGAGACCATCTCTCACACCACAGCTGATGTAAAAGCACGAGGATTTTATTAATTCTGTCATGACAGGGTCTTTCAGCATTCGAAAAGGCAGAAAGACCCCGAAAAGCTGGTACAGGCTATTTTAAAAAGAAAATGCCTCAGAAGGAAGGGGGGTGTCTGGGGGTTGTCCTTTAACTATTATGATTGGCTTATTCAAAAGGGCTATTATCAATAATTGGCTGGAGAGTGGTTGCCAGATCAGATGATGAGGGAAGGGGAAACACCTGAGGGTCACTTTGCCCCTTTTCCAGGGCCTGAGTCAAAACATCAGTAACTGAGTCAACACCTCAGGGTTATCTTGCCCCTATTCAATAACTGAGTTCTATTTGGAGAACATTCACAAGGACTCAGGGAGATGATGTAAAGTTCCCAACATTTCAGTACGTATGTGGGCAATTGTTAGGTCCTTGGTTCCTGGGGGGAGGGGGAGGGAGGAGCATTACTACTGAGAGGCCTCAGAGTTGTCAAAAATGGCTTCAGAGTTCTACACTGGAACTAGCTCTTGTAGACCAGGCAGGCCTTGAACTCAGAGATCCGCCTGCCTCTGCCTCCCGAGCACTGGGATTAAAGGCATGCACCACCACCACCACCAGGCTAAAAGTCTTAACAGAGAGACAGGTTAGTTCCTAGCAGCAGTGCTTACTTCCTCCAAAAGAGGACAGAAGACAGATGGGCACAGGACTGCAGTCCATCTGCAATTCGTTTCATCAAGTGAACGCGCTAACCACTGGGAAAACTGCCTTGCATCTAAACTGAAGATCTCTAGATGTGGACAAAGAATCAAATGGAATCAATTTGCTTAGCTTTTCATGCCAAGGTAGGCTTGTCTTCTTATAGATTTTCTAACCCACAGAATCTTCTGGAGCCTGGCAGGCCCTGCTTCTGACAGCAGATGACAAATACAGTCCTGATGCCCTTGACTTCAACGATCACGGAGGACACTGAGCACTAGGTAGCCAATAGAGTAAGTCCTCTGTCCTTTTTTAAATCAATAACACAAGTAAAATTTTATCCTTCTCAAAGATCTCTAATGCAGTTTGACAGCTAAGAGGTTTTGTCAGTTTAAAAGGACAGCCTCACCAAACAAATTTCATACTCTTAAAATATACAAATGCATATTATTAAAATGTGTACTTGCAAGTTATTGTTGGACCCTAGAGTCCAATCACCACTGTATAAATGATAACAGAACCAACCATAAGAGCTAGATAGGCTCAATAGCGGGCCACAAGTGGATTCTACACTTTCCCTGTCAATAGATCAGTAGCTACTGTGCTTGACACTTTCTTTTATCTTCCTCTCTCTCTCTCTCTCTCTCTCTCTCTCCTCTCTTTCTTTATTTCCTTCCTTCTTTTTTTCCTTTTCTTTTCTACCAGTTCTGGGGACTGAACCTAGGGCCTCACACATACTAGGCAAGTGCTCTTCAGAGGTGCAACCCCAGACCTTCAGTCATGTTTGGGATACATGAGCAAACAAAATTGACAAATCCCTTCTTTAGGGGAATGAAAACCAAACAAAAGGATACATATATAAAAATATAGTATATGTTTTAAAGTCAGTAATGCTAGAAAGTAGTATAGAAGTGTTGGTCACTCTCCTGTGGTAGAGTACTTGCCTAGAATGTACAAAGTCCCAGGTTCAATTCCAGCACTTCAAAGAAAAACAAATGCTGGATGGTGATGGTTTACACCTTTACTCCCAGCATTCAGGAGGCAGAGGCAAGCGGATCTCTGTGAGTTCAAGGCTAGACTGGTCTACAGAGAGAGTTCCAGGACACCCAGAGCTTCACAGAGAAAAACAAACAAAAAGAAACAAAACACCATACCAAGTAGAGTCAAAGAAGCTGGTGTAATTATAGCAGTAATCCCAGCTCTTGCAAATCATGTGTGTTCCAGGTACTACAAGAAAAACAACTGGATATGTTGGGATGAGTCAAGAGGTGCTGAACAAGGGATTTGCTGGTCACTGTAAGGACTTTGCTATTATCCAAATAAAACAGAGAAAGACTGAAGGGATCTGAGCAGAGAAGAGACCCGTGTTTTGAAACGTGATACTATGTGGAACTCTGGATTATTAATTTTAACTTTCTTTTTGTTTTTTTATTGATATTTATTGAGCTCTGCATTTTTCTCTGCTCTCCTCCTTACTTCTCCCCTCCCCAATTCAATCCTCTCCCAAGGTCCCATGCTCCCAGTTTACTCAGATCTTGTGTTTTTCTACTTTTTACTTCCTATGTAGATTAGATCTATGTAAGTTTCTCTTAGTGTCTGCATTGTTGTCTAAGTTCTCTGGGATTGTGGTTTGTAGGCTGGCTTTCTTTGCTTTATGTTTAAAAACCACCAATGAGTGAGTACATGTGATAATTGTCTTTCTGTGTCTGGGTTACCTCACTCAAAATAATGTTTTCTAGCTCCATCCATTTTCCTGCAAAATTCAAGCTGTCATTATTTTTTTCTGCTGTGTAGTACTCCATTGTGTAAATGTACCACATTTTTCTTATCTATTCTTTGATCAAGAGGCATTTAGTTTTTTTCCAGGTTCTGGCTATGACAAACAATGCACATAGTTGAGCACATGTCCTTGTGGCACTATTGAGCATCCTTTGGATATATACCCAAAAGTGGTATTACTGGGTCTTGAGGAAGGTTTTTTCCTAATTTTCTGAGAAGTTGCCACACTGACATTCAAAGGGGTTGTACCAGCTTGCATTCCCACCAACAATGCAGAAATGTTCTCTTTTCCCCACAACCTCTCCAGCATAAATTGTCATCAGATTTATTATTTTGGCCATTCTTACAGGAGTAAGATGGAATCTCAGAGTTGTTTTGATTTGTATTTCTCTGATGACTAAGGATATGGAGCATTTCCTTAAGTGTCTTCCAGCCATTTTAGATTCCTCTGTTGAGAGTTCTCTGTTGAGAGTTCTCTGTTTAGATCTATACTCCTTTTTTTGATTATTTGTTCTTTTGTTGACCAATTTCTTGAGTTCTTTGTATATTTTAAAGATCAGACCTCTGTCTGATGTGGGGTAAGTAAAGATTTTTTCCCATTCTGTAGGCTGTCGTTTTGTCTTGTTGAACGTGTCCTTTGCTTTACAGAAGCTATTCAGTTTCAGGAAGTCCCATTTATTAATTGTTTCTTTCAGTGTCTGTGCTGCTGGGGTTATATTTAGGAAGTGGTTCCCTGTGCCAATGTGTTGAAGTGTACTTGCCACTTTCTCTTCTATAAGGTTCAGTGCGGCTGGCTTTATGTTGAGGTCTTTGATTTGGACTTGAGTTTTGTGCATGGTGATAGAAATGGGTCTATTTTCATTCTTCTACATGTTGCTATCCAGTTATGCCAGCACCACTTGTTAAATATGCTTTCTTTTTTTCCATTTGATATTTTTTGCTCCTTTATCAAAGATCAGGTGTTCGAAGATGTGTGGATTGATATCTGGGTCTTCTATTGTGTTCTCCATTGGTCCTCCTGTCTGTTCTTATGCCAATACCAGCCTGTTTCAGTACTGTAGCTCTGTAGTAGAGTTTGAAGTCAGGGATGTGATGCCTCCAGAAGTTATTTTATTGTACATAATTTTAACTTTCACATAGTATTCTAGTGAAGTTTCCTCCTCCTCTTTCTATTCTGTTTTGTGGTGTTTTTGAGACAGCATCTTGATATATATAACCTTGAGTAGCCTGGAGCCTGGAACCACTAATAGACTTTCTGCTCCCCACCCACTTAAGAGGTTTCTTCACCCACACAGGAGGGGGATTTTTTTTTTTTTTTTTGGTTTTTCGAGACAGGGTTTCCCTGTAGTTTCTAGAGCCTGTCCTGGAACTAGCTCTTGTAGACCAGGCTGGCCTCGAACTCAGAGATCCGCCTGCCTCTGCCTCCCGAGTGCTGGGATTAAAGGCGTGTGCCATCACCGCCCGGCTCTTCACCCACACAGTAAGCCAGATCCAGTTGAATTAAAAAGGTATAACAGCTGGGAAGTGGTGGCACATCCTTTTAATCCTAGCACTAGGGAGTCAGAGGCAGGTGAGTTCAAGGCCAGCCTGGTCTACCAAGCTAGTGCCAGGACAGGCTCCAAGGCTACAGAGAAACCCTGTCTCAAAAAAAAAGAAAGAAAGAAAGAAAAGAAAATGAAAAAGAAGAAACTATAACCATAGGTTTACTTGAGCAAAGCAACTCCCAGGCAGGTTTTCCAGTCCCAGAGACTGAGGCTAGAAAAGTTGCCCCTGTAATGATCTGTCCTGTCCCTTTAAGAGACAAGCCTCCCCCCCACTCCCTCCACCACTTGCTGAGGCAGGCCGATCTTCTTTCCTGCTTGCAGCCTGAGTCGCTTCTTTTTCTGTCTCCCTCTCAAAGAGGCAGCTTCTGTCTCTCCCCACTTCTCCTGTTCCCCCTTCTGTCTGCCTTTTCTTTCTCTCTCTCCCTCTGCTTCTCTGCTCTTTTCCTTCTCCCCTTTCCCTTTCATAACCCACTAAATAAATAACCAACCTCACTCTGCATGGCATACCTATCCATGTCTCTGTCTCTCACCTGCTGCCAGGGACCAGCCACCTTCAGAGATCTGCAGCGTGGTCTCATGTGTCGTCCTTGCCTGGGACTGGCTGCTCTCGGGACCCCCTGCCCTGCCCTGCCCTGCCCTGCCCTGCCCTGCCCGCTGCAGCCACTCGGGATCCTGAAGCATTTTTACAATTACCATTACAGCCCCAACAAATGAAAGCAGGGAGACTTCATAGATTGTAGGCAACAGGTGATGATGTGTCCACCACAAGCTGGGGTTGTACCTAAGAATGGCCAAAAGCTGAGCATTTTAAGGAGGAACTTGGGTGGTTGGCAACTTAGGGGAGGAAGCTGCAGTAGCCACCAAAAATTCAGAACTGGGCTTTTTGATACTTTTCCTTTGTTTGGACACATTCTGAGAGACAGGAATGGGACTTTCTGCATCATGCAGGGGCAAGCTGGAGGTTCCAACCAAAACCCCACTATTTAGCCTAGGCTGGCCTTCAACTTGAAGCAATCTCCTTCAAGCTGGAATCACAGACATTAGTCACCATGGCTAGCTTCCATTCTTCTTACTGTTAGCAACATTATTTTGGCTGGTGTGGTGGCTCATATCTGTGATCCCAGCTTTCAGGAGGCCAAGGCAGCAGTATTATCATGAGATCGAAGCCTGCCTGAGCTAGATAGTACTAAGCCAGTTTGAGCTACGGGGAACTGAAGGTGTAAGTCACAAACAATCCCACACCAGTTTGGAATTATGATTAATAGAATGGTTATTTATTTAAAGGGGGAAAAACTTACAGATCA
Organism: Arvicola amphibius; assembly: GCF_903992535.2. Taxonomy (NCBI): domain Eukaryota; kingdom Metazoa; phylum Chordata; class Mammalia; order Rodentia; family Cricetidae; genus Arvicola; species Arvicola amphibius. The sequence goes on from NC_052059.1 coordinate 72,577,992, forward strand.
CCGTCCCAGACAACAGCCATCTGCGTGATCAGAAAAGGAGCTTAGCAGAACAAAGGGAGGGCAGTGGCTGCTTTTTTAAAGAGAGAGAGACCACGCCCCAATGGGCTGGTATCTCAGCGGCTATTGGCTGAAGGGGCGGAAGGAGCTCCCGCAACAGGGAACATTATCTCAAAAAACCAAATGCTGCTAGGTGTGGTAGCTCTTGCTTTTAATCTCAGCATCAGAGAGGCAGAGGTTGGTGAATCTCTGAGTCTGAAGCCAACTTGGTTTTCAAAGCTCCAGGACAGCCAGAGCTACATGGTGAGATCCTGTCAGTGGCATCATCTGAAAATTGGAATTAATACTAAGTTTTAGATAACCTTTGATTTTATATGGGTGTTTGGAAGGAAAGGAAACAGCATAGAAATGTTCAGTGCTTGGCAGAAGCTACTGTACTTTCTTAGTTCTGAGAAAGGAAACAGTTAGCTAGTCTCCCTAGGGAGCCATAGCTCCAGGGACAGACCTGGGCCACCTCCTGTGTCCCCCCCCACCCCCAGACTGATCCTGAACTACAAGCTTTCAGCAAACCTTCAATAAACTAATTTCCTTCCCTGTAGTACAAGGTTCTCATGTTCCGTGAATGCTCCCAACAAAGTCTTGGTGGGGAAGCTTTCCTCCCCTCCTCTTATGATCACTATTATTATTGGTGGCACGCATGCCACAGTGCAATTGTAGCAGTCAAAGGACAATTTTATGGAATTGGTTCCCTCTTTCCACCTTAAGTAAGTTTGGAGAATTGAGCTCAGGTCACCAGTCTTGTGTGGCAAGCACCTTCTCCTATTCTAATTAATTAATGTCATGGAGGCTGAAAAGACAGCTTAGTCTGTAAAGTGCTTGCTTTGCAAGCATAAGGACCCAAGTTTGATGCCCAACTTGACAGTGGCTTAAGCTTGTAATAAGAGCACTGCTGTGGAGAGGGTGGGTCCTAGCCGAGCCTAAGGAGTGAGAACCATGCCAATGAGGAAGAACACTGGAGGCTGACCTCTGGAGTTCACAAGAACACCCACACACATACACATGCACTAGCACATACAGAGTACCCACATAAGGACACATGTAGACACCCCCAGAAATTAACACTATAAGGCTAGGGATGTAGCTAAGTTGGTAGAATTCAGGAAGCTATGCTGACGGCCAACAGGAATTATCCCGCTTAACCCCCTAGAAGTCCCCCTACTTAATACATCAGTCCTCCTAGCATCTGGAGTATCTATCACCTGAGCCCACCACAGCCTAATAGAAGGAAAACGCAACAGCATAAACCAAGCCCTATTTATTACAATCATACTAGGAGTTTACTTCACCCTTCTTCAAGCTTCAGAATACTTCGAAACCCCTTTCTCTATCTCAGATGGAATTTATGGATCAACATTCTTCGTAGCAACAGGATTCCATGGCCTACACGTAATCATTGGATCAACTTTCCTTATTATCTGTCTTATTCGACAATTAAAATTCCACTTTACATCTAAACACCACTTTGGATTTGAAGCAGCAGCATGATACTGACACTTCGTAGACGTAGTATGATTATTCCTATACGTATCCATTTATTGATGAGGATCATACTTTCTTAGTATAATTAGTACGGCTGACTTCCAATCAGCCAGCTCCAGCCAAACTCTGGAAGAAAGTAATTAATATAGCATTAATTCTGTTTATCAACTTAATTTTATCTATTCTATTAATCTCTGTAGCCTTCTGACTTCCCCACTATAATGTATACACAGAAAAAGCCAACCCCTATGAATGTGGATTTGACCCTATAAGTTCAGCCCGACTACCATTTTCCATAAAATTTTTCTTAGTGGCAATTACCTTCTTGCTCTTTGACCTCGAAATCGCACTACTACTTCCCCTGCCATGAGCCCTTCAACTTCCTAATGTAAGTCTACCTATCATTATAGCATCCACCCTAATTACTGTCCTTGGCTTAGGCCTAGCCTACGAATGAAAACAAAAAGGTTTAGAATGGACAGAATAACTGGTAATTAGTTTAATTAAAATTAATGATTTCGACTCATTAGATTATGATGAATATCATAATTACCAAAAATGACTCCTGCTCTATTCTTCATCTCCCTAGCTTTTTCTTTTTCATTCGCAGGAACACTTATATTTTGAACACATCTCATATCCACCCTACTGTGTCTAGAAGGAATAATACTCTCCTTATTCATACTAGCCACTAAACACTAAACACTCACTCAATAATTATATTCCCCATTCCCATTGTAACCCTAGTATTCGCTGCCTGCGAAGCCGCCGTAGGCTTAGCCCTACTAGCAAAAATCTCAGATACTCATGGATCCGATTACGTACAAAATCTGAACTTACTACAATGCTAAAAATTATTTTCCCCTCAATCATATTACTCCCACTAATGTGGCTATCCTGTGATAAAAAAGTCTGAATCAATGTGACAACCTACAGCCTACTTATCAACCTTATTTTCATAAACCTCTTATGACAAAACAATGAAAACAACCTAAGCTCTTCAGTTAGATTTTCCACGGACCCATTATCAGCCCCACTCCTAGTCCTAACAACCTTCAATCTCTAGTACCAAACAACACTGGGTAGGGTGGTAAACACTTCTAATCTCAAGCACTTGAGGGAAAGAAAGTTTAAGGCTATCCTCAGCTACATATCATTTGAACCCAGACTGAGCTACGTGGGACTTTGTCTCAAAACACATACACACACACAAACAGATACGTGCACACGCACGCGTGCGCGCGCACACACACGTAGACACAGACAGACAGACATACACACAATATGAGGTAGATACTATTTTGTAGATGGTAAGGCTGATTTGAGGACTGGAGAGATAGTTTAGTGGTTAAGAGCATTGGCGTCTTTTCCAGAGGACCTGAGTTCAATTCTCAGAGGACCTGAGTTCAATTCTCAGCTCCCACATGGTAGTTCACAGCTATCTATAATAGGAACTGGTGCCCTCTTCTGGTATATAGATGTATATGCAGATAGAGCACCATGTACAGAAAATAAATCTTGAAAAAGAAAATAAAAAGACTGATTTGAGACCCGCCCCCCCCCCCCGTCTGCTCTCCATGCCCTCCATATAGTGGGACTAGTTTTTCCATAGCATCTTGTCTCTAATGCTAACACATCCCCACTTTTGAATTAGAAAATCATATCTTCTTAAGCAATATCAATTGTAAATAAAGTTATATTTAAAAACCCACCTAGTTGGGGATGGTAGCACATGCCTTTAATTCCATTACTTGGGAGGAAGAGGCAGGAGAATCTCTGTGAGTTTAAGGCCAGCCTGGTCTACATAGTGAGTATCAGATAGCCAGAGCTATATAGTGAGATCCTTTCTCAAAACAAACAAAATATGAAAATGGTAAATTTTATGGAACATATCTCTCTCTCTTTCTTTTTTCTGAGACAGGGTTTCTCTGTGTAGCCCTGAATGTCCTGGAACTGCTCTGTAGACCAGGCTGGCCTTGAATTCAGAGATCTGTCTGCCTCTGCCTCCTGAGTGCTGGAATTAAAGATGTGTACCACCACCTCCTGGCTGGAACAAGTACTTTTTCATAATTAATGACAAAAGTAACTTATTAAAAGGAGACAGAACAAAAACAAGTGCAAGCAAATAGGGAGGGAGAGAAGGAGTGAGAGTCCAGGGTCTTAGTTGACCCTGGGGTCACAGGAAGAAACAACAAAACCTAAATAACCTAAGCCTTATCTAAGTCAACACTGGGCAGATCCAAAAGAAAGGAAATCCTGCAAATCAGGGTGTGAAGGTCGTTACAAATGTCAAAGTCCTAGGGAAAGGCAGAGAGAGAGAGAGAGAGAGAGAGAGAGAGAGAGAGGAGAGAGAGATGGAGTGGATGAGTGAGAGAGGGAGGGAGGGAGGGAGGGAGGGAGGGGGGAGTGCGGGAGGGATGTAGGGTGTTAGTGCGAGAGGGAGGAAGATAGAGAGAGCTTCTTCGCGAGAGAGAGAGAGAGAGAGAGAGAGAGAGAGAAAGAGAGAGAGAGAGAGGCCCCTGCTGAGCTACTAGAGATCTAGAGATTAAGATAACCAAATGCAACAGCAGATCTAGGGTTACCCCTGTCAAAGAGAAAGCTATAATTGGGGCAATTAGTGATGTTTGACTATGAATTCCAGGTTAGATGACAGCAATTTAAAAATGTTAAGTTTTCTGAATTTAAAAATTGTATGATCATTTAGGAGGATGGCTCTGCCAGGTAGTGGTACATGCCTTTAATCCTAGTGTGCTGAAGCGGCAAATCTCTGTGAGTTCAAGGACTGGTCAGCTGAGTTAGTTCCAGGACAGCTAGGACTGTTAAACAGAGAAACCCTGTCTCAAAAAACCAAAACCAAAAACTTCCCTAATGGTGGTGGAAGATGAGCCTATTGGGGGTGAACTCCCCTAATGGTAGTGGAGGATGGACCTATTGGGGTACAGTCTTCCAGTTGCTCTCAGTCAGTTCATTACAAAGATAAGTACACGTACGGTGGGTGATAAAGGGACTGCGGCACAACACGGGGCAGTGGCAGTCTTGTTAAGGTGTGTGTAGGTGCTCCTTTAAGTGCTTTTGCGATTGCCCTATGTCCTATATATCACAAGCATTCTTTTGATAGAAAGTTGAAAAGGCCTTTTTGTTTTGTTTGGTTTTGTTTTTTGAGTCAGGGTCTCCCTGCAGCCTAAAACTCATAAAGCAGCTTCCTTGACTGAGTGACAGGTTAGACTGACTCACTCCCTCAGACTCTGGGGAGACGGCTAGCCATTGAAGAAAAGCAGTAGTCACCGCCTGAATACAACCCTCCTCGTCCCATACCTGTGTCTCTTGCTTTTGGAAATCCTGAGTGAGACACATTGATGTTCTTAGCTTTTAGAATGTGTGTCTTAGATGATGACACCTATGGCCAAGTGCCAAAATGAAATCAGTCTGAGGTAACAAAGTTCACTTTGTACTTCTGCCCAAATTTGCCCAAGGCCAGTGAGCAATATACATGCTTCAGGTAGCTTACAAGCAAGGGTTAGGGCATGGGGAATGGGAGTGGGGGTAGAAAGGGACAACATAGGAGGTGGGTCAGCAGGCCGCTTTGGAGAGTCAGACAGCGTAGGGTGGCATAGGGTGGGGAGAAGCACAGGCATTCAATGGGCCTGCACCAGTGTTCCAGCTGCTGATGACCCTGGGAGTCCTCTCCACCTTTTCTTTTCTTTTCTTTTCTTACTTGGTTCCTGCGGGTGTAGCTGGGGACTCCTCCAAGGGGCCCTGGATTAATCATTTGCATAATACAGTCTGGACCGCCCTGTTCTTTCCTGTCAGAAAAGAACCTTCATTTTCCTCCCAAGTCCCCTGGGAAGACAAGAGGCTTTGGAGCTGCTCTGGACCAGGGGACGCTGGAACTCGGTGAGTGTGACCCTGCAGGGACAGCACTGGGTCCGGGACTGGGATGTAAATTTGTGGACAGAGGCTGGGGCGAACCCTTGACTGCCAAGGCTGCTGACCTGAGCTGGGGTAAGGCCTTGAAAATTCTCTTCATTTTGTCCCTGTTAAACAAAGCGGGTAGAGTCCCAGCAAGTGTTCTCCTTACGATGCAGCTAGCTGAGGAGTGCAACCAGTGTCTGCCACTGAAGCAGAGAGAGAGGGATCTATCTCTTCACTGCCTACATAGGGTTCAGGTAGTGAACTGGGTAATCACGGCCCTGGCCTTCCAGGAGCCCAGAGGGAATGGTGAATCAATGGATATCAACAGTGCAGTGTGTCATAGCAACAGAAATGGCAGTTACAGAGCACCCAGGCAGTATGTATTTTTAACTTAATATTTATTTTCTTTCTTAATTTTTTTTGGGGGGGACAAGGTCTTACACTGCCCAGGCTGACTTCAAACTTGTTAGTCAACCTTGACATGATTTTGCGTTTATTTGTATCTTTAAAGTAACTATATCTCTGTGTATATGTGGATGAGTATGTACATGTGTGTGCAGGCGCTCTAGCAGGTCAGTGATGTCAGATGGCCTGGAGCTCCTTGAGCCATGGGGGTGGGGGGGGGGGTTCTGGGTACCAAATTCTTGGTCTTCTGCAGATGCAATATGGATTAACTGTGTGTCATTTTTCCAGTCCCTGACCTTGCCCTCTTGACCTTCCTACTTTTACTTCATAAGTGCTATTATAGTCATGAGCCACCATACCTTTTTCCTTGATTTAAAAAAAAAAAAAAAAACCCTAAAGGCGATTGAGCAATGGTGGCGCATGCCTTTAATCCCGGCACTCAGGAGGCAGAGGCAGGTAAAATTCAAGGCCAGGCCAGCCTGGTCTACAGAGCGAGTTCCAGGACCATCAGGGCTACACAGGAAAACCCTGTCTTGAAAAATCAAAGCAAAACAAAAAAGCCAAACAAATGAAAAATTAATGGCAAATTAAAAAGATAAAGTTAGAAGACCAATGATAAATAGAAAAAAAAACATTTACATATTTGTCCACTACAGGACTCAGTTATGTTAAAACAAAACAAAAACATTAGGAATAAAGGCCAAGGGTACTTAAGTACAGAGTTCAATGAAAAGGAAATAAAGATGGCTTTTAAACATATGAAAAGGAAGACCTGGACTCTTAGTCAAAGAAATGCAAATTGAATTTTGATGGGACATCTCTTTCCTGGTGGCCAAGAACCAAAGGCTGATTGCACAGAGGAAGCCCTTGAGACTGGCTAGCCTCCATCTTCTGAAGGAAGTACTGGATCCACCTCCATGCAGGATGGACTGACCACAACAGTAAAGGTGTAAAACTGTCAGTCAGGTGGGTGGTGCAGGTGTATATATAGTCAGGTGGATGGTGCAGGTGTATATATAGTCAGGTGGGTGGTGCAGGTGTATATATAGTCAGGTGGGTGGTGCAGGTGTATATATAGTCAGGTGGGTGGTGCAGGTGTATATATAGCAGCAGCAGCAGAGAGGCGGTGAGTTCAAGAGCAGCATAGGCTTTATAGTGGGACTCTATCAAAATACTTTCTTGTTTTGTTTTTCGAGATAGGGTTTCTCTGCAAAATACATTTTTAAATATATAATTTATTTTTATTTTGTGTTCATTGGTGTTTTGCCTGCAAGTATGTCTGTATGAGGGTGTCAGGAGCCCTGGAACTGGTGTGGGTTGCGATGTGGGTCCTGTGGAAGAGCAGCCAATGCACTCACTGAGCCATCTCTCCAGTCCCCATCAAAAGACATTTAAAAAAACATACTGATAGAGTATTTGTAATTCAATTATACTCATTTCTGGCAATATAGTTTTTAAAAGGATTGACATTTTTATTTTATTAATCTAGAAAGGACTCCCATTTATGATTACTACGTATTCAATACCTAGTGATTCCAAACACTCTGTATGTGTATTAACTATTACTACTTTTGAGAATTGTTCATGTTGTACTTTGTGCTCAACTGAATTTATTGATTTTGAGAGGGACAGGTTCTCACTGTTGTAGTTACCCTGACTGGCCTTGAACTTCTATACTCAAGTCTTGTCCCAGCCTCCCAGCAGCCGAGACTACAGTTGTGCTCAACCATACCTGAGCTTTACATGAAAAATCAAAAACTGAAATACTGCTAAAAAAAAAAAAGTAACATATGGGCTAGCCAGATGGCTCAGCAAGTAAAGATGCTTGCCACCCTCCAAGCCTGATGATCCCAGTTGGATTCTTAGGACCCAAATGGTAGGCAAAAATCAAGTCCTGCATTGTTCTCTGACCCCCTACTTGCCATGGTGGCATGCATAAGTAAGTATTCTTGAGCTCCTGAGTGCACACACACACACACACACACACACACACACACAAACAGGCATATATCTGTAATCCCAGCAATTGGAAGATTGAGACAGGACGATCGTGGTTATCCTAAGCAACATACCAAGTTCATGGCTGTAGGGCTCATGGGTCTACCCCTGTTCTTGGGGTTCATTTTGAGGACAGTTTCTGGCCTGCCAGGTTTCCTGTTTGTTCCTGTGCTGCCTGTGCCCCGCCCGGTGATTAGCTATAGGGCATTGTTTACTCCACCTTGGGCGTGGTAATTTCCCACCTGCCTGGGGGCTATTCCATTGTACTGCAGCTAGGTATTTAAGGTTTTTCCTAAATTTGAATAATCGGCATTCGGCTGATCTCCTTTCGAATGACATGGGTCTCTTGAGTGTTCTTTCCATCTCCAGGCCCTTGCCCGGCGTGTATGGCGTGCAAACTGTACCTAGAGTAAGGCAGGCTCAGGAGTTACACATGGCTTGCCTGGGCTGTATGAAACCCTGTCTCAAAAACAAACACTTGACAGTCTTCAGCTCATAGCTTGTCTCAGAAAGACAAAGTTAGCAGTGAAACCCTGAATAGGGCTGACGCTCCCAGCTTTTCACCTGGCATACTGCCCTTGAGAGCCCTGGTTGTGCTGTACAAAGCATCAAGGAGGTTTGAAAGTGATGTTTAAACTAAAGCCACACTACATTTTTGTATTCCTTCTGCAAGAGTAACAAAGGTCTAGGGTCATCATCCTTGGAGCAACCCTTCTGCCAGCTAGAACCCTTGCCAGAAGCAAGCCTATCAGTTTGTAGAACCTTTGGCCTTGCCTTCCCTGTTTCCTCTTGCAGGCCTTTGCTTGGTGAAGAATCCTGGGAAGGAAGGCTGATTGTTTGTTGCCTGGGAGGGTGAGCAAGAGGTTTCAGCAAAAACTGCTTGAGTTTTGTGTGCTTGACAGCCGCCCTTTAGCTAGGTGAATTCTTTCAGTAAGGGTCTCATTCACATGCTGCCAAGACATCCACCACCTATTCTTGAATTCCCACAAAAATTAAAAGAAAACAACAGTCCTGCTAATTTAGCAACTTGGGAGATTCAGCTGGTGCTCTTTGGGCAGCAGAAAAACGGCCTTCAGCCTTCAGGGCTCAGGGAGGTCTCCCAGGAGTTATTTTGTATCCTGCTGCTCAAGGCCTCATTGTGACAGCTGAGTGACTTAGCTGGCACTGTGGGATAGAGAACAATAAAGGCACAGAGCATGGGCTGCTTGGTGGCTGGGGATGGCAATGGATGACAGGGGAGGGTACATGGCAGGCAAGTTATTTTGCTTATGACTCGGAGGAGTCCCTACTTCAGCAGCTGCCACTGCCCAGGGTACAGCAGTCCTGTCATTGCTCATGCCACCCTCTATGTGAAATAATTGTTAGATTAATTAAGCACAAAGCTTTTGTTGGCCAAAGAAAGTAGTACAAAGAAACGATAGTGGCCAAAGAAAGTCTTTGCAGTTGGTATATGCGCATGCATTTGTGTGTCTGTCTGTCTCCAGGCCTGTCCATGGCCTGGCCTATGAGAGTTCTCTTCTTGGTCACTGCCAGTAACAGCTTCTTTTTCATCCAGTGTCAGGACTCCTTCCCCTTCTCCTTAGTGTCACCTCACCCTCCCTGGCCTCCCATGTTTGTGTTTTCCTGGTGCCAGCTTCCTCTTCCACTGATGGATGGGATAGCATGTGAGATCATATATCTGTCAATAATGCTGCTCTAGCAGTGTGGGCCTGGATTCCTAAACATCCAGGGAAGGCCACCCCTATGGAGGAATGGCTTCAGGCCTGGTTGTAGTTCAGCCTCTTGGGTGGGGGTGGGGTGGGGAGCAAGCAGAATGTACTGATGAAGAGCCTGCCTGGAAATACTGACCTCCCACCAAGTACTCAGCACCTCAGGGTCAGAGTTTCCTTGTCTGTAAAACAGGGGCTAATAGCAGTATTTAAACTAGATTGTTGTGAGGATCAAATGAGCCAATTCAGGGAAATCACTTAGCTTTGTAAGTACTCTGTGAGTGTTAGCTATTATTAACAACATTGTTACACCAGACACTTTAAAGCCATGTTCAGCAAATGTGCTCCTGGAGTCCACTTCAGCAGCACAAGTTCTCACACTGTTTATCCTCCGAGGTTTTGAGTGGAGCCACAGAATTGCACAACACCATGCCAACGTCATTCCCCTAACTCCTTTAATTGACAAGAATAAATTGTGCTTCTGTTAGCCATGGTGTAAATCAGTTCCTAGGTCATTAGCCATTTCTTAGAGCTCCAAGACTAGACCGAGAAGCTGCCAAAAGAGTTTTGAACAGATCAAAGCAGAATTTCTTTCCCTTTCCCTTGAGATGCAGTCCTATTCCCAAGCAACATCCACATTTCCAAAAGCTCCATTTACAATGATGAGAAAACAAATTATTTTGAAGTTAGTAAGCTAGTTTCTGTAATAGTTCATTTTGTGGTGCTATGAAAAAATGCTCAGGATTAAACTGGATGTATTGGCATACCTAGAAGGCTGAGGCTGGCTTGAGACCAGCCTGGGATATGTAGCAAGAACATCTGTCAAAGCAAAAATAAAATCTGGTACTATACTTTGTAAGGACCAAAAATTTAAGTCGTTTGGTTTCTAGGTGATGGAAAGTCTGAGATCAAGATAACATTGAATGCAGCTTCCTCACATGGTAGATGGCAGGATAAAAAGGTATCTTTAAGAAAAGTATTTGTGGCTAGGCTGTGGTGGCACACACCTTTAATCCCAGCACTCAGGAGGCGGAGGTAAATCTCTGTGATTTCGTGGGGCCAGCCTGGTCTACAGAGGGAGTTCTAGGACAGGCTCCAAAAGCTATACAAAACCCTGTATCAAAACAGAACAACCCCCCCCCCAAAAAAAAAGAAAAAGAAAAAAAAAGTATTCGTGACCTGGGAGATGGTACACAACTTTAATCCCAGCACTTGGAGAAAGGAAGGTGGATGTCTGTGAGTTTGAGGACAGCCTAGTTTACAAAGTGGGTTCCAGGATATCCAGGATTCTGCTACACAGACAAACCCTGTATCCAAAAAATGTTGTTTTGGAAGGCCTTGTATTTAGGGGTATGTTTTAACAATACTACCTGCTGTATTAGATAAACTTCATTATCTGTTTAGTTTGATGCAGCAAAGTTTATTCTCCTCTTAGCAGGTCAGCGCTGTGGACGGAATGACCTGTATCCATTACTCAGGAGCCCAATCTAAACTGAATTAGGTCGACTTGTGGCTCACCTTGTAGAGCCCATGGCTTTTGAGGTGTTACTGAAGGTAAAGAAGGAATGGAGAATGACTCTCTAGTTCTTTCTTTTTTGTATGATTCTATGTGTGGTATCAGTGTGGCACAAATGTGTGATGTATGCAGATATGTGGTTGCAGTACCCTTATGTGCCCTCGGAGGCCAGAGGAGGATGCTGAGTGGTTTTTCTATCACTCTTACTGGACCAGGAGCTAGGATGGTGGTCAGCAAGCCCAGGGATCCCATCATCATGGACTGGGCATGGACAAATAAGTTCAGGGCTCTTTACCTGCTGCTTCCTCATCCGGTTCCCTCTACTTCCGGGTGACTGTGGACAGTGGTACTTCTCTTTTAGCTTTCTGACTCGACTCAGAGCAAGTAAACAAATCCCAAAGATAAAAAACTCGTGGTTCTCTTAGGCTCCTCCCCACCTACTCTGCATTTTCTTGTTAAGGCTCAAGGACAAATGGGTCACACTGTGGAATCATCCGAGTCCTAATTCTGGCTAAGACATTCATGGAATAATTTCTGTTGAGGGGGAAAAATTCAGCCTACGCTAGCAGTTCTCAAAGACCTGAAAATTTCAAGACAAGCCTTGAGCTAACACTGTAAATTTGGGAGCCCATTCCAGAGCTACTAAATCAGAACTTGGATTGAGCCAAGGATGCTATCTGGGAAGCAGCCCAGATCATTCTGATTCCACTGATCTGTAGACTGCACTGAATAGCACAAATAGCTGTCAATAGATCTGGCAGAGGGTATCTGTTTTAGGGTGGTGGGGGACAGGTAAGATAAGTTGATTGGTCCATAATCTTAAAGCCCCGTGCCTTGCAGAATTTATACTACACTTGTTTTTCAATTCTAGCTGTTCCTATGTTAACTTCTTAATTGAGCTATTTCACTCAGCAGAAACTTGAGATACCACAGATAAGAAAGAGGTTTAAGAGTAAGCATTAAGTATCTCTGGCTGTGTCTTGTTATCCTCTCAGTCCCACTTATCTGAAGAGGCAGATTTGTCAAAGGACAAGTAACCCTCCAGGGGAGTATCAGCGGGAAAGCTGTGTTCCCTTTCCCTGCCACACCCGTTGGTGGGGTTTTTTAGGAACAAAAATTAAAATATATTTGTTTTCCTGAGTTTGCTAGCTTCTGAAGCAGCACAAATCTATGCAAACATTGACCTATTTTTCACCCTGTCTCTCTTGTTCTTGGAGTGACTGAGGCTTGAGCACATTCTCTATTGATGAGGGCCCCAGCCCATTTTCTTCTTCTTTTTTTTTTTTTGAGGCAGGGTTTCTTGTATAGCCTTGGCTGTCCTAGCACTTGCAGAGATCTTCCTGCCTCTGCCTCCCCCAGCCCATTTCTTTAAGACTGTTTACTGTGATGCTCTGAAAATGCTGTGAACACTGAGCCCAAGGCCCTGCATTCCATCCCTGCACTGGGACAGCTCTCAGCCTTAGGGCTTGTCTTTGGGTGGCAGCCGGAATGGCGGCTTCTCAGATGTGAACTTTTCCTGGTTTTAGTTTCATCTTTGAACATACTTGATTTGAGCACAGAGATTCAGAATTTTAAACCTTGTTTTAAAGACATGGTTTATTTTATTGCTTCAGATAAAATGCAGTCAGAGAGGACGGGTGTGGGGATTCACTATTTGTAATTCTATCACTTGGGAGACTGGGTAGGAGGACTGCTGTGAGGTTGAGGCCAACTGTTCTACAGAGCAAGACCTTGTCCTCTTTCAAAAAGTAAATAAATGTCATCCCAAGGGACCAAGATGTAAGTTTTTTAAAAAAAAGTGCATCTGGACAGACTATTAGAAAAACAACAAAGCAAAACAGAAAGACTAAAGACTCTACCAGCATCCTTAAAATTTACTTTGTAATTTCTTGGAGAATAAAATTCCCAACAGTTGTATTATCTTAAAAAAAAGCACACCTGATAAATGCTTTCATTTTGAAATAATCTAAATGAACTAGACTGAGTTGTAAACTAATGGTTTGTAAAAAAAAAAAAAAAAAAAAAACTTTCCTTGAGCAAATTATTGAAGATCCCCAATGAAACAGACAGGGAGCAACTTAAAAAACCCAACCAAGGGTTTGCTTTATCAGTAATGTAACTCAAAAATAGCCAACCCAATCAGCGGCTGAACTTACTTTGTGTTTTGTTTCCTTGGGCTGAGCCTGAGAGCACCCAGATTTAATTTAAAGAGGTTTATGTTTTAAAAACTAACAACCAAGTAATAAAACACCTATAAAAGAAGTTTATAATGGAACTGGTGACAGTTCTGAGTGTAGTGTTATAACTCTTCTCCCCTCTCCTCCCTTTTTTTTCTTTTACTCAACTCTGTGCCCTTTGTCTTGGCTTCTTTCTCACCTTGCTGGTGAGAAGCACTGAAGCAGGGGAAGCTCACCCACCAGAGCTGACTTTGTGCATTAAGGCCTGCCTGTGACAGGGCTGCCTGCACGTCTGAGATAAGAGCGGAGATAAGAAGTACCTATGGAGGTAGTTCTTGAGTATTTTCTAATTGGGAGTTGAAGGCACTGCTGCTGTAGTTGTCAGTGGCATGAAGATGTGAGTCAGTAAGGGCAGAGAAACTGGAATTCCTACTCCTTGACATCATCACCATGGTCCCCAAGAACATACTGATTCAAGGACAGAACTTCAGGCAACAGGTGGCTTTTCCAACTAGGCCACCACGTGGGAAACTTGACTTTCTCAGGGCTATAGGTTCCAGTTTCCCCCAGTGGCCTGGGAAGGGGAACAGTGTTCAAACTCTTTAGGAACCCTTTCTCAAGCCTACCTTTCTCATACTCTCAAGTATCCCTTGCCAGCATCCCAGCCAACTCTGGGAAGAGCCAGGGACGTTTTCTTCAGAGTTCGAGGGCGCTGAAGGCATGTGGGCAGTTTTAGAGTAGTCTTGCTTGGGCGGTCAGAGCCTCCCTCGTATGGGCCTCAGGAACTCCGGGGGCCCAGGGGAAGCCTGGAAAACCGAACTTCACCATCAGCCTTCCTTGCAGCGCAGGGTAGAGACGGGGGAAGGCCCCCCCCCCAGCGATCTCCCCCCCCCCACCCCGCCCAACCCCCTGCCATCCAGCTGCACAGTTCAGAAGCACCCAGAACGCAGCTCCGAGCTCGCCAGCCCCTCTCAGGCCGGGAGAGGGCATCCTGAGGGGCAGCTTCCCTCTCCAGCCGGAGCCTGACATCCCCACTCCCACCCGAGGATGCCTGTCCGCAGTCGCTGAATGTCACTGCTCCCTCTTCCTCCCGATCAGGGTAGACACAGCTCCTGAGGCATCCCCACCCCAAAACTGCCGCGGTCGCCCGAGGGTACGAAGCCCTGGAGAAGGACGAAGTTTGGGGCCCTCGGAGGCGGGAGGGGGGCGCGTTTGAGAAGACCGCACCTCAGTCCCAGACCTGGCGGACACACTCCCCGCCCCAAAACGGCCCAGGCGTCCCCATCCTCTCGAGGACACCGGCATCCCCGCCCTCCCCCGAGGGCGGTGAGCGGAGCCCCCCGGGGCGGAGGCAGGTACCCCTGGGGCGGAGACTGGGGCGGGCGGGGTCCGGGCTGCGCCCCCGGCCGGGCCAAGCGGGCTAGCGGGCGGCGCGGGGGGAGCGGGGCTGGGCGGCGCTGCCTCGGGCTCTGTGCGCCGCAGCCCGGAGCCGAGGAGGAGGAGGCGGAGAAGGAGGCGGCGGCGGTGGGTCCCGGGCGGGGGGAGCGCGGCGCTGCGGACCCGGGCGGCTGGCAAAGGACGAGGCGGAGGCTGAGGAAGGCAGCGGGGAGACCCGGGCTGCAGCAACAAAGGGCAGCAAGCGATTGGCCGGTCTGCGGGCGAGGTTAGCCGGGGACCAGGGTGGCCAGAGGCAGCGGCGAATGGTGCACGTGCTTGCAGACACGGGCGAGTGCGGAGCCGGGGGTGCACGCCCGGCGGGTAGGGGGCTTGCACCCCTCCGCCTGGGATGGCGAGGAGGTTGCAGCGAGATCGTTCCGCCTGCACCCGGCCTGGGGCTGGCAGGGTAGGGGGTATGTGTGGGGGGTAGGATGCGAGCCAGGGGGCGGGCGAGTAGTCGCCCGGGACCGGACAGGAGAGAGGGTGGAGGAGGGGGCGGGATGGAACGCTCCGGGCGGCGCGCCCGTCCGCGCGTTCCTCCGCGGGAGCTGGCGACTGAGAACCTCGAATTTTAACTTCGCGTGCCCGCCCGCGCGCGCCCGCCTGCGCCCACCCCTAAATCCTGCGGCCGCCGCCAGCGATCAGCTCTCACACAAACTTTAGCTGCGGGCTAGGGGCTTTGGGGTTGAGTGGGGGAGGGGGAGGAAAAAAGGCTTCTGATTGGCGTCGTCGGCAGCCAATAAGGCCAAGCGCCTCTGCTGCGCCGAGATCCAATCCATTTCTAGAGGGAGAGGGGGCGGGTAGGTGGAAGTAGAGGTGGCGCGGTGTCTGCGAGAGAGAAAAAGGGCTGGACCAATAGGTGCCCGGAAGAGGCGGGCCCCGCGGTCTGTTGATTGGTACTGGCAGCCGACCCGCCCCCGGGGTGGTGCCGGAGGTGTTGGGGGGGCGATGGGTCGAGAGGTGTGTCTATGTGGAGGAGAGATGACCGGCAGGAACTTGCCCCAATGGGGGGCAGAGTGCTTAGTGAGCGGGTGACGGACAGACCTGTAGGCCAACGGTTGGCCTGAAGTGTCCGCGGTCCCGTCCAATGGAACGGCGCCGGGGCGGGGCCGCGGCTCGGGTTTAATGAGACTCCATTGGGCTGTAATCAGTGTCATGTCGGATTCATGTCAACGACAACAACAGGGGGACACAAAATGGCGGCGGCTTAGCTCCTACCCCTGGCGGCGGCGGCAGCGGTGGCGGGGTCGACGGCACCTCCTCCAGGCGGCAGCCGCGGCTTCTTTCGCAGGCAGCGGCAGCGCCCCCGGCAGGCGCGGTGGTGGTGGCGCGCGGCCAGGTCTGTCACCCACCCCGCACGTTCCCAGGGGGAGGAGACTGGGCGAGCGGGGGACCGACGGAGGGGTGCCGGGAACCCGCGACGCCCCTCCCACAGGCCTCTGCGCGAGGGTCACCGCGGGGCCGCTTGGGGTCAGGCTGCCCCTGAGCGTGACGGTAGGGGGCGGGGGGGAATAGGCTCCGCCCCTGGCCGAGCCTCCGGGGCAAGGGGCGGGGCTCACTAGTGGGAGGGCGGGGCAAAGCGTAGTAGGGCGGGGCTGAGGTATGGGAAGGAGGGGGCTGGGAGGGGATTTCTGTGCGTGAGGTAACTGGTAAGCTCGGTAGAGGGGTCAGACGAGGGCGTAGGCAGGATTGGAGAATAGAAGACGGGCTGGGAAACTGGAGGTGTGGAAGCCGGCCGAGTAGGGAGTGCCGAGGTTTTGGTGTGGGAAGGGGACCTAGGGCTGTGTGAAGGGCTGGTGATGTGCTGCAGACCGGCGACTTTGCAGTTAATTGGGAACGTGCTAAGGATGAGTTTGGGTGTGGTAGATGTGGAGTTGAGAGAGCATTGTTGAGTGGGTATTGGACTGGGGGCCGGGTCTTGCCTCATGAGGCAGGTACGATTGCTGTGATCGGAAAGAAGAATTAGGCTGAATCCTCATGTTGGGATAGGCTAGAGGTTTGCTGGCTCGTAATGAAACATGACGAAAACAGAAGGATGGGGTGGTTAAGTTTGGCAGGCTTTCTAAAAGATGAAGTGGAGATAGCAGGAAAGGCTATTGGGGAGGGTATGGGAGAGAATTGCTTTTAATTTGCAAAAATATGTTAGTAGAAGATCATCTTATCGGGACAGGTAATTCAGAGGATTGGGGAAAGTCTGCAACTGTGAAGAAAGTGGGCCGGACTGGGTAAGAGGTCTGAGTGGGTGTGATTTGATGGACTGAGCCAAGGAAGGTGTTGGAAACTCTGATTTGATAGGCTAGGGTTGTCTGGAGTAAACTTGAG
The DNA here is from genome assembly GCF_903992535.2 of Arvicola amphibius. Classification (NCBI taxonomy): domain Eukaryota; kingdom Metazoa; phylum Chordata; class Mammalia; order Rodentia; family Cricetidae; genus Arvicola; species Arvicola amphibius. The sequence goes on from NC_052059.1 coordinate 72,595,004, forward strand.
CCAAGTCTTGAAGGTGCGGCAGGAACTGGAAAAGCACAGAGTGTCCTAGGAAGAGACCTGGAGGCTTGCTACCTTGGGCAAGGACATTTGGTAGTTTTGAATTTGGTAGCACTTTGGTTTTGGCAGGGTTCAAGGAATGATGGGAGCTGGCAGAGTAAATGCAGAAGGGCAGATTCATGACCTTCTATTCTCCATGGAGGGGTTGAATACCTGCAGTTGGGAAAGAGTGTTGTCATGGGAGAGTAGTAGAGGTTATAAAGGGGCAGTGGTAAGGAATTACAGACGTGAGCCAAGTACACTGGGAATTCAGGGTAGAGAGAGTTTACATGCAGAACTGTATGGCCAAGAGGGAGACGTAGCAAATGGAACATAGTTGTGCTGGCATAGTGTTAGCTTTTTGTATTCTAATAAAAAGTGTACACACACACGTAAAGATATGCGTACACATTTTGTGCATGTGGTACATGCAAGTATGCTCACATTCAGAGGACAGGGCAGGACATAGAGTGTCTTCACTATCCCTCACTATTCCTTCCTCTAGCTCTTGTCTCCATATAGGTTCTTTTTGAACTGAAAGCTAGCCATTTTTGCTAGGCTGGCTGATCTGCCAGTGAGCCTCTTGAGGCTGCCTGTCTCCACCCTCCATTGCTGGGATGACAGGCAATCTAAACCATGGGTTGAACTCAATAAATTGTATTTTTAGAAAGTACGTCCTTCCTCTCATGCTAGTATATCCTAAACTTTCTGATGTAACTCTGAAATAAAACATTTGTTTCCTTATTATAAATTAATTACACATGTACCAAAATGATTTGAGCTGTTTTTAAGAAGGAATGGGTAAGGCACCTGTAACCTCTAGGCCAGCTTTGGTTTTTGAGGCAAGCCTGGGTAGGTAAGACCTTGTGTTTAAATGAGCAAATCAATAAATAAAGGAAAGTTTTTTCATTAATACTCTCTTAAGTATGATATTAATGTTTTATATCTTAATCTCTGTTTTTCCTATGAAAAAAATCCACAGGTCATCCATGATTCTTCTTATTATGTATAAAGAATAAATTTCAAGTCCTTGTGAATTTTGAGATTATGAGAAAGATATTGTTAATTGTAAAGAAGTACAAATTGGTTTCTACCCACCTTCCCAAATAAAACTGTTACGGGATAAAAAAAAAAAAAAAGAAGGAAAGTTTTAACTTAAAGGAGGAATTTAGATGACATGGCCAGCTGAACTTTTGACTCTTGGCTGCATTTGGGTCTCTGGGTAGATGTTTAGTGAATTTGTTTAATGGGCTATTGGACTACTTGTGAATACAGGTGTTAGAGGTAAGACATGTGAATGAAAAGTAAATAGGGTGGGTGGAGGAAGTTTGACAAGTTATTATTATTATTTGTTTTTGTTTTTTGTTTTTACATACTAACCCCAGTTCCCCCTCTTTCCCCTTTTCCGCTCCCCTTACTTGGGTTTTTGAGACAAGGTTTCTCTGTATAATAACTCTGGCTGTCATAGAACTCAATTTGTAGACCAGGCTGGCCTCAAACTCATAGAGAGATCCACCTGCCTCTGCCTCCCGAGTGCTGGGATTAGAGGTGTGCACCATGCTGCCCAGCTTAGCTTTTAAAATTTTAGCGAGTCTAAATTTTGAGTAGTAAGCAGATTGAACAGCTTTTCATGTATTAGTATCTGGCTTTCCCCATTTGTAAAGTTCCCACTCCATCCCCTCTTACTTGGGAACTGAGTCTTTTATTATTACTTAGAAGTCCTTTTTTTAAATGTTGTTCTTTGACAATTTGTTTACATTTATTTATTTTGTTTGTATGCATATGAGGTGTATGCATGCATGTGGGTTTATGCACCATGATTCATGTATGTGGAGGTCAAAGAATCACTTTTGGGAGTCAGTTCTCCTTCCACAATATAGGTCCCTGGGATGGAGCTCAAGTCAAACTTAGCAGGTTTGATGTCAAGTACCATTATTCTTTACCACTGCATTGACCTGGAAGTTCTTTATTTATGGTGAATACAAGTCCTTTTTCCTGTGTGTATGTCACATATCTTTTCAATGTATGACTTTCCTTTTCACTCTATGATGTCTTTCAATGAACTGAAGTTCTTAATTTTAATGGAGTCAGACTTATTGGTCCTGTCTTTATGGGTAGTGCCTTTGTGTCTTATTTTAAAGAGTATTTCCTACCCACCCTGAGGTCACAAATTGTTTTTCTGTGGAATGCTAGCTCCTGAAATCTTTACTGACTTTCTAAGATGTGTAACTGAGGAAAACACTCTTTGACCCCAGCTTGCCACTGCAAATCTATGCTTGCTTTTCTTCACGTTTTTCTGTTCTCTGTCTTAAATTTCTGCACATCTGCAGCTACAGTTAAGGGCCAGGTGCTGCCTTCTCTAGTCTCTTAGGAAAGATGGTCATATAGACAGAAGTGCAGCCAGATTAGATTTTACAGGCCTCCAGCTGACTGTATTACCCTTTTCCCTTTTATGAGCTAGTGTTTTATTGTGCTCCTGCTATGGGTTTGCTACCGTCCGTGCTTCTTTCATATCTGTTATCTCAGTGATTCCTTTTAATAGTTCTGTAAAACAGGCTTATAGTCTCATTTTTACACGTGAGAACCTGAGACATAAATTGATTTACTAACATCCCCAATATTCCCACAGTTTAGGTAGCTAGCAAAGTGGAAACTGGACTGCAGACTTCCATATACTTCTTTGTTTTTGTTTTTTTTTTTTTAACTTCTCTGTTTTGTTTTCTGAGAAAGTTTCTCCGTGTAGTCCTGGTTGTCTAGGAACTCACTCAGAAGACCAGGCTGACCTTGAACTCAGATCTGCCTGCCTGTGCTCTCAGTGTTGGGACTAAAAGTGTGTATCACCATGTCCCACTTCTAATATTAATAAGTCACACCAACTTGTAGAATAAGATTTCTGAAGCCTCTTTTTGGAAACCTTTTTTTTTTTTTTTTTGGTTTTCGAGACAGGATTTCGCTGTAGTTTTGGAGACTGTACTGGAACTAGATCTTGTAGACCAGGCTGGCCTTGAACTCACAGAGATCCGCCTGCCTCTACCTCCCAAGTGCTGGGATTAAAGGTGTGCACCACCACCATCCGGCTTGAAAACTTTATAACCAAAGAGAATTTCCTTCTTTCCTTGCTATGTATTTAATTTTGGTTTGGGTGGTGGTGAGCGTCTGTCTCGGAGCCGCTTCCAAGCTAGGTAAATATTCTATCACTGAGTTACACTCTCAGTCCCAACCAATTTAGAGGAATGAATAGACAGATCGTCTTGCCTGGCTCCCAGCATGTCCTAACTAAGGCACATATTATAAACGTGAAGTACAGCTTTGGATGTCAGCGTAGCCAGAAGTCTTTAGGTGGCTCGTGGGTGAGTTAGAGACTGTCTTACTGGTTCCAGCTTCAGAACCTGAGGCAGGAGGATCCGAGTATGTTTCCTGTGAGTATATACCGCCACTTCAAAAGTTGATTTATAGTTCTCTTGACATTTGTTTTTTGTTTTTACTTATTTAATTTTTTTCCACAAATTTGCGTGTTATCCTTGTGCAGGGGCCATGCTAATCTTCTCTGTATCGTTCCAATTTTAGTATATGTGCTGCCGAAGTGAGCACTATTTAATTTTTTGAGACATGGTCTCACCGTGTACCCTTCACTGGCCTGTGATTCAGAGAGATTTATCTGCCTCTGCTGTCAGAAGGTGTATCTGTGTTACTGTGGCCAGGTATTTTACTTCTAAAAATTTTATTTTTATTTTTATAAATTTTTATTTTTTTTCTGCTGGGCAGTGGTAATACACGCCTTTAATTCTAGCACTTGGGAGGCAGAGGCAGGAGGATCTCAGTGAGTTCTAGGCCAGCCTGGTCTACAAAGTGAGTTCCAGGACAGCCAGGACTGTTATGCAGAGAAACCCTGTATTGAAAACCAAAAAGAAAGAAAAGGGAAAAAATTATTTCTTTGTGTGTGTGTGTGTGTGTGTGAGAGAGAGAGAGAGAGAGAGAGAGGGAGAGAGAGAGAGGGAGAGAGAGACAGAGAAAGACAGACAGAAAGAGAAAGAGACAGATCTGTGCTGGACATGCTTGTGGGAATCTATTATCTCCTTCCATCATGTGGGTTCTGGGGTTCAAATTGAGGTGACAAGCATCCTGAGCTGTTTTACAGGCCCAAGTTTTTGAGTTTTAAGGGACTCTCGTTTGCTGTTTAGGTATATGGGTGTCTGACTGGAAGGACTAGCCCAGTGTCCTGCAGTGACTTGTCTCTCCGTGTGTGTTTGCGTATGTGTGGGTGCACAGTGTTTTCAGAAGGCCTGGAGTTGACAGTGGGCATGGTGCTCTATATCAGCCTCTACCTTTACATACTGAGACTCGGTTTCTTCACTGAATGCAGAAAGCTCCCTGATAATGGCTAGTCCGGCCAACTGGACACTGCTCCCATCTGTCTTTTATGTGGATTCTGGGGCTTGAGACAAGTACTAGACCTCTTCTTCTCAGCCTTAAGAATCATCTTTAAAATTCGGATTACTTCTTCTTTTTTTTTTTTTTTTTTTTTTTTTTTTTTGAGAGAGGACTCATGTATCTCAGGCTGGTCTTGAACTGATTCTCCTGGGATTACAGTTTTGCATAACATCCAGCTATAGTGAGGAGCCGTGGGCTGCATTCCCGCCCGGCTCCAGGCCACCTGGTTAGCTTATGCCCCTAAATAACAACACACAAACTGTATTCTTTTTTTTTTTTTTTTAAATATTTATTTATTTATTTGTTATGTATGCAATATTCTGTCTGTGTGTATGTCTGCAGGCCAGAAGAGGGCATCAGACCTCTTTACAGATGGTTGTGAGCCACCATGTGGTTGCTGGGAATTGAACTCAGGACCTTTGGAAGAGCAGGCAATGCTCTTAACCACTGAGCTATCTCTCCAGCCCCCACTGTATTCTTTTAAACACTGCCTGGCCCATTAGTTTCAGCCTCTTACTCACATCTTGACTAACCCATATCGAAAAATCTGTGTAACACCACGAGTGGTGTCTTACCGGGAAAGATTCAGCATGTCTGACCTGGCGGCTGGCTCCATCACGTCTGTCTCAGAGAGGAGAGGCATGACGATTGCCCGAGCCGTCTCCCTCACTCCCAGCATCCTGTTCTGTCTACTCCACCTATCCAAATCCTGCCCTATCAAAAAGCCAAGGCAGTTTCTTTATTAATTAACCAATGAAATCATCAGATAGAAGACACATCTACATCACCCAGCAAATTATTTCTTAATACATTGTTCTTTGTCATTAAAAACTGAATAAAGCTGACTTGCAATTAGAGAGAAACTTGGGATTGAGTAGAAAAATGTAAATGTTAGGAAGAGTCTAAATGTAGTGATTATTTTTTAAATGGAATGCTTAGTTATCGTAATACTAATCAGTGCTGGCTTCAAAGGCCTGCCTGACTGTGATGACCTTTCATCTTGCTTCACATCCTCCCTTTTACAAGGGATCGGATTTCCTGTGGTGTTCCTAACAGTGTGATTAAATTTTCGAGACTGAAACTGTTGAGCACTTAAATGCAAGAATGACTGTGCAGACCTGATTCATGGCTTCAACCAGGAGATTTGGGACCTGTCCCTGCTAATTTATGATGATGATGTTGAAACCAGTCTTTGCTAGGGATTATGGAAGCCATAGTAGTTTATTGATGGTTCAGTTATTGTTTGTTGAAGCAGATTTACACAATTATAGTTTAATGACATAACAAGGGTATTGTCAACTAGGAGAGCATGACATGAAAACCTAAACTTACAATTCATATAATATGTATTAGTTGAAGTGATAATTTTCATGGTGATTTAGCCTCTTAGAAATCCTTGGAAACATTGTTAGCTTATGAAATTATGAATTTGAATTATGAAATTGAAAACTGTGTTAATGAGTAGTAGGAAAGAACTTAGTATTCCTTTAAAAAGATTGGGGATTAGAAATTCAGTCAGCTAGCATGAATCAAGTGCCTGCTTTTGGACTTGCTGTTGCCTGAGACTCATAAATTGAAACTAGATCCATGTTAGAAAGGATGAAACAGTGTGTGTTTTGGTTTCTTTGTCATGCCATCATTGTAGTGGCCGGATGCTACCAGAATGATTCAGACATTTAATGTGTGTGTGTGTGTGTGTGTGTGTGTGTGTGTGTTGTCCCTGCATATGTGCACTTTGCTTTTGGTGTCATATGTTCCTACTGAAAAGATTTTGCAGCCTAATAAACCTCTCTGCGGATACAGTAATCCAAATCAGACCAAATCAAATCAAATTAGAAAAAGCCCAAGTTTAATGGATATTAGTGCTCCCTGGTGAACTTCCAGTACCCCAGGGATGGAGATGGGGAAGGAAGACTGGATAACCACGTGTTCGGTGCTGGGAGGGGGACAGTTTAAATACCTTGTAGGAGTGGTCTTGAGTATCTCTGAGGAGGGGCCACCATTTGACAGGCTTTCTTGGAGGTGGAGTCTGGACTGAGGCATCTCCCAGGGGAGGGGGCTTGGAATGGAACTTTCCACCCAAACATTCCAGACTCCTTGGATATACCGATGCCAAGGGTTGGGGTGAAGCCCCAACCCAAACACCTACCTTACCTGATAGGTCACATTCAGATGCCGGTGCCACACTTAGTCATAGCTTTTTCCTCTTGTTCTCTCTCCCTCCCTCTCGGCCTCTCCCTCCCTCCCTTCCCCCCTCTCTCATTCCTGCCCCCCCCTCACCCAGTTTGTTTTGTTTTTGCTGTATAGCTCAACTGGGCTCAACTTGAGATCTTGACTACCTGCATAAGGATCCCAGTTCCTTATATAGTCCACGCTGGTCTTGAATTTGAGATGCTCCTCTTGTCTCAGCCTCCCAAATGCTGGGGTCATAGGCATTAGCCACCACACTATGAATTCATGGCTAGCCTGGGCTTTATAATGAGTTAGTTCCGCGACAGTCTAGAATATAGTGTCAGGCCATGTCTCAAAAAACCAAACCAACCAAACAAACCAAACAGGCATTGGTCCTGTTTTGGTTAGTTATAGCCCCAGAAAGCAGAGCATGTGGAGATGAATCAAGCATGAGTCCCGGTCCTGTGATAGTTTGAATGAGAATGGATTCCATAGGTTCACGTGTGAATATATGATTCCCAGTTGGTGGAACTGTTTGGGAAAGATTAGGTGTGGCCTTATTGGATGCAGTGTGTCACTGAGGGGCAGGCTTAAGGTTCAAAAGCCCACCTCTTGTTAGCTCTCTGCCCGCTGTTTGCTGATAAGGATGTAAGCTTTTGGCTACTGCTCCAGTGCCATGCTCTCCACCATGATGGTCACGGACTCTAACCCTCTAGAATCATGTGTCCCAAATCAAATGTAAGTCCGTCCGCCCGCCCGTCCTCCCTCCTTCCCTCCCTCCCTCCCTCCCTCCCTCCCTCCCTGGCTGTCTTCTCTTTCTTTCCTCTTTTGGAATAGATTTCACTCTGTAGCTCTGACTGTCCTGGAACTCCATGTACACCAGGCTCTTCTCAAACTTATAGAGATCTGTCTGCCTCTGCCTCCCATGTGCTCGGATTAAAGCTATGTACCACTATGACTGGTTTGAATGCTGTTTTATATAAATTGCCTAGGCCATGGTGTTTTAATCATAGCAATTAAAAAGTAGCTAAGACAGCTCCCAATAATTGTATAATTGGTCAGTGCCAAATGAGCATAATGCAAAATGGACGTGAATTTCAAAATGGGTAGAAAGCTGACAGTGTCCAGCCACACATGTGGGGATTTGTTGGGGTGTTGGGTGTTGACGGAATTGACTTGGCAGGTATCTTAAGTTCTGTATTGTTTATTTTATACTTCCTTATTTTCCTTTTGATAAAAGTTCTTGCTGTGGAGTCCATGCTAGCTCCCTGGACTCTCAGACTGTGAGTACAGGCATGTGGTACTGTGTCAGACTCTCAGCATTATCTTTCCAGGTTCAACTGAAACACCCTGTATGGGAGGGTGTCCTACCTTGGGATCCAGCAAGTTGACTTCAAACTCGTGTAGCCAAGGATGACCTTGAACTTTTGATTTTCCTGTCTTTCAGTGCTGGAATACAGGTTTGTGCTAACAAACCTGACTTTCTGTAGTGCTGGGAATTGAACCCAGGGTTTTGTTCATGCTAGGTAAGCAACTCTACCAATGAAGCTGCATTCCCCAGTCCCTAGTTCTTTTTATTTTATTTTTTATTTCTTTATTTTCCCTTTTGAGACAGGATCTCACATAGCTCAGACTTCTGGAACTCACAATGTAAACCAGGCTGGCCTTGAACTCACAGAGATCCCCTTGTCTCTGCCTCCCAAGTGCTGGAATTAACAGCGTGCATCACTATGCCTGTTTTCATTTTAGTTTTAAAATCATTTTTTAATAATTTATGAAGTTAAAATCCATCTAATTCATTTTATTGTCATTTTTTTGTGGGAGAGTCTCAGTCTTTATCTCAGGCTAGCTTGAAACTCATCTGTAGCCCAGGCTGACCTTGAACTCTTGGCAAGTGCTAGGATTATAGATGTGAGCTATTATTCTGGTGATAAATATTGTATTTTTATCTTTTATTTTATTTTGGTCTTTTGAGGCAGGATTTCTCTGTATGTAGCCCTGGCTACCTGGAACTCCTCGCTGTGGCCTCAGATTCACAGATATCTGCCTGCCTGCCTGCCTCTGCCTCCCAAGTGCTAGGATTAAAGGTGTGCACCACTACCACCTAACTAATATGAATGTGATATCTGACCCTTTATGTCTATTTTTTACAGTATAGTATGTTTCAGTGTTCATCCATATTGTAGTGGTGTATATCAATCTTTAATTTTTCTTTTTTGTAGTTGAATAATCATGGAACTATTTTACCATATTTTATCTGTTTTGCTGTAAGTGGATGCTTGGGCTTTTTTTTTTTTTTTAACCTTTGGGTATTGTGAACAATGCTGTTAAGAACATGTTTTTGTTTGTATTTGTTGGAGAAGCTGTTCTCAGTTTTTTCAGGGATCTAGCATGAAGAGTTCTGTGGGATCAAGGTAATTCTATCTTTAGCTTTTGAGGCCTTCCCAAGGTGTACTTTGTTCCTTCATAGTTGATTCTTGCATGTTCTGTTCTGACTCTCCTTTGCCTTTCCCATGGCACCTGCCAGAAGACTGGATGTGGGTAGGCTGTTGTGTCACTGAGTGTTCATTGACTGGCTTCATGGCCTCATCTCCCAGTTATTTTTTCAGAGAAATAGAGGTATTCAGGCCTTGGCAGTGCCAGGCATCTGCATGTGGATGGCTGTCAATCAGGGCTACTGTTTTAAGGGTTGTGGTGGGGAATGGAGGAAAGCAGTCAAGGGTTCCTCCGTCAGCAGCTTGTGCTGTGCTGTGGAAAGACAGTGCTAGCATTTGATGGTGCTCACTCAGTTTATACAATGGTCTTTGATTTATAAAGGTAAGAGAACTAAAAATACCAAGTCAGACCAGGATGATAAAAGAATAAACTCTCTTATTAATCTTTGTGTGTTTTCGACACGTCTGTGATCTTATGACTTGAATATTGTGACACTAATTTTAAAACAACGCAGGCTTTCCTGCTGGCTTAGAGGAGGTCACTCGTGATCCTTCTGATCAGGATATTTGGACTTAGCTTATAGTGCGTCTCATATTTCTGAATAGTGTTGATGTTTATGTAATGCCAGTGAGGCTTAAAGCTCAGTGTTGTTCCACATGTTTCCTTAGATCTGTGCAGAATAGCGTGTACTGAATGCTGTAAATAGGGTTATCGGACTGCAAAATGCAACCATATAATTTGCTGATACTTTTTAAACTAAAGATAAAATGTTTCACAATCACAGAAAATAGAATAATTTACTTTAATGTAGCATGAATCTTCTGAATTAATTTGGGATTACTTACTACCTTTTGGCAGCCTTTTACTTCAACTTTTAAGATTTTAATAGAAAAAAAAGGAAAGAGAATAATGATTTTAGGGTTTTAGTTGTGACCGAATGTCCTATCCACATCCAGCAAGTCCTAGGAGTCTGCAGAAGAGAAGTCGTGTGGGTAATTTTGAGTTGGGGAAAATAAGTTTTATGTGGCTTTTAAATAAATTATGTATTTTTTCCTATAGGTTTGTGTATCTAGTTAGAGACTGCTTAGATGAAAATGAAATTGGTTTTCAGTGTATTCTCTTTGGTATTAGTGGGGTGTCAGAGACGAATCAGCCCTAATGAAAACCTTTGCAGTGGATAGTGTACACAGTAGATAATTTAACTGAGAATTGGCGACAGGTAAGAAATTTCTGATTTCTTTCCTTTTCCTAGCTGTATATATGTCTTTTAAACACCTGATTCAGCTTGTAGCAGAGAGCCGCTGAGCTGCGTATGTTTTTGCCTAATTAGCTCTGTTGGTTGATATCAGATGGAAGCTGATTTTTGAGATTAAATTGAGGAGATGGATTCTCTGGGGCAGGAGAGGAGGCTCTGAGGTCATCTGGTCGTTTCTGTAAGATTAGGATACAGGTATTTGTGATTTCTTTTTTCTGTTGGTCTTTGAAGTGAACATGATCTCTGTTCCCTCAGCTGAGACTTTGTGGAACTGCTGTCTTTCTCTTAGGTAAAGCTGTCAGTCACGGCTGTAGGCCATCAGGACAGTAACTTATAAGTGTGTCAGTGCTCGACGGCCTCTGGGACGGAAAGAGCCAGTGCTGACGTGCGGGGGAGGAGTCAGCTGTTGAGACCTGGTGTTCACACCTCTAGAGCGTTATTAGCTTTGCGGCCCTGTGTGTTCGTTTCAGGATAGTCTGTCTGTCTGTCTGTCTGTCTTTTTTTCCTTCCTTCCTTCCTTCCTTCCTTCCTTCCTTCCTTCCTTCCTTCCTTCCTTCCTTTCTTTTTTGGCTTTTGAGACAGGGTTTCTCTGTGTAGCCTTGGCTGTCTTGGAACTCACTCTGTACACCAGGCTGCCTTCGAACTTACAGTGATCCTCCTGCCTCTGCCTCCTAAGTGCTGTTAGGACTCTTTCTTTCTTTCTTTCTTTCTTTCTTTCTTTCTTTCTTTCTTTCTTTCTCTCTCTCTCTCTCTCTCTCTCTCTCTCTCTCTCTCTCTCTCTTTCTTTCTTTCCTCTCTCTCTCTCTCTCTCTCTCTTTCTCTCTCTCTCCTTTCTTTCGGGCTGTCATGAACCTAGTTTTAGATTTGAGACTGGGCTCACATCTACTAGAATAATAGTGACGTGGAGATTAGCAGGACCTCTGGAGTTCAGGATTCTGTACTTAACACTTGTGTTCTTTGTTCTTGCTTTATTCTTGCTCTGTGGGTGTGCCCCAGAGCACATCCTGGGGTCAGAGGAAAACTTTCAAAGGCCAGTTCTTTTTCCACTTCTGTGTGGCCTTCCAGGATGGACTCAGGTTGCTAGGCTTGGTGGCAAGTGCCTGCTACCTGCTGAGCCCTCTCACCATCCCACAATGTAATCATATTGTTAATGCAGCTAATCTGTGAAAAAGAAAATTGGAGAAGAGTCAGTTTTTTTCTTTTCTTTCTCCTCCTCCTCCTTTTTTTAAGTGAAGTGTACTTCTTTAAGCACTTTCCCAGGGCTTTTGTTTCCTGCCTTGGATGGCATATTTGTAAGTATCCTTTGTTGGTTGAAGCCCGGTGACAGTATCACCGAATGCTCGCCTGTAGCTCGCTGCAGCTGTTGATGGGTTTTATGTAGCGCCAAGAGCTGTGAGATGGTTGTTGGCTTAAGGGGTGTCCTTATGCCCAAATAAATATTTACTTTCTTTCTTCCTTTTCCTTTTTCTTTTTTTTTGGGGGTGCGGCGGGGACATGCAGATTTGCCTGAAGACCTGGACAATGTTTTTTTTTTTTTTCTTCCTGTCATGGACTGTTAAAACATCTAGAGTTCCAATTCTGGTATTTTTTCCTATTACATTTTTAATATATAAAATGTCAGTCTTGCTGACATGTGTTGGTAATGGATATGGGTGATTATTTTGGTTGTGGCTACTGGTTGTGGTCAAAACTTGTCAGTAATGTATATTTTGGGTGTATACTACTTGAGAAAAATGTTTTTGCTTTACTGAATGCTCTTTTGCTTATATATCTATTATGCCTAAAGGCAACTTTGTGTTGCTGAACAGTCTCTGTGACTGTGACACCTCATCTGCTTCCTACAGGTGTGTTTGTAGGGTCCAATCAAATTCCTTGTGATTCTTCCCGAATAAATGATGAAAGATGGAATCATTATTTGGATACAGTGAAATGTCTTCTAATACAGTTCTTCTCTAAGCACTTTCACTGTGGAGAGGTGTGTTTCCTCCTGTACACATTCTGACAAGAGATGCTTCTTGCTTTCTATGTGGCTAAAAAAAAAAAAAAATAAGCATTTTGTCCCTAAGCACAGTGCTTCTTCAGGGCTGACGCCTGTCAGTGATTTATGTAACGGCACAAGATGGAGTACTTACTAGATTTGCAGATGACAGAGTCAAGATTCAGGCAGTCTTGAGCAGGTTGGAAGACAGTTCAGATCAACTTTGAGTTCCAGTATTTAAAAAGTCACGGTGGCTGGATGATGGTGGCACATGCTTTTAATTCCAGCACTCGTGAGGCAGCGGCAGGCGGATCTCTGTGAGTTCGAGGCCAGCCTGGTCTACAGAATGAATTCCATGACAGCCAAGACTACACAAAGAAACCCTGTATTGAAAAACAAAAACAAACAAACAAACCAAAAAAAGCAGCCGGGGTGGTGGTGCATGCCTGTAAATTCAGCATTTGGGAAGCTGAGGCAGTAGGTTTGCAGTGAGTTCAAGGTTAGCTTGGAGTACATAGTGAGTATCTACCTAGCCAGGGGCTAGCAAGAGCTTGTGTTAAAAAACAAACACCAAGAAGAAGAAATAAACAGCAAGAATAACAACAAAATTCCAGAATTTGAGAGTTTTCTATAAGGAAGACTGGAAAGGTTTGGTTTGACAACATCTTTGAAAAAAGATCTGGGTATTTGGTTGGGCTGTGTGCTAAGCACAGCCAGCATGACAGGGCTCTTAAGGGAGGAGTTCATGGAATATTGAGTTGTACTTTTAAGGTGGGTATTAGCAAAGTAGTGAGCAGCCACCAGGCCGCTGTGCTCAGATCCAGGTGAAGGATCTAGTATATAAAGGTAGAAGAGGGTTGGGTTAGTAGTGGTTTTTTTATTTTTTAATTTTAAATTAATTCTTTTCAATTTTTTTTTTTTCGAGACAGGGTTTCTCTGTGGCTTTGGAGCCTGTCCTGGAACTAGCTCTTGTAGACCAGGCTGGCCTCGAACTCACAGAGATCCACCTGCCTCTGCCTCACGAGTGCTGGGATTAAAGGCGTGCGCCACCACCGCCGGCTTCAATTTTATTTTTTATGTGCATTGGTGTTTTTTCCTGCTTGTCTCTGTGAGGATATAGGATTCCCTGGAACTGGAGTTAACAGACAGTTGTGAACTGCCGTGTGGGTGCTGGGAATTGAACCCCAGTCCTTTAGAAGAGCAGACAGTGCTCTTAACTGCTGAGCCATCTCTCCAGCCTCATGTTGGTAGTGTTTTTTTTGTTTTTTTAAAGATACTTCTTTTCAAAGATTTGAAGTCCTGTTACATTGAAGAGTTAGTAAAATGTCTTGGGCTTGCTCCTGGGGAACTTGGACTAGTGTGTCAAAATCCCAGGAGGAGGAGGCTTGCTCTCTCTTGTGAACAAGAAGTTATTATGACTGGTAACCTCCAAAGGTGTTTTCAATCATGACGAGTAATTTAAGTGGTGATTTGGTGGCCTATTAGGGATATTGAATAAAGATCTTTTACTGGGCATCTGAAAGTTGGTCTGGATGACCTCTAAGGTGTCATCAGTCCCACGTTTCTAAATCCTAGAAGGGAAACACAGGGAGCTGACCCTACTCATCTGTAGAGAAAGCCCTTTTCAGGCCACTGGGTCAGGAGTTGAGCGGGCTGATTTTTGAGTCATGCCAGGGTCTTTGAGAACAAATGTTACATTCTTCAGTATCTATCTAAAGAATTTGAAATTTCTCTTGTTAGGTATATACATCTAAATCAACAACAATAAAACTTTAATTAATTTTGTTTCATGAAACCCTTTCAAAGTCTGTAGACATTGAGTTTAGTAAATATATTATAATAGATAATTCTCTGTCCAGAATGTTAAGTGTTGTATGCAGTGGATCCTGAACAATCCTGGAGGCTGTGTCTATTTGTCCCCTGTGGTTTCTGTTATCAGCAGTTAAAAATATTGTATGGAAAACTGGAGAAATGAACAATTTTCTTTGTAAATTTAAAATAATCTTTATTATTGTATATTAGGGTTTTCTTTTTTATTAAATTATTGTTAATGTGTATTGTTCCTGATTTGTAAATTAAAGTTTATTGTTGGTATGTAGGTGCAGGAGTGGCAAGCCTGAACAGGAGCTGTATATATCAGGTGCATTATCTATGTTCCAGGCTTCCACTGGGGGACTTGGAACTTAGCCCAGGGTCAGTGGAATTCTGTATGTGTGCTGCTGTAGGGAAGGTGATCCATCCGAGGCTTAGGTCACTCCCCTCTGTACTTCCCCACCAGCTCTAATAGAGCTACGGTGCAGAACCTCAGTGTTCTCCCGCTCTCATCTGGACGCTCACGGGTTTGGGCTGGGATTCTAAAATAATGGCCCATGAGCCGAAGTGTGCTATTGGTTTTTATATCTTTGAGCCTTTTACATTTAGAATTGTGCTGACAATCACATGACTTGTTTTTTGGTTGTTACTTGTTTGGACAAGAAGATAGTTTTACGTAGCTGAGACTGGGCCTCAAACTCAGCCTTCCTGCCACCTCTTCTCAAATGCTAGGATTCCAGGTTTGTGCCGTCGTATGGACACGCTGTCACCTGGATAGAACGGGTGAAGATGTAGATGTTACTGGACAACAGTAGGTTACCCCAGTTCCGAGGCCAGGACTATACTCACTACCAGATTGGAGAGCAGAAGTCTCGAGAGCACTGCTGCCCTGGCCAGATGGAGTCAGATTTGTTGGGATTTTCTTTCTGTTGAGGTGTGGAATGAGCTGGAACAGGTGTTAAGGTAACTAGAACACTGCACTATTTAAAGGTGAAGGGTTACGTTACTGTATTAGTTTCAGTTTGTCAGCCTGTGCCCTAGAAGGTCTCAGCCACAGATGCTGCGCAGATCAGAGCACCAGAGTGTCTTGATTCCATACAAATGGCTTAGGCTGGGAATTTTCTTATGTGAGAGAGTGGGGAAATCCTTTACCTAGCTCAACTCAAGATTACTGTACTTTTTCTTAAGTTTTTTAATTTTTTAAAATTGCTATTTATTTATTTATTTTTGGATGTTTTTCAATACAGGGTTTCTCTGTAGCTTTTTTTGGTGCCTGTTCTGGAACTAGCTCTTGTAGACCAGGCTGGTCTCGAACTCACAGAGATCTGCCTCCGAGTGCTGGGATTAAAGGCGTTCACCACCACTGCCCGGCCAAGTTTTTTTTTTTTTTTGAAACAGTTTCACTATGTAGCTCTTGGCTGGCTTGGAACTGTCTATGTAAATCAGGCTGTCTTTCAGACTCGGGGATCTGCCTACCTCTGCCTTCTGGGTGCTGGAATCAAAGCCATACACTATGACTCCTGGCTTATATCCAACTTTTTTGATACTTATGTCTATCTATGATACACTTTAGACTGCTTTCACATGGTTATTTTGATAACAAGAATACGTTTTCCCGCATTTTAATTTATTTTGTGCTTTGAGGGGCAACGCATAGCACATCGTGTGCACAGAGGTCAGAGGACAGCTTTGGAGAGTGAGGTCTCTCCTCTCACCTTGTGGGTCCCAGGGATTGAACTCAGGTCATCAGTGCTGCAGCAGAAGCCTTTACCTGGCCAAGCTGTCTCCTGGGTAAATGGAATTCATTATTCATATAACTTAGGTGTGGTTTCTGAAATGCTTCTAAATTACTGCAGGTAAACAAAGAAAATCCTTTTTTAAAAAATCCTTTGTAGATTGTGACTGGTGTCTAGTTGGATGGTATCATCATTATGGCTGTATCTGCCTGCGTGTGTGTTTATTTTGCATCTGAAAAAAATAACACTGAAGAATCTTATTTTTAGAAGTTCCATTATTAAGAGCCCGTTCTCTCCTTTTTTATCCTTTAGGTCTTGATTTCCTAAAGATGTCTTTCACTTGAAGAGTGCAGTCCTTTCCATTGTCCACGTCGCCTGGCTGTCCTCTTCATCTCTTAAGGATGCTTGTCCCTAAGATGTTACTTGACATGGGCTGGGATCCTTTGCCTCTTTGTTGAATTGTGACTTTCACATGTGCAGGTTGTGTTAAGTACAAGGAGAACCTCTATGGGTCACATCTCTGTTGGAGAAGTCATTTGTCAACCATGGTAAAACTTGCAAACCCACTTTACACAGAGTGGATCCTTGAAGCGGTGCAGAAAATCAAAAAGCAAAAGCAACGGCCCTCTGAAGAGAGAATCTGCCATGCGGTCAGCACGTCCCATGGGTTGGATAAGAAGACAGTCTCTGAACAGCTGGAACTCAGTGTTCAGGATGGCTCAGTTCTCAAAGTCACCAACAAAGGCCTTGCTTCCTATAAGAACCCAGACAATCCTGGGCGTTTTTCAGCAGTTAAACCAGGCACTTTCCCCAAGTCAACCAAGGGGTCTAAAGGACCATGTAATGATCTGCGCAGTGTGGATTGGAACAGGCTTTTAAAGAGAGCAATCGAAGGCCTTGAGGAATCAAATGGCTCCTCCCTGAAGAACATCGAGAAGTATCTCAGAAGTCAGAGCGACCTTACAGGCACCACCAACCACCCAGCCTTTCAGCAGAGGCTCCGACTAGGGGCCAAGCGCGCGGTCAACAATGGGAGGTTACTGAAGGAAGGACCACAGTACAGGGTCAACTATGGGAACTCCGAAGGCAAAGGAGCGCTCCAATATCCCAGCGCTTTTCCGTCCTCACTCCCGCCTGTCAGCCTTCTGCCCCATGAGAAAGACCAGGTGAGTGAAACTAGAGTATTTACCCATTGGAAATACTCCTGTTTTAACTTCACTTCTATTTAGGTTGTTCCATGTACCCACATGTGGACAAATGGTTCTCAGCCTGTGTGTTGTGACCCCTTTGACGACCCTCCTATCTCCAAAAATATTTATTTATATTACAGTTCATAATAGTAACACAGTTACAGTTCTGAAGTAGCGGCGACAATAATTGTATGGTTGGGGGTCACCACAACATGAGGAACTCTGATAAAGGGCGGCAGCGTTAGGAAGGTTGAGAACCACTGCTGTGGATGAAAGTTGGGGATGGAGTTGGAGGAGATGAGTTGCTTTTGCCTTGAAGCCAGCGTCTTTATTTTATGCTAGCACATTTCACAGCATGGTTTTTTAAAAGTCATTCTATGATGTATTGAGGGCTTTCTCAGTAATTAAGAGTTAACATAATACATGACTTGTTTTATGCTGTAATTGCTAGATAAACCTTAATCTACCTTCCTCAAGCCTAAGAGAAGATAAAAAACTCCTTTCTTTAATATCGATCATCTTTGCATTTTGGGAGTTGTTTTATTATGTGACCTAAATCCCTACTGTTTTAATTTAAAGTCAAGTGGTCAGTGGGTGTCGGTGAATGTTATTTTGTCTTGTTTGGTGTCTCTGGTTTAAAAAACAAAGATTTTTAAATTGCATTTATTTGTTTGTTTGTTTGTTTACTTTTGTGTATGTGAGCATTCATGCCTGCAAGCCTCAGTGCACATGTGGAGGTCTAGGGACTGCAGGAGCCGGTTTTCTTCTTCCACTATGTAGGGATCAAAGGCAGTCAGGTTGGTAGGGTGGTGGCAGGCGCCTTCACTTACTGAGCCATTTGCTGGCCCAAGGCCTTGTGTTGTTGTCTCACTGTAAGTACACGTGTGCTCTGTTACTGCTGCGATTTTAAGCCTTCCATTGATGTGGTTTTCTTGGTTTTATTTCAGATGTACTGAATTAATCTCCAAAAGTCAAACTGAAGTAAAATGAGAGATTGTAAAATCAAGCCCTGCAGTTTTTGCATTCCTTTTTTGTCTTTTGGTTAAGTACAATTATTGATAACAGTTAATTTTACGTTTTAAAAACATTAGCCATTGTTAGTAGGAAGCAGTGGTGCCTGTACACTGCATATTGAGAGGATTAAAAGCCATGTTTGGGCTCTGTGGGAAGGTGTCTGCCTGCCTGCCATGATATGGGCCCTGCTCCCCTTTCTGCTTAGCTGGTAAGGGGGCCTAGCTCTGGAAGCGGAGTAAGATCAGGGCTTTGCACAGGTGTCTGGAGCCTAGAATGGATTCTGTTTGGTTTTCTTTGAGACAGGGTTTCTCCGTGTACCTCTGGCTGTCCTGGACCACACTCTGTAGACCGAGCTGACCTACAGCTCACAGAAATCCGCCTGTCTCTGTCTCCCTGAGTGCTGGGATTAAAGGTGTGGGTTTCTTAATTGTATTTGTACCTTCTTGGTCTTCTTTAACATTTATTTATCCATTGATGGTGGTTGCACTAGATCAAAAAATAAACTATGAAATTATCTTCCTTATAACTTTATTTTTAAAATGACAGTAAAACAACTAATTTAAATTCCTAAACACAGCCATTTAGGCACCTCTGGTTTCTCTTTAAAACATTTAAATTTTTTTCACTTACTGTTACTATTTATTTAGAGACAATACTTCACTATGTAGCTCTGGCTGTTCTGGAACTGTGTGTGTAAACCAAACTGGCCTCAAACAGAGACCTGCCTGTTTCTGCTTCTGAGTCTGAGGTTAAAGATGTAAGTCATAATGCCCATCTCCTTAAATATTTTAAATACATACACGTCCATGTTTATAAAGCATACACATACACAAATATATGTATATAAAGCATATGTGTATATGTATATAAAGTATGTATATATGTTTTACATGCTTTATATACGCGTATGCTTTATGTATATGTGTATGTATATATACATGCATGTATATATATGAACATATAGCTTATAAAGTTTCCTAGAGCCGTTTCTTCATAACTTTGCTTATTTTTTTTTTTATCCTCAGCCATGGCAAAGTTTTATAATTATCAAGCATATGGGTCTAAGTTCAGGTACGTGGCCAGTGTAGTGTCCTGGAGGCGTCAGGGTAGATTCTCCACGGTGCCGCTCCTTTTCGTTTTTCGTCAGGCATCGTCCGTACAGAAACTATTTTTAGTCTAAAGGAAAACTCATGTTTGAAAGTGTCTAGTATTGAGAACAGAGTAGTCTATTGCTTAGTGTGCAGTTGCAGCTGCTCTTTCTATGATGTAGATCTTTAAATTGTCAAGTTAGCATCATCGTCTAGGAAGGAAAGCTGAGAAAATGTGCTCCAGATATTTAATTGATGAAATATGGGAATTAACTGTATCAAGTAATCATTACATTTTTGGTGGGATTTTTATCACTGAGCTATTTTCTTTTCTTTTTTTTAGGTAGGCCCTCATTATGAGTCTAATTCAAACTGTCTTGGGACTCACTAGCTAGCACAGAGAGGCCTCAAAATCTTTTTTTTTTTTTTTTTTTTTGGAGAGACAGGATTTTACTACACAGAACACTGTATAAACCAGTTTGGCCTTGAACTTGCAGAGTCTGCCAGCTTCTGCCTCCTAAGTGCTGGGATTAAAGGTGTGTGTCACCACCACCTGGCTTTCTTTTTTTAATATTGGATCTTTCTCTGTTGCTCTCTGTTGTGATTTTTGAGACAGAATCTCTCACTGATTCGGCTACATGGGCTGGTTAGAGAGCTCCAGGGACCCTCCTTTCTCCACCTTCTCAAAGCTAGATTACAGATGTCCATCCCCTGTTCCCAGGCTTGTACACGAGTGCTGGGGATCCGAACTCAGATCCTTGTGTTTGTGTGGTGTGAGTACTTGACCCACGAAACCACCTCCCTCTCTCTCCCCAGTTTTGTAAACTATTGAAACATTGTTTCACTCGGTTGTCCTTGCTGACTTTGAATTTTCGATCCTACTGTCTTAGCCTCCCTAGTAACTGGAATTTCAGGCATTGTCACCATGCGTGGCAGAATTTAGGACACGAATGGAGAGTGTTCCCAGATGGCGCAATCTGAACTATAGTTTGAAATAATGTCTTTCAAAGAAACTGTTATCATGATTGCCTTTGAGTAGCTGAATGGCACTGTAAAAGAGAAAATTAAAACAATAGCTATAGTTTTGTAAGTGTGAATGCTGGCCTCTTCCAGGTAGTTCACCCTCACCTTTTGGCTCATAGTTACTGGGAAGGAGGATTATTGTCCTGCTTTTTACAGATGAAAAACTGAGATGCAAAGCTTAAGCAATTTGTTCAAGGTCAGTAGAGCAGGTGAACAGTCCAGCTGAGACTCCATCCAGATAGTCTGGGCAGCGTGTCCTAGTCAGCATGGGGAGTCTCTCTCTCTCTGTTCTTCAGTCAGTCAGAAGCAGTTTACCCCAACAAGTAGATGAAATTTGGTAGTTATCTGATGAGTTTATTAGGTACAATTTATAATATTAGCAGACTAAATGCCATGGGGAAGTGGTAAGTCTGTGCCTCATTAGATCTAACATCATCACCACTCCTATGCATGGCTGCTAGGAGGAGCACAATAGAAGTTAGAATA
This sequence comes from Arvicola amphibius, assembly GCF_903992535.2. Classification (NCBI taxonomy): domain Eukaryota; kingdom Metazoa; phylum Chordata; class Mammalia; order Rodentia; family Cricetidae; genus Arvicola; species Arvicola amphibius. The sequence goes on from NC_052059.1 coordinate 72,615,661, forward strand.
GATGGCTCCTCCCTGGAATGGAACTGCAGGACTCCTGATAGTCTAGAAGTCCAGCTGGGTATTACCGTCTCACTTCTTAACACGAAAGACTTTGTATTTATTTAAGAAGCTTCCTCTGGTGAGGTGATATGGAAATGAATTAAACCACTGAAGATAAAACTTTATCTTTCACTCAACTAGGGAACTCCTAAAGGATAGTATTAATGGTTCTCATTAAAAGTGGTAAAGCTCAATTAGGTCAGATTATGAGGACTTTAGAAAGTCAAATATTCTAAGAGAGGCTTCGGTTCTCACACTTTTGTAGCGGTACGATTCCGATTCCATTTGCACATATGGGCTTTAGCCTTTTTATGAAATCAGTTCAGTTCAGTTCTAAGCAGATTCCCTAGTATTTCACTTTATTGAGGCTGCCATCATAAAATTGATTAAATGTTAAATCTATAAAGTGGGGCGCTCCCAATAATGCTTTGAATTTTTTCTTTTTTTTTTAAGATTTATTTATTTATTAAGCATACAATGTACTGCTGGCACCAGGTCTCATTGCAGATGGTTGTGAGCCACCATGTGATTCCTGAGAATTGAACTCGGGATCTCTGGAAGAGCAGCCAGTGCTCTTACCCTCTGAGCCATCTCTCCAGCCCAAATTTTTTCTTTAAGAGAAATGAAAGAAATGTTAGGAGTTTTAGGAAAACCAAATGTAGTTACATGCGCATTGAGATTGTTAATAGGAAAAGGTTTTCTAAAGGAGCACAGGTTCTTCGTGACAAACACTTGTGATGGTCTTGGCAGTTTATCTGTTCCCTCCTCTGTTTATTTTCAGTATTTTTAAGATGCAGCCTCCCTGTCTAGTATAGGCTCAAACATTTTGTAGCCCAGACTGGCTGAATTCTGCCTTAGCCTCCCAAATGTCCCCCCGCCCCCCATGAATTTTGGGAGTTCTGGGCAGGATAGTGTTTATCAGTGAAGGATGCACAGACACATTTCTGTCAGATTCTTTTATCAGACTCTAAATGAGAGAATTTTATTTTTAGTTTTTCTCCACTGTTTTCTCTGGTCCCCCTACCCTTGTCCTCCAGTAGACCTCCTCATCTTGTCCCTGGGACTTTTCCAGTTGAGAAAACTCCTTTGTGAAGGGTCTTTCACTAGTGCATATGGGTCCATGGTGTAGCAGAAGCCCAAGGGGAACTGTCCATGGTCTAAAGCAACTCTGTATTTTTTTTAACTTGCCTTATTTCAGAGCCCCAGTGTCCTTCTGTTGATTTTAGTGAGAGTTGATGTCCTTTGTAGGGAAGATTTCTTGTTTTCAGAGTATTTAGCTATACGTATTCAACTGAATGTTGGATAAAGCCTTAAACGTTATAAATCGTCTTCAAAATCCTCGAATTTTGCTATTGGCATGGATAAGAGTCAGTTTTAGAATAACAAAACATGAAAGATCAGGTGGATCAAGTGCTCACAGTTCGAAGGTCGGGGAAGGGAGCTTGTGGTTCTTGTTGTTCCCATGTAATTAAGCTTCAGCTGTTCTTCAAAGAGCTGCAGGGCTGCCTTTGCGAGCAGGCAATCCAAGTCCCTGCTCTGTGGAGAGAGCTCTCGGCCTGTCTCCAACTAGTCAGTCAGGTCAAGTGGAAGATGAAATGAGTGACTGGCTCTTCCTGTTGCACCTGAAGCATGACAGAGTGTTCTACTTTTGTTCTGTAAGCACGAGAGAGAGGACTTGTCTAGACTTCTCCTGAAGTAGACTGCAGGCAGAGGAGCAGCACCATGGCAGACATTTGATTGTTAAGGGTGTGGTAAACATTCTTTGTAACTCCTTAGATCTTAGGTGTATTTGATGCTTTTGATACCTTTCCCACAACATTAATCCCATCCTGAATGAGTACCAGCCGTGGGGAATTTATGCATGTATTCCCTGTACCTCCATGACTAAGAGCAGCTGGGGTACACGTGTGCGCATACGCGCGCATTTGCACGAGTGCTGGGAGTGGGATGCAAGGCCTCATGCACACTAGGCGAATATTCCACTGCTGAGCATGTCCTACTCTGGGACACTTTTAGTACCAAGAAAGCCAGAATTTTTAGCTTTGGAGTTATTTAACAGTTATGTGTTGTTTGCTGGTTTATTCTTATTTTATCTTGAATGGCAAAGATTTTATTTTTGTTTTCTCTTCAGACTTTAACAGATGATATACTTTAAATGTTTTCAAAATGGAAGTCTGTGTTTTTTTTTCCCCTTGTGTGTCATCCCCAACACAGAGGAGATGTTTTGTTCTGTCATTGAAGTGATGGTTTTGATTGGAACATTCAGGATTTTGTTGTGTTTCTATACTTCATTTTCTTGGACTTGAACGTTAAACTACGTAGATTTGGTAAAATTGTTTTTCAGTCACACCAAGATTTACAATCTGAATCTGAATCTTCTCAGTGCTTTCGTCTCTCCCGTCTATTAATGTTTCACATAAACAGCAATTAGCTTACCAAATTAGGGTTAGCAAATGAATCAGCCATGTAATTTGATAGATGACATTTTGTTAGCAGGCCATGAGGAAAGTGTGTTTTTATTTGCATGTGGATGCTCTTGCTGCTTTCAGGTGGCGATAGGAAGTTAGCACTCATGTGCTGGAGGAAGAGGGATACTTCTGCTCTGTCTGGTTTGGATCACTTTGCTGAGAAGTTGCCAGAGGTGGAAAACTGCATATTATCGTTTTTGTTTCTTATAAAAGTAAACATTATAATCAGTAGACTATAATGTGTGCAGTGTGCATTTTAATTTTATGAAAGGTTATGTTTTTAAAAATCTGCAGAACAAGGCAGACGGAAGTACCAGATAAATGGTGCTAGCTTAAACTGAGACTGGCCTCCACAAAGGTGCAGAGTAAACCCTAATCAGTGCTCGGAGGGAATCCAGGAAGGATTTGTGTTAATTTGACAAGTGGATTTAAAATTCTTCAGTTACTATTTTTCAGAAACCAGCTTTGTTCGTACATCCTTTTTCTAATTTGCTCTACTTTTGATCTTTGATAAACCAACTGCAATATTGTTTCATTAACAAACTTGACTGGTTAACAGATGTTTCTTTTGGCTTGATTGTGTCCTCACTATTAAAAACAGCATAGGCACTCAGAGAAACCATGCTGGGCCTTTTCCTGTCTAGCTAGACCGGTGGTTCAAAAGAGCAACTTAATTTCATTTACAAGTTCAGGGTTTTTTTTTTTTTTTTTTTTTTTTTTTTTTTTTTTTTTTTTTTTTTTTTTTTTTTTTTTTTTATTCCTGGTATTATTCTGGTAAGCATGCAACGTTGCAGCTCATCATCAGGGAAGTCTGTTGTAAGTCCTTGCTCCCCTTCTGTCCAGCCCCTCACTCTTGTTAATGTTGTTAAGCATTGTTCAGGTTTAGCATGCAGGAAGAAAGGGATTGCAGAAGAGGTGATTGAGACATCATAGACTCTTCCACATTTCAGGGGAACAAGTGGGTTCAGTCTGACGAGTGGAGATCATTTCTTCCTGTCCTTTGATGTCAGAAAGCTGCCAGATGCAGCGCAGCAAGGCCTGTGAGAAGGAGGTGGGCCCGAGTCCGGGCTGCCTGTCATGTTCTCAGTGATGTGGGCTTGGAGCCAGAGGCAGTATGGTTTCTGTGGTAGTTTCTGATGTGATCACTCCTGCTTTTGGTCCAGTTTCCTGCCATGCATGTGACCCTATCCAGCCATAAATAGGAAGGGCGAAGTTCAAAACAAGAGTGCAAAGATTTTATGGAACAGAAGAAGCAACAGAGGAGACTGTACAAACTAAACCCAGTAACAGTGTCATCGATGAGGATTCCTTCTTGATGTTTGACCTGTTTCTATGGTATTTTAATGTTACATGTTTCTCTCTTATAACAAAACCCAGTTGTAGCTATTGAATTTGAGTTGTGAGGTAAACTGCAGCGACTGCTCCGTGCCCGTGGACGTGTGGAGGCTGTCTGAAGAGCACGAGTTACTCACTGCGTCCTGGGCAGGATGTGAGGGTCTGGGAAAGGACAGTGGAGGGAGCCAGTGCACACTTTCAGCCTTACCTTTGTCATTCATCAGAGGAACGGACTGAGCTCCCAAGGTCCAGTTGAAAGGCAGGAGGAGGGAGAAGATGAGCAAAGAAGTCAGGACCGCGAGGGGTTGGTCCACCAACTGAGACAGTGTGCCTGTTCTAATGGGAGCTCACCAAATCCAGCTGGACCGGGTCTGAATGAGCATGCGATCAAACCAGACTCTGATTGTGGCTGACAATGGGGGCTGACTGAGAAGCCATTGATAAAGGCACTGGGTCTTGTTTTTACGGCATGTTCTGGCTTTTTGGGACCCTAGTCTATATGGATGCTCAGCTCCCTAGGCCTGGATGGGGGGGGAGGCCTTGGACATCCCACAGGGCAGGGTTCCCTGCCCTCTTTCAAGCAGGGTTAGACATGGAGGAGGGGGTTTGGGGGAGCGGGAGGGGATTGGGAGGAGGGAAGGAAGTGTAAATAATTCAATGGAAAAATTTAAAAAAATTAAAAAAAATTGTGCTAGCTGATTAAAATGTCACATTTTTTTCACATGGCTTCATCAACTGTTAACATTATACTCTGTATTCTTTCCTTTTCTAGAGAGAAAGAGAGAATGAATAAATGAATGTATATATGTATAATTTTTGAACCCAGATTAGTGGCTCAAGCCTTTAATCCCAGCACTTGGGAGGCAGAGGCAGGCTTGATCTATATGCAGATTTCAGGTAAGCTAGAGCTGCATAAAGACAGACCCTGTTTCAAAACAAAACAACAACAACAAACCAAACAGAAATTAAGTTTGGATGAACTTTTGGAAAGTAAGCGACAGACTTTATTACATTATATCCTTAAATATTTTGTTAGGAATAAAATCATCCTGTATAGTGCAATGCTGTCACTCAGGTAAAAACTTCAACAGTGAAGTCAGAGTGTTTACCCAATAATCCTTATTTTCTCCAATGAACCTTAATGAACCTGATTTAGGACCCAGGAGTCAGCAAAGTTCACAGTTGCATTTGGTCATTATGACTGAGTAGGGAACAGCTTTCCCACTATTTCAGGAGACATTGCCAGTTTTGAAGAGTTGTCTTGTAGGATATCTTCAGTTGGTAATTTTACTGGGGATTTGAACCTAGGGCCTCCTGAATGCTCTATAAGCACTGTACTACAGAGGTACATTTGGAGCATCTAGATCTTCCTTTTGTGATTAGTAAGCACTCAGCGCATTCTTGAGACCATGTGAGTAACCGTTCACTCAGTGTGTGGCCTTTCCATCACTGCTTTCTTCACAGAAACTCAGCATTTGAAGCACTGCAGCCTGTCATCTGGTGGAGGATGACAGCCACAGAGGCTAACATAACACTCTAGCAGAGTCTTGTTTCCTTGCTTCTGTTCCCAGCTTCTAGGCTGTTGACTTGGTTGGAATCATGATTCCCTTCTCTGTCATCAAGTGCTTGGCTTTAAAGGATGCATGGTATTAGAATGGGTTCATTTGGCTAATACTGGTTAGCCTTTTCCCATCAGAGTCCTTAACTGGGAGTGGTGGGGCATGACTGTGATCCTGTCAGTCAGGAGGCCAAGGCAAGAGGATTCAGATTGAGGGCGAGTTTGGGCTCTGTAGTGAGACCCTGTCTCAGCAAAACAATAAACAAACAAACAAAGAGTTAAAAGCCCACGTGAAGACCTTATTCCTATCTGCAAGGTTACCGAGTTGACAGAGACAACGTAAGTTCTGAGCATTAGGAAGTCTGGATGTTGTGGGGTGGTCATCGTGTTGCTGGCTTGCTGCACAGTGGTTTACCTAATTCAGATCGAATAGTACAGTAGAATCTGCTTAGAGAAGAATGGGTCATTTTACAGGAGTTAGAGTTGGCTGGTCTTGAGTTCTATGTTCCTGGATGATTACTATAGGTGTGAGCAGGGCTGGCTTCTGCCCCTGGCTGGTCTCTTTACTAACAAGAAATGGATTTACCAGTGAAGTTTAGAAAATTTGGGGGCTGGAGTAGGATTTGAGGCAGTCTGACTCTGCAGCTTCGGGTATTCGGGAATCTGGAGTGTGTAGCCCAGGCTGGCCTAGACCTCACATGCCTCCTATCTTAGCTTTAGTGCTCTGAGAAAACAATTCAGATCTCAGATCCTCTGCTTGCTGGGTCCGCACACACCTTACCGAGCTACTCCCCACCCCAGAGCAGAGTATTAAAGAGTAGGACTTTGGGTACTTTAAACAGTTTCTGTTTTTGGAGATAGGTCTTCTAGCCCAGGCTAGCCATGAACTTGTAGTCTTCGTACTTTGGTGTCCCAAGCTCTCATGTTAAAGGCATGTGATGTAAAATCTAATTAAAATGTTTTTTGAGAAATATATTTAAAGTTGAAGAGGATCTTTCAGCTGAATACCCACAGAACACATTAAAATCAAACAGATAAGAGTCTACTGACAGCGTCAGTAGGTAAAGTAAAGGCCCTTGCTGCCAAGCCTTAGGACTGGAGTTCAGGCCCGAGAGCTCACGTGCTAGGAAGGACCGACTCCTGCAGGTTGTCCTCTTCACCTCACACGCATGCCCATATTCCTCACTAAAAAAAATATATGTAAAAACTATTTTTAGAAATGAAAAGTTTTTATTATTGTGCATGTGTGTAGGTGTGGCTTGCACAGAAATCTGCATGGTGGAACCCAGGGATCAAACTCAGGTTTTCACATAACCGCTTTAGCACCTGAACTATCTCAGCAGGTAAACAATTTAATAAGACTGGCTTTTCAGAAACCTCCCCACCCCACCCCGAGACAGGGTTTCTCTGTAGTTTTGGAGTCTGCTCTGGAACTCACTTTATAAACCAGGCTGGTTTCGAACTGACAGAAATCCACCTGCCTCTGCCTCCTGAGTGCTGGGATTAAAAGTGTGCACTATCATCGCCAGGCTCAGAAACTTCATTTTTGAAACAGCGTCTCACTGTTGGCTCTGGCTGGCCTGGAACTCCCTCTATAAACCAGGTAGTAGATCTGGCTGGCCTGGAACTCGCAGAGCTCTACTTGCCTCTGCCTCCAGAGGGCTGGGATCAATGGTGCGTGCTACTGTGCCCAGTTTTCAGTGACATTTTAGAGACTAAGCAATTTCTGAAGCATTTCATGTCTGTTATTTCAACCTTAAGCCCTCAGTCAAGGACTCTGAACAGTCGGAAAAGAAACCACACAGGTGTCTGTGTTTCTTTTGTTCTTTGGAAAATTTCAGAGAAGTAAACAGCAAATAAAGTGGGGTGGCGGGGCAGGGGCCGGAGTCCCCCTTTCTTTCACAGTGCAGCTGCATCTTTCCCAGTTTTTGCCCTTAGCAGAAATGCTTTGGAAATCCCAAATGCTGCCAGTTGAAGACTGTTTAGTTACCAGCCTATCAGTGTGCTTTCCAGAACTGATAAAAGCTATGATCTTCCCATCTGATGAGCTCTGACCTCCTGAAACCTTCCAGCTTATCTCAATTTCCACCGGCTACTGAAATACAACACGATACTAATAATTACATCCCCCCAAAGCGTTTATGCCAGCTTATAAAATCACCGCTGTATTGGAAAATTGTGTAGTATCTTGATTTCAATTTAGCATGGTGTGTTGGTTAGCAATAAATCTTACTAATGTATGAACACAAGCCTGCAGGCAGCTTGGAGAACACTGATCAGGTGCAAATTGGATGTATTTTGTAAGCATTTCAAAAATTCAGAGCAAAACAAAATAAATAGTTATGGCTGAATGCAATACTTTTTAGTTTTTTTTTTTATTACTCATGTATATCCTGTGAAAAAATTCCCAGTCCTCCTGAAGTCCATTATTTGTGTGGGGGACCATTTTTAAATTAACTACCTAGACTATGACATTCAATGAGAGCAAACAGGCATGGCTGAAAACCCTGTGTTTGTGCTTATCAAGTGTGTGTGCTTAGTAGTTCACATTATATTTGATGATCTTAGAAACCGTTCAAGGAGATACTCATTTGAACACACTGTAATATTTTTAGGATTACAGATAAAGCCAGGTGTAGTGACATATGCCTTTAACCCCAGCACTGGGGAGGCAGAGGCAGCGGCAGGCAGATTTCTAAGTTCCAGGCAAGCCTAATCTACTGAGGGAGTTCCAGGACAGTCAGGGCTACACAGAGAGACCCTGTCTCAAAAATCAAAAAATAAAAACAAGGAAGTTTACAAAATAATATTATATGACCCATGTAATATTACATGGCCATGAGATTTGCTATAGGTAAATCTCAGAGAGAAACAAGCAGACCAGAGGAAGGGGTGACCTCTACATGGGCAGAGCTGGAGCTGGCACACGACTCTCGGTACCCGGGCTGCCTGTAGTGCATCTGCTCACCGCATCTGTTCACATCATGAGCAAAGCACTGTGCTGGGCCCTGTGGGAGTCACAGAAAGAAACCGTGTTTAAATGGTAAAAAAAAAAAGCCAGTTGAAACATGTCAAGATGCACAGCTGTGAATCCTTCTTAAGTGACTAACATGGTGATCTTCATCTTCAGAGTGGCTGAAAGTTTTATAATTTATTAGTATTGTGTATGTGGATGATGTATGTGTGTGAGTGTAGGTACATCGCATACTACAACATATACATGTGTAGAGGTCAGAGTACAACTTTGAGGGGGTCAGTCCTCTCCATTGTAGGTGCTGGGGGCCAAGGCAAGCACTTTTTATCTGCTGAGGTATCTTTTTAATTTATTTTATTTTATGAATATGAATATTTAGCTTGCATATGTGAATGTGCAATGTGCATACCTACACAAGCCAAAAGAGAGTATGAGACCAATGGAACTGGAATTACAGATATTTGTGATCTGCTTTGGGGATGCTAGGAACTGAACCCAGGACTTCTGCAAGAGCAGCATGTGTTTGTAACTTTTGAGCCATCTCCTTATCAGATCCCTTGAGCTAGAGTTAGAAGCAGTTTTGAGCCTCCTGATATGGTTGCTGAGACCCATATCCCAGTGCTAAGTGCCCTAAATGCTGAGTCAGCTCTGCTGTCTGTGTTTAGAATTGTTAACGTAGCGATTCGTTAAAACCAACATAGACTTCACACATCAGGGCTTCTGTGCATTGGGAGACACACTAAATAAAAGTGTGGAGAGCTGAGGCCCAGGCAGACGGAGGGGGAGTGTTACTTTCTTTTTTTTTTTTCCTGGTTTTTCGAGACAGGGTTTCTCTGTAGCTTTGGATCCTGTCCTGGAACTAGCTCTGTAGACCAGGCTGACCTTGAACTCACGGAGATCCACCTGCCTCTGCCTCCTGAGTGCTGGGACTGAGTGTTACTTTCATTGTCTGTTCGGAGGTGATAGATAAGACTTTGGGTCTCTAGCTCCTGGCTCCAAATTTCTGTGGCCATAATACTGTGTAGAGGAGGTGGAATCAGGAGATCAGGAGCTCAAGGTTAGTATCTACTATAAGATGGGTTTAAGGCTAGCCTAGGCTAAATAAAAGACCTTGTTAAAATAAAAGACCCAATAAGCTGGACCTTATTGGCTTCAAAATCCTCTTTTAAAAATCTGAGTTCTAGGGGCTGGAAAGATGGCTCAGAGGTTAAGAGCACTGACTGCTCTTCCAGAGGTCCTGAGTTCAATTCCCAGCAACCACATGGTGGCTCACAGCCATCTATAATGAGAAATGGTGCCCTCTTCTGGCATGCAAGCATACATGGAAGGAATGTTGTATACATAATAAATAAGTAAATCTTTAAAAAAAAATCTGAGTTCTAGTGGGGTGGAGAGATGGCTCAGAGGTTAAGAATACTTGTTGCTCTTGTGGAGGACTGGGATTTGGCTTCTAATACCTACTTGGTGGCTGATAGTCATCTTTAACTCCAGTTCTAGGGGATCTGGCACTCTGTTCTGACCTCCACAGGTACCAGGCGTGCACATGGTACACATATACACTTGCATGCAAAACACTCATACACACAAAATAAATCTTTTTAAAAAAACAGAGTTTTAATATTCATAAACAGAGGTTGCTCAATTGTTTCCCAGCCACCCAGATCCAAATAACAACACAGAAACTATGTTAATCACAACACTGTTTGGCCGATAGCTTAGGCGTATTACTAGCTAGCTCTTACATAACCAATTTCTATTAATCTATATATCCCCATGAGACTGTGGCCTATTGGTAAGGTTCCGGTGTCTGTCTCCTTTGGCAGCTACATGATGTCTCCTTGACTCCCCCTACTTTCTATATCTCTGTTTGGATTTCCTGCCTAGCTTTACTCTCTAAGCCATTGACCAAAACAGCTTAATTTATCAACCAATAAAAGCAACACATACAGAAGGACATCCTACATCAACCATGTAGTATAGGTCTATAGTCTCAGCTTCTTAGGGGGCTGAGGCAGGGGTCGTTAAGTTCAAGGCCATCCTGGGAAACTTATGAGACCGTTTCCCCCAAAAAGATCAATTTTAGTGTGTGCATGTGTGTGTGAGCACACGTGCGCATGTACGCACAGGAACCAGAGGTGTTGGACTCCTGTGGAGGTAGATAGTTAGAGGTGATCTGAGCCACACATTGTGAATGCTGGGAATTGGACTCTGGGAGAGTGTTCTTAAACAGTAAACTATTTCTCTAGCCTGAAACTCTGTCTTAAAATAAAAAAGATTGTCAACTGAGGTTTCTCTCCCACCTGGTCCTGCAACTGTTCAGTCCCAAAGAAACACATAGAGGTCTTCATTAATTATTAACTGGTTGGCCTAGTAACTCAGGCTTTCTTATTACCTAATTCTTACATCTTAACCCATAATTCTTGTCTGTGTTAGCCACGTGGCTTGATACCTTTTTATCAGCGAGGGATTCTCATCTTCATTTCTCTGTGTCTGGGTGACGACTGCAGACTGAGCCTTTCCTCTTGCCAGAATCCTCCTGTTCTGGTCAACCTGCCTATACTTCCTGACCAATCAGCATTTTATGAAACCAATACAACTGACAAATCTTTACAGGGTACAGGAATGCTGTCCCACAGCAAAAAGATCTGAGGATATAGTTCAGTGATTGAGTACTTGCCAAGCATGCTCAGATCCCTGGGCCCATTCCCCAGTATCATGCTCCACCCCACCACACACACACACACACACACACGCACACACACACACACGGACAGATTCAAAACAATTTGTTGTTACAATCAATATGTTTAACAAAGTAAAACACTTTCATGATTTTATTATTATTTTAGTTATTTTGAGACAGGGTCTAATGTTGCCCATGATGATTGATATAGCTAAGAATGACCTTGAATTCTCTGTCCTTCTGTACCTCCTAAGTGCTGGGATCACAGGTGTACAACACTATACCCAGCTTCTCCCCACCCCCAGACAGGGTTTCTCTGTGTTGCTTTGGAACCTGTCTTGGAACTGGCTCTTGTAGACCAGGCTATCCTTGAACTCACAGAGATCCATCTGCCTCTGTCTTCTGAGTGCTGGAATTAAAGGTGTACGCCACCACTGCCTGGCTTACCCAGCTCATTTTAATTTTTTTCTTTTTAAAGAAATTGGTGCTTCAAATTTTATTTTGAGGGGCTGAGTATAAATAGCTTAGAGGTAGTACTTCCTTACTTTGAAATCTTGGTTTTGTTCCTTCCCTCCACGACACACACCTACTCATCAAATGATGTATTTTCAGAACCATTAATGGAAGCCTCATGGTGGTGGTGGCACACACCTTTAATCTCAGCACTTGGGAGGCAGAGGCAGGTGTTGCCTGGTCTACAGAGAGAGTTTCAGGACAGCCGAGGCTATACGGAGAAACCCTATCTCAGAAAAACCTAAACCAAAAAATCCCACTAACTATTAGCAACTAATAGATAGGTAGATGCTAAGAAGTAAGCCATCTTTGTCTTGTGGACAGCCAGTCATTCTCCCCAGAAGTAAGCAATATTAACAATCTATTTTCTGATTTCTCAAAGGTACTCTGTACAGAAGACAGCTTTTCATGTTTGTTTCATGGAGCATGTGATATTAGAGGTCGGACAAATCATAGAAGCATGTATATTCTTTTTAATCAAGAATATGCTCTAGTGGGTTGATGCCTTTTTCTATCCATTATGTTTATATATTAATGTTTCACACATCTGTAGGGCGCGTCCCTGAGTTCAGTGGTCAGGTCAGAGGGCATGCATATACGCTTTAAATTCTATTTTATTTCTCTGCTGAAAAACAATCGTATCTCTTTTATGGCTTCTAAGCTTCATTTTGTGCACTGGCCTGTTCTGCAAGATAACAAGAAAAACAAATTCGACTTATTTCTCCCAATGTTTTTCTGTTTTCACTTTTTATTATTGAGCTTTTGATCCATCTGTAGTTTATTTTACTCTAAGGAATGGGGTAGGAATCCAATTTTACTTTATTATCTTTTCAGATGGCAGCCCAGCTGTCCCATTACCATTCATTGAATAATTTCTTTATTCTTCTGTATATGAAGTTCCATCTTTATCATAAACTAAACATGTATGTTTGAGTTTATTTTTACACTCTCTTTTGTGCACCTGTGCCACAGGATTTTAGCATCTGTAGCTTGAGAGTGTGTTTTATTACCTGGTAAACCATGCTCCCTTATTGCTGTTTTCCTGGATAACTGTGCTTGTTTATTTTCCCCCATAGCCTCGAAAGATCTGAATGATAATTCAGTGCTTGAATGACCTCTTTTGTAGGAACGAGTCTAATGTTGAATAAAGGGTAGAGCTTTCCATTTTATGTTTTCAATTAGAATGTCTTCCTGTATGAATTTTTATTTTTGAGTAAGCATCAAGAACAGCGTTGCTCGTTGTCAAGGATAAAAACCGGCTCCTAAGCACCATGGCTTCCCTTTCTGCTTTTACTGCATTATTTTGCAGCAAACCCCACACGTGCCCCACACGTGCCCCACACGTGCCCCACATCTTGCCCATATGTTTTAGACAGATAACCATTGCTGTTGTCCTTCTGGTCTGAGTCTGAGACTATAGCTGTGTGGGTCGCTTTAACAAGTGCTACTAAACTAATTCCTAGGTTTGTTTTTTTTCTTATTATAAGCCAGGCCTTCCATTTTGTGGTCTCTCCCCTCCCCTGCCCCATTTTTTCTAATGGCTTTAAATTTTTAAATTTTAATTATTTAAGTTTTGGGGTCTTACTATGTATCCTGGATGACCTGAACTCTATGTAGACCGTAATCTACATCTCCTGGCCTTGTTGGGATTAAAGGCATGTATCAGCATGCAGGGCTAAGTTTATTTGATTTTAATTGTATATGTGTGTGTGGGTTATGCATATTTAAGTATAAGGGCCTACAAAGACCAAAGGCATAGGATCCCGTAGAGCCAGAGTTAGAGGCATTTGTAAGCTACTCCACATTTGCACTGGTGGCCGAATTAGGGTAGCTTACAAATGCATCTTCAACCACTGAGCATGCATATAAAAAAGCATGAACAATGATTGGGTGATAATTGTGTCCCTGTGACCTTGAACCCGATCACTAAGGAAAGTTAATGGCATTAGTGGTCATGCTCTTCAGTGTGGTGATGGCATTTTAGGAGATGCCTCCTAAATTGCTTCATACTGAAGTGTTGGCATGTCTGAAGTGTACTGTCAGGTGGTTCAGCAAAGATTACAGCGTGAATAAATAATGGGTGTGCATATAAGAAGTAAAGGCTTAATGGTAAGAGGTAGAAATGTGACTAACCAGAAAGAGCCTAGGGAAAGGTCTAGGAGAGTTTGCTATATTACAAGTGTTCTGTAGGGTCGATGGGTTTTCTACACATTGGAAAGTCGATATAACAGAGTATGCATTTAAAAAATGAAATTGGGGCTGGAGGTACTGCTCAGCAGGTAAAAAGGCACTTGCTACCAAGCTTGAGGAAGAGTTTGATACCGGAATCCATATGATATGAGAAGGGCAGAACTGACACCTGCAAGTTATCTTCCAGCCTCCATACATACAGAGAGTACTTGCACACATATACACATAACGTTAATAAAAAAATTAAGTTGCCTTACTGTCTTTACCTACAGAAAAATGAGTCTATAATGTTTTCATAAGCATTTTTTGCCATAAATAGAAGTTAATTGTAAATGTTATTATTTAAAATAGTTTATTGAATTATAATTGAGTATCGTCTGCCAAGGCTCTGAACCTAAGGCCTACTCTCAAGATTAACAAGTAAAGAGGTGTTCAGGATATACTACTACCAGACTGAGACTTTTTCTCCTATGAAGGAAAACTGAAAAGGAAGCAACCTTTTCACTCAGTGAAGAAATCCCACTCTTTGGACACTTTACATCAGGTGTAAGTGTAATGTTAGGAAAAGAAACTTCGGTACTGAACTCATTTTGTAGTGCCGCTTTGTAAGTTCTGTTCTGCATTGAATTATTGTCATTGTTCAGTAATTTAGTAACTACGGATAGACTGTGTTTAGCTGAGTGGTGTCTGGGTGTAGAGATGTCATGTTGTAGCCTACATTGTTCCTGACTCTTGCTTTGAAGTTGTTCTGTAGACACACACACACACATACACGTGGATACACATACCTACTGAGTTTCTGCTGTTACTTGGAAGGTCCTTGAACAATGACAAGATCCAGATCGTGTCTGCCTTGAGTTTTGTTATCCCCATACAAGACTCAGCTGAATAAAACATATCTCCCATCTGGCCTGTAAACCTCAGTGGCACTCAAAATAACTTACTAACAAGTTCTTGGATCATGATATCTTGAGATTTTAAAAAAAAATTTTTTTAAAGTTCAACTTCTTTTTAACTGTTGCTAAGGGAAGTTTGGTTGGCACAAGGGACATGAGGACATGTCTGCCTACTGCCAGTTGTTTTATAGGCATTTGGCTCTGCCGCCTTGCAGATGGCGAGACTCTGGGTGGTGGGGCACTGCGTGCGATTGTCTTACTGAATTAAGGTAACCTTTTGTCGTCCGCTGAATTCTGCAGAGCGGTTGGTCAGTGAGCGGCTGCTGGGGTGGCTTGGTTTGGGGACTTGGGAACACAAAGACTGTCTGAAAGGGTAGTCATTCTAATCCAGGTGTCCAACAAAGCAATGCTGAAAGCGTTCTTACCCTTCTAACACTATTTTGTGTTCTCATGGAAAGAAATGAACAACAGCAAAAAAAAATTTTGTTTTTACTTTTGCTCAATTATACTGAATAATTAAAATTGACTTATCATTTTGCTAAGAGAAAATTACTTTTACCTAATGTAGTAAGTTGAAGACAATATGCTTTCATAATATTTGATGCCAGAAGCATCCTAATTTTATCGCAATCTCTGTTGAAGATCATGGTGGAATAACGGAATTGTTTTTATTTTGAGTTTATTATCAACTATTCTAGAACTCAAAGCTTGCCTTACTGTTACCATCTGTTTGCAAATTCTAGCTGTAGAACTTTGGGCTTAAGGGTTGTTTTGCTTGCAGTCTGTCACTTTTATATGGAGTTTTCTCAGTCTGAAAACTATTTCAGGAGGCTGCTGCTGCTGCTGCTGCTGCTACTTCTCCTCCTTTTCCTCTTCTTTCTTCTTCCTTTTTGAAACAAGGTCTTGCCTTATACAGTAGACTGCCCTCAAACTAAAGATAGTCCAGCCTTAGCCTCCAAATGCTTGGGAACCTCACTCTTAAAGTAAGGGGGATAATACTTATTATTATTATTATTATTATTATTATTGCTGAAATTGAATGGCTTAGTGCCCTTCTAGGAGAATTTTTCTGTAAATGATTTATTTGGTTCTTTAGAGCGTATTGTGAGTGGCCTGGTTGTTGTCACAGAGAAACTACTCTGGTGTTTAAGGAGGAACATCCGGCTATCCTGTTTGCTCATTTCTTATACCTTGGATTGGAAGTCTATCTTTTCCTCCAGAGCTGTCCCCTAGTCATGATCCTATCTGCATGTATTTATTAAGCACACATTCTTCTAGGCAGTGGAATTGGTCTCTTTTTTATTTTTTGTTTTTGATTTATTTATTTATTTATTTATTTTGGTGTCTTTTACATATTTTTTTATTGTATTCTCATAACTTTCAGGTAGGGCTTATTAGCTCTACTTTAAAGGCAAGAGAACGTCTCCCTAGGGTGGCTCAGTACTGTCTAGTATTACATACTAATTAGGGCTGGGCATATGGAGTCCAGGGTTCTCTGAGTCCAAGACTTACACTTCTTACTGCCCTGCTGCTGTGTTAACATCAGCCTTCCTTCACGATCACACTGTTGGAATCAAACTAAGCTCTCCTTCAGGGCTTCAGAATCCACATCCATGTTAGTCTTACTTGTGGTGAAAACTATATAACATATTGAGAAGTGCATGTGTGTGTGTGTGCACATGCATGCCATGGTGGACATACAGAGGTCAGAGACAATCTCAGGTCTCAGTCCTCACCTTGTTTGAGACAGAGTCTCTTGCTAACTGCTTTGTGTCTAGGCTCTCTAGCCAGTAAGCTCTGGGTATCGTCCTGTCTCCACCTTCCATCCTACTGCAGGAACCTTAAGATGACGGCCAAACACTGGTATAACCATACCTGACTTCACCTGGGTTTTGGAGACCCAGACTCTGTCTTCCTGCTTGTAGGACAAGTATGTTTACTCACTGTGCCCTCCCCCAAACCCTGGAGTATCAAACACTGTTTGACCAACTGTTTTTCTTACCACATATTTTATTTTTGCTTATTCCCTTCTAGATTTATCTGTACTCATGTTCTTTGTACAAGTATAGTCAAAGAATACATGTAGCTGATGAACATTCTGTTTTGAGCAAAATTACTATGGCATTGTATAACTATTTTCTATTTTAAGTGTAATTTTCCATTTTTGGAGGTGGGCCCATTCTGACCTTGAACTCTTGAAACTCCTGGTCCTTTTAGCCCCCCACCCCCATCCCCAGAGTATGGAGGTATTCCCCACACCTGCCCTATTAGGGCCTGTTAATACAGCTAATAACATACTATACCATATATTTTTAGTTCCCTTTACAGCCTGCCCTTACATTCCCATGTGTCTGATCATTTTGCCTCTTAAGCTCCCTCCCCCATGAAGAAAAGGACTTTTTGGCCTCTTGTATGAATACAAGTTGTGTTATTTGCTGGCTTATTTAGAAAGAGCTAGACACTTTTTTTTTTTCAAACTTGGATGATTTTTGGCGGTTGTATTTAGGGTGACCAGGAGACATATGTCTTGTTTTCTGATATGCTGTCAGAGTTAATGTACAGAGATTTTTAACATGAGGCCTAAAATTGAAATCCCCAAGAGCAGACTTTAGTTTACATGTTTCAGTTTGTCTTCTCCATGTGTTAATTAGGATGCATGACTATAAGCTCTTCGGAGACATGGTGTGTCTCCCTGTTGGAGAGCAGCCGCTTTTAAATGGATCCATTTGATAGTTTTCATTTTGTTTAAGATCAGTTGTTTGTTGAAAAAGGCGTTTCAGTTTTGCCTGCATGCATATATATGCATATATAAAACCACATGTGAACCTGGCGCCCAAGGAGGTCAGAAGAGGGCATCCAAGATTCTGAACTTCTGAAGCTGGTATTACAGGCAGTTGTTAGCCTTCAGGTGGGTGCTGGGAACCGAACTTGGGTCGTCTGCAAGAAGAGCAAGTGTTCTTAATTACTGAGTCCTCTCTCCAGCCCCAATTTAATTCAGTTTTTAAAAGTAACTTCAGGTCTCCGAGTTGAAAAGGCCTTAGGTCATGTGCTAAGCCAGTGCTTGTTCAGAATCCCACACCTAGCCATGTAGTCTGTGCTGCAGCGGCTGCACAGTGTTTGGAGTGCCTGTGTCCCCCAAAGCAGCAGTGGTCATCTTCAAAGACCACTAGTGTGCCGCTCACATGTGAGCTGCTCAGAGTCCACGCTAGCTGCTTGGGAAGCGCACACAATCTGACTTGTTAGTGACGTGGTGGAGTAGTTCCTGATGTTTATCTGTGCACCTGGTTTGCTTCCTCCTCACATCTCAGGAGCCTCTTGTCCTTTCTCTACAAAATAACTGCCAAATGATGAGCCAAAGGGGACGGGGACGGGTAGGCATTATCCCCACTGACATAAGAGGGAATTGAGTCCTGCAGGCAGTCAAGGCCACATTGTTAATTGTGTTTTCTGAAGCCAGATCTGGCCTTTCTGTGTAACTCCAGGTTTCCTCTGTAGGACTTAGGAGCTCTCTTCCCCAGCATTCTGAAATTCTTTATTCTAGCATGCTAATAAACCTCTTATTAATCCTGGCACCTTACTTGAGGATGAATGTTAAACTTGATGTGTGACCGTACTGTCCTGTCCTGTGGAGAAGGGAGCTCATGGACTACACTTGCCAGCGTGGATCCTTCATAATGAAGCCATTTGAATGACCATTCTCATTCCCTGCCCCCTGCCTTTTATTCTTCCCCTACTCATGTCGGCATATTGAACTTCCCCTCTGAACCATGTTGTTCCTAGAATTCACATACATGATGTATTAGGTGACACGAAGGGAATTGGCAGTGATGGGAACGGCGCAGTCAGTGTGTCTGAGGAAGACAGAAGGCACTTGCGTGGCCATACCAGAGCGGAGCAGGAGCACAGTGGCAGTTGAGTAAGACTGGGGGCAAGATGACTGATTCTGTATTCTTAAAACCATGGAGAGGCATGACAGCTAAGTAAAATAGGGGATTGGGGTGGGGGCCGTGTATGAACAGGAGTACAGATTGAGCATCAGTGCTGGAAATGCTCCAAAGTTCACAACTGAACTGGTGGAATCTCTACAATAGTCCAGCCCCTACCAGGGAGTCTGAACACTCCTTCCTGGGGCTGTGCATTTCATATACAGCAAGTACTCACTCACTTGGTATTGAGGAAATTGCAAATCTGGAAAATAGATAATGTATTTCTTTCATGGAATGGATATCAAATGCCCCACACTTGAAGACCCATTTAGGATATGAAGACTTGTTGTGCAAATTCTAATTGGTTTTATTAATAAAATCCCCAAGTCAGATATAGGGGTAAATGCTGAAAGATCAGAGAAGCAGAGCAGCAAGTGACTAGCTTTTACCTTTACGGAATCCTCAGACCAAAGTGGGTATTCTGTTCTCAGACTGAATGCTCAGAGCTCCTGTCTTTTCCTACCTTATATTCTTCTCTCCACTAAGCCATATTCCTTTCTGTCTCCACTTCCATAGTGCTTGGACACACACACACACACACACACACACAGAACCTTTTAAATCCACATATAATGTTACTTGTATGTATGTTTTCAGGGCTGTTTGGCATGAACAAACTGGACAACTAATTGGTGTATGCCTTTTTTTTAAAAAATAGGGTTAATTAAGACACCAGTCTTTGCAACTTAATCTCAAATGGAAGGAGGGTGGAAGAGAGGTAGAGGTGAAAGTTAGGAGCACTTATGATTGTCATAATAATCTTGCAACTTTTTTTTCTTTTTTAATGTTTCAAATTTTCCTAAATAAAGGTTTTGATATTTTTGATAGAGGGTGTAACCCCAAACTCAAGATCCTCTTGTGTCAATCTTTTTTAGCTTCCATAGTCATGGAATTATAGTCAAATACTATTAAGCTTCGTTTGTATCAAACAAACCCAAGGTTTCATCCATGCTAAGCAAACACTCTACCAAGTGAATTATCTCCTAGGGCCTAAAATGTGTTTCTTTAAGTTGCCTTAGAGAATTGGAAAGCCTGATACAGGGCTAGTGTAGAAGAAATCTCTGATGTCATGGTAACCTGCGGTCTCAAGGAGGCAAATGATTAGCTTAGCTGGGTGACTGCTGTTGACTGTCCTGTGTTGTCCTCAGTGAGTTTTTTCTCAATCATCTTCATAGTCACCGCCACATCGGTTTTGTAATCAGCAAGTACCGAGTGTGTCTGGTAGGGCAGAGTTAGCAAATTTGCTTGTCTTTGGCGTTACTTTTCTGCTCAAGATGTAGTGTGTGTGTGTGTGTGTGTGTGTGTGTGTGAGAGAGAGAGAGAGAGAGAGAGAGAGAGAGAGAGAGAGAGAGAGAGAGAGAGACTTCAAGTTGATCTTGTTTATTTAGGGTTAGTTTTCAGGTTCATCACAAACTTTTATTAGAAGGGACAGAGATTTCCCATATATACCTTGCCTGTCAAATGTACACGGCTGGTTGGTTATCAGTTTTGTTTGGCTAGTTCCCTGGGTGGCATATCAAACAGCCTGGAGCAGTGAGAGACCTTCATGGTGCTGTGACCCTAAAATACATTCCTCAGACATTTGACTTGCTGTTTCTTGGCCATGTGTCCTCCTTGCCTTTTGGGGTCAGAACATGGTCCTTCTTACTGCACTGCTGCATCCTTTTGGGGTCAGAACATGGTCCTTCTTACTGCACTGCTGCATCCTTTTGGGGTCAGAACATGGTCCTTCTTTCTGCACTGCTGCATCCTTTTGGGGTCAGAACATGGTCCTTCTTACTGCACTGCTGCATCCTTTTGGGGTCAGAACATGGTCCTTCTTTCTGCACTGCTGCACCCCCACACAGGTCATTCTCTGAAAGGCCTCACTTAGATTTGACAAATGAAATCTTTTTATTCCCAAGAGGAACTTGTTAAATCAAACCAACAAAGTTCAAATTACTAATTCCTATTCCTTTCTTGTGTGTACCGTTTTATTCATGTAGAATAAATACGCAGCCTCAAACATCTTACAAGGCAAATAGACTCCTTTTTAATTAGTAGCTCTATACACAGAATTTTACCATCATGAAATTTATAAACTGAAAAGGAACAAATATTTACCCTGGTAGTTTCGTGTCAGCATTGCCCACTATTAGAAAAGCTCAGAAAATGTAAATGAGCACTGCTTCCCTTCTTAAATCATGGTAGAAAATTAGGCTTCAGCTTCCTGTTCTTTGAGCACATCTGCTCTGTTACGTAGGGAATAGGGACAGTACGAGTAGCTTCTTTCTTGTGAGCTGATACATTTAAACATAGATTGGCTTCCAAAGCTAATACTAATTTTCCTTTTCATACTAATTTTTAAAAAACTATTTTTATGTATATGTGTATGGGTATATTTGCCCACATGTCTGTCTGAGCACCCTGTGCATGTCTGGTAACTGCAGAGGCCAGAGAGGGTGTTGGGTCTCCTGGAACTGGAGCTGCGGATGGCTCTATGGGTGCTGGGAACCAAACCTAGGTCCTCTGGAACTGTGGATGGCTGTGCGGGTGCTGGGGACCAAACCTAGGTCCTCTGGAGACTCATCCAGTGAGCCGTCCCATTAGCCTCTTATTAGAAGTTCTTAATTAGCATGTGCCTGTTATGCATAATAATATACTTCATTTTGACATTTCCCCCATCTCTCTCTCTGTGTCTCTCTGTGTCTCTCTGTCTCTCTCTTCACACACACACACACACACACACACACACACTTGATCTTATTTATTACCCCCTTACTCTTTCTTATACTCTTCCCACTCCCATGGACTCCCTGTCCCTCCCCAGCTAATCTTGCTTCTACTTTCATGTAGTTATTTGTTTTGTGAATCAGTGATTTTAGTTAGGGTTACTTTACAGGAACTAAAGCAACTTACTAGTTGATACACTACTGGAAAAAATGTTTGTCTTTTTCTTGCATTAACTATTGTAGTAGTATCAAAGAGTTCCACAATAATGGTCACAGTACATCTCTTCCTAAAAATAAAAAAAGGAGGATATGATATAAAGAGCATTGGTATGGATCCTGATTTATTGATACAGATTTAAGGTCAATTTTGTTATATGTATATTTTTATTCTTGTTTAAAGTATTATGCTTATAGCTCATTTAAAATTACAGTTTAATAGTCTTTTATAATAATCAAATTTGTAGTCATGTTAATTAGATATACAGAGATAATTTTTTTCCAGATATACAGAGATACATTTCAGTTAGTCTTCAGCACTTCAAAGACCTACAGAATATTGCATTTAAAATGTTTTAAGAACTTAGACTTTTCTCAACAGTGAGACATGTCTGCTCCTGGCAGCACCAATTATTTCAGAGAGGTTGATGGGCATTGAAGAAACTTGTTATGGAATTTGCCTTCAATGTGACAAGGCTAGCCATTTGGGCAAGAAACTGCCCTTGCCTAGACTGCTGGATGGTATGCTGTATAAACTGGACATGTGGGATCCACAGAAAGACGACTGCTGAACTTGCCTAAAGAAGGTGAGACAGCCCTTCAGGGTTCCTGCTCCATCAAAGAAACTGCCAGACATTCTGTAGGCTGTAGAAGAAAACGACTGACAAGATGCCTGTGTATGCAGAACAGATCTTCAGATTTCCTGCCAGATATTATGGGCCTATAGGCTGAAGATGGATGCCCCAATATTATATAAAAGAAAGTCCAGGCAGCGAGCTGTCTCTGTCATTTCAAAACTTTGGAAGTTGCTTACAATGCACTTCCTGTTTACTTAGGTAATATTATATCCTTCTGGGGTCTTTGATGAAGTTGAAGACTAGACACTTATAATTACAGTTTTCCTTAGTTATGATGAAAGGTAAATTAGACATAAAACTTTAGACTCACAAAGATAGGATAGATGATAGAGTGTCCTTAATTTGCCAAATGTAAATGGACTAAATACTGTAACTATAATTCTTGCTTAATAACTGTTTTGCATATATAATTTTACTATGATAAATTTAAAACTATCCTTTTTATTTAGACCGAAAAGGGGAGATGATGTGAGATTTTCCTCTGTATGTCGTGAATATGTTTTACTACCATTGGCTAGTAAATAAGCTGCTTTGACCTATGGCAGGGCAGAATATAGCAAGGCTGGAAATCCAAGTAGAGATAGGGGAGGAGAGAGATGGCCAGAACCATACTGTTTAGCCACAGCCTTGTGGAAATATACAGATTTAATAGAAGTGGGTTAATTTAAGATATAAGAGCTAGGTAGTAATATACCTAAGCCATTGATCAAGCAGTTTGTAATTAAGATAGTTTCTGTGTGATTCTTTGGGTCTGCACAGCCGGGAAATGAAGGCACAGTTTCCATTTCCAAACTTTAAGTACATATAGATCTTCAGAGAAGGTGGACCCTCCTGAGACCCTGTCCCTTCTCACTTCATTGTTATTTCCCTGTTGCCTTTGTTTGTTTGATTGTTTTTTGAGGTCTTATGTACTCCAAGGATGTCTTGAAGTCCTTATGCCTCCAAGGGTGACTTTGAACTTCTGTCTCCACCTTCTGAGTGCTAGGATTATTAGACTTATGCTACCACACCCATCCAAAAAGGCACTGGGGAATCAAACTCTGAGCTTCAATCATGCTAAGTAATTACCAAATGAGCTACATCCCTAGCTGCTTTTGTTTTTGTAGTATTCTTTGTAAAGCATCTTCAGGTCTAAGGGAAAACTAATTTTTTAAAAAAATACTTTTTAAAATTATGTGGTTGTGTGCATCTGTGTGTGGTTATATGCATTTGAGTGCAGAGACCAGGGATGTCAGACTTCCCTGGAGCTGGAGTTATATACAGGTGGTTGTAAGCTCCCAGATGTTTGCTGGGAACTGAACAAGAGTGGCATGTGCTTGTAATTGCTGATCTGTCTCTTCAGCCCTGGAAATGGTTTGCTGCTGTAGCAATTAAAGAATAGTTTTCCATTTAGGTAGACCTTGTACTCCAAGACAAACAAAGCCAAACACAAGGGTTTCTGGAAACAAAATAGCAAAGAAGTGAAATTGTTGTGTCAGTGAGGGCAGTGTGTGACAAAGATGATTTAAAAGCCAAGTGTTTGTGTTGTCTGAGGGTTCTGTCCTGCCCAGTTTCCCAGCCGTTAAGTCCCAAAGAAATCAGACAGAGGTCTACATTAGTTATAAACTGATTGGCCCATTAGCTCAGGCTTCTTATTAATTCTTATAACTTATATAACATATATATTCTTGTCTATGCTAGCCATATGGCTTGGTACCTTTTTCGACGAGGCAGTCACATCTTGCTTCTTCGGTGGCCAGGTCATGACTGCCAAGGAATGGGCTTCCTCCTTCCCAGAATTCTCCTGTTCTCCTTGACCCATCTCCACTTCCTGCCCCACCTATACTTCCTGTCTGGCTACTGGCCAATCAGCGTTTATTTAAAATATAATTGACAGAATACAAACCGTTCTTCCTCACAATGTTTGAGCTTGGGAGCTGTGAGATGGTTTTGTGGGTAAAGCACTTTTAGTGTGTGTGTGTGTGTGTGTGTGTGTGTGTGTGTTTGTGTGTGTGTGTGTGTGTTTGTGTGTGTGTTTGGAGTCTACCACCCATGTAATAAGCTGGCCTGGTTCTGCAAGTATAGCTGTAACCTCAAATGAATGAAAACTTGCTGACTGCCAGACTAGCAGAAAAAATGTGATCCAGGCAGAGACCCTGTCTCAAAGAAATAAGGCAGAGAGGGATAGGGAAGGATGTCTTTCACCCATCTCTGACTTCAGTGTGTATAAAGAGAAGTGCATACCCATATGGACACAGTGTATATGCTATATTTACAAACACACACACACACACACACACACACACACACACACACACGAAGATTCCTTCCAGTTCAATGCCAATCTGGACTACTTAGTCAGTTCCAGCCACCCAGAGTTATTCAAAGCTAGACCCTTTCCCTACAAGACTAAACAAAAATCTGGGTGTGGTTATGCTGCCAGTCCTCAGGAGATTTGGAAGGTAGAGGCTGGAGGATCAGGAGTTCAAGGCCAGTCTCTGCTACTTGGACAGAGTCTGAAGAGGCCAGTCTAGTCTGTGTTAAACCTTGTTTTAACACCCGTCTCCCACACCTACCAAGAAAGAAAAAAGAGATGAATGAGAAATCTCAATTGTTTCCAGAAAGTTTGTGTAAATATATTGGAATAACTTGAAGGGGAACAGTTGAGAAACTATATGAGTTTGGCCAAGGCTTTCTGCACTTTGCGGTGCGTGCTCATTTTTAGCTGCTCTGGATGTGATTAAGCTGTGCATGCATCTCCAGAGTGACTTTAGGTTGCTTGGGTTATTAAAATATGTTTAATAAGCTAATCATTTTCAAAGCCTCAAAAATAATTAAGATGCAAGAATAGATAAGCCCTATGTCTAGAATGAATAATTAATCTGTAAATATTCTAGATGCTGAGGAGGAAGGAAGATGGTAGCGTCTACAATTCCCATTGTCAGGTCAGGAAGCCAGACAGGAAGCTAGATGTTGAAGCGGAGAGAATTGTTTCCTTTTTTTTCCTCTGAATATAGGGGCAATTTTTTTTTTTTTTTTTTTTGGGCCTCTCATCCTGTGTAATCCTGAGTGAGTGGCAGTATTGGCAGTCTGCTCCTTGCTTCCTCCTAAAGCTGTGGCAGTTAGAGAAATAAAGCATGGTGGTGCTGTAACAGAAAAATCTAAACAAGCCAGATAAGCATGTATTGAAATCAAGTCTCACGCTAGTAAAACCCTCTGAGTGGACGCTGCTCATATTTTACCCCCTACAAAGGGATAATATCAAATCACTGCTCAACTTATTTTGCTGTTGTTGTTTGAGACAGGTTTCTCTGTCTAACAAGAGCCCTGATTGTTCTAGAACTCTGTAGATCAGTATGGCCTGACGGCCCCTCCCCCCTCAAGTGCTAGGAGTGCAGTAGTGCAGCCCTGCCGCCTGGCAGAAACATTTCTGTAAGGAGCTACAGTAATCTCTGGAAACTTCAGATTTGTCTGTGGTAGGTGGTTCACAGCAGGCATTCCTTTTTAAGAATAAGGGGTTATTATTATCTTATTCACAGAGACTCATCAAGTAGGTCTTGTCTATTCATTTAGTAGACGTAGGTCAGTGGAGTGGTAGAATGCTCTTGATCATGTGCCATAGGTGTACCAAGTACCTGCATAAGTTATATATCACACAGTGGTCAGCTGTTGAGACTCTGTATCCAACTCATGTTAATATTGTATAGAACCCCTTGGAGTGCAGAGGAAGGAGAATTGATGTTTTGAAAGTTTTACAGAGAAAGGTAACATGGATAAGGCATTCTAGGGAGAGGAAATAGGAAGGTCAGAGGGTGCATGTTTGGGTGATGGTAAGTAGTATTTGATCAGAGTGTGTGTGACTTGGTGCAGACCCGTGCCTGTAGTCTCAGCCCTCAGGAGACTAAGGCAGGAGGATGGAGAGTTTGAGTTTAGACTGAGCTACACCGTGATGTTTTGTCTCAAAAGTAAAGTGTGAGTTATGTCCATTAAGGAGATGTGTGCAGTGTTGTAGGGCAGGCTTTGGGCAGGAGAGGGGAGATCAGTTTTGGAGTCTCCTCACCAGAGTGCTGACCTTGCGAGAGGGGTAGGAAGCAGTTTGCTAATCAAGTAAGAGAGAACCCAGGCCTGTGATACTGAATAGTGTGGATCCACTGAGTATCTTCACTAAAGTGTAGACATTAAGTTCTGTGGATTGAGGGATGATGGCTGCAGAGGAGAGGAGAGTCTTAACAAATAACTTAAAAATGCATTTTTATATACAAACAATCTTACTATCTTAAACTTAAAATTTTTTTTTTGGTTTGGTTTAATTTTTCTTCACCTTTATTTATTTCCTGTACGTTGTGTGTGCACACTGAGTGCCTCAGCACAGGTGTGAAGCCAGAGGACAGCTTGCAGGAGTCGGATCTAGAGACTGAACTCGGGTCATCAGACTTGGCAGCAAGTATCTTTACCTAGGTGCTGGGTTTGTAGTCATGTGCCATCATGCCTGGCTTTTGTTCTTGAAGCCATGTGTGTGTCACTGTGTGAACCCTGAGTGGCACATCTGTTAAGGTGTTTGTCAATTCTCCACATCCCTGAGGCAGAGGCAGCGTGCGCCCATGGGTTCCAGCTGGGTTTGGGTACAACTAGCTCTTTCATTCTAATTCTGCACATCTGGTTCTTTGATAGCATCTCTGGGCCTCAGTTTCCTCAAAAATCTGTTGTGCAAAGTCCAGTGTCTTTGGAAACCTTGAGGAAAAACACTTGTTGATTGAAAATACATTATCTCTGAGAAAGGTATATGACATTTTAATGAAGCTTTGAGTTTTTTCCTTTATTTAAAAAAAAAACTGAACTAAACATATACCTGTTTAAAAGGCTGAGACCAGTGTATCATTTAAGCTGTATTACAGCACTAATTTTAAGCTTGAGTGACCTTTTAGCTCTTTTTAGGAAGCCTTTCAGATGTTTGGGTTAGATAGAGCTTTTAAATGGGATATTAGACAAGCAAGGCACCTGTGTCTTGGAGCCAGCCGCCCCTGGTGTCATAACTCTGAGATCCACAACTGCTTGCTTCGCTGTCTTCAACATAGA
The DNA here is from genome assembly GCF_903992535.2 of Arvicola amphibius. Taxonomy (NCBI): domain Eukaryota; kingdom Metazoa; phylum Chordata; class Mammalia; order Rodentia; family Cricetidae; genus Arvicola; species Arvicola amphibius. The sequence continues at coordinate 72,642,923 of NC_052059.1, forward strand.
CGCCTCTATCACGCACTTCTCACGAAGTAGCTTTTTCATGTGTAGGCTCTGCCTGTCTCTTCCCGTAGGGAAGGTGAGGGGCGGGGGTCCAAGGGTAACAGCACAAGCTGTGTGCCGGGGAAACGAGACTCTCCACAGAGGCTTCTGCTTTGTTTCATTGACTTGAGCTGAATCACGAATCACGTGGCATGAAGGTGGGGCTTGGGTGTACCTGTGTCAAGAATCTGGCTTTTCATTCTCTGGTCTAAAAGAGTATAGGTGGTGGGAATGAGTTTTAGCACCTTAATTGAAACTAGACAGCATTATTATGGCATAGTTACCAAGTTCTAGCCTTACCCAAGGTGACCCTGTTTGCCTAAGGCTGTAACTGAACAGTTTTGGGAAAACCAGCTTCTGCTCTGTCACCTGATCCTCCATGTCCTTGAAATATGGAATATCTTTAAAGGCTGGGACAACTTCAATGTGATTAAAAAAGAAAAAAAAAGGCCAAAGAGTAGTTGTTCTGATAATCAGTGCACGGGGAGACAACCGTAAGCAGGACTTTGGGAGCTGCTCAGTTTCTGTGAGTCTGACGAGGACCACTGTGTCCCCATATCCGTGACTGTGCTCTTTGTTTGCGGCCACACAGGAGTCTGTCGTGTTCCTAGTCCTCTGCCAAGGAAAGACTAGTATCCTCTGGACATTGTGTCAATCCCCCAAACACCCTCACCCTACCAGGCTTTCTACACTCCTGTGGATCTGGAACTTTATAAAAACATTGTTGTTCCTGCAGTATAATTCACAGCGTGAATTTATGCCTTTAGTGTTCAACTCAGTGGTTTAGTGTACCCACAAAGTCATGTAACCATCACCATTGTCTAGTTCCAGAACACCCAGAGGGAAACACTATACTCATTAGCAGTCACTGCCCATTGCCTGCTTCCCTCAGCCCCTGGCAACCACTAATCTACTTTGTGTCTCTATGGATTTGCTTATTAGACATTTAACATGAAGAGAGTCATGTAATAACTGGCCTTTTGTGACTTTCTTCTTTCGCTAAGCATAATGTTTTCAAATTTGTTTGGATTGTAGCATGATCATTCCTTTTCATTGTATGATGATCCCACAGTCAGGGTGTAGCTGTTGTGAGCAACACTGCTGTGAACATTGTGCCCAGGCTGTCTTCAAGCTTGTGATCCCTCCACCTCAGCCTCCTGAGGTTTAGATTACACATGTGCACTGCTGCTCCATATGTACAAACTTCTGTGTGAGCACATGCTTTCCTTTCTCCTGGATGTGTACTAAGGGTGGAATTGCTGGAGGCTTCAAGCACATCACACTGTGGCTCTTGTAGTTAGGGAGTCTAGGGATAAACCTAATCTAATGGTGATTTGTGTAGCGTTGATATTCCCTATTAGTTTTATAGTTTGACTCTCACTAGAGTAAATCACCCCACCCCCCAGATTTGAGGCTTATAGACATCAGAGTTGCCCCTAGTTGATAGTTGATTTTTTTCACCTCTGCCTTGGGGATATAGTGTGGGACCCAACTGAGATGATTGTGTAGTGAGTGAGCTCATACTCAGAGCCTGCACACCGCGTGCCTTCTCTATGCCCCCGCCTAATCCTTCCCTGGCCAAGTATAGGAATCTAATCTCATTCACAGATACCTTTTTGTTTGTTTGGACTTTTTAAATGGTGGTTTAGCTACATAGCCCACAGGCTTCAGACCAGACAAGTGATCTTCCTGTCTTTGCTCCAGAGTGTTAGAGCTACAGCCATGGGGCCATTATTATCTGATGTAAAATTGACATGTTAAACCCTGTCACAAAGGTGCTCACAGGTAACACACATGCGGCTGTGGCATCTCAGATGCCAAGAGGTTCTTTCACATCAGGCTGACTTCTGATTGAGCTGAAGGGCAGCCATGCATTCAGTCTGTGGGTGACACAGGATGGGAAGGTGGCTGAAGCCTGTACTGACTGTGTCTGCCCAGGCTGCAGGAAACCCATCTTTTCAACCCCCTTGCCCCTTCTTCAGGATCACCCTGTGTTCCTGACTTCCCTGCTCAGAGTCCTCCACTTCTTTAAATTTCTTTTTTTTCTCTTTGTGTTGTTTAGTCTGTCCCACTATGTCTTCTCCTTAACCTCATCCTAAAAGAGTTCAATGCACGTTTGCCTTTTTGGCTAATGCTTGACAATAATTTCATTGTTTTCTTATCTGATAACTTGGGAACTCGAGTCTGTGCTTCTCAGTTCTAGCTTCTTGTAATTAAGTTTTGTGAAAAAGAAGTGTGGCATTCAGCTATATTCTCCTGTTAGCAGAGGTCTTACTTGGTATGGGACTAGAACTGTGCATCTGGAATGAGTTGTTCCTCTGTGAATACTAATGCACTTAGCAGAAACCGGTCTTTGTTAGAGACTTTCCCTACATGAGCCACATCTTTCCAGGCCTGTTCCATAGTTAGTCATTTGTGGGTTTTGAGGTATGTCAGAGGAGATGTTCTGACCAGTACACCCGGATCCTCTTAGATATACATGTTGTGAGATTGCTTACTTTTAAAAATTATCCTTGTTTACAAGATAATTTTGTATCTAATGCCAGAGTAGAGAAACTCTTTAGTATGTAAGAGACCTGATAAATACTAGCTAAAACATTTTGTTTTGTCTTGCAGGCATCTTTTCTAAGGGCTGATATTAATGCTTTCCTGGCTCACATTTTGACTTTTAAGAACTCCACATCAGATTTAGTAATGTGCCTATAGTGCACTCTTGGTGACCGTGTGTGTTTTCTTTAAGACCAGCTAAAGAAAATGTAAGCAAATGCTGGTGTGCTTGTGAGAATGTGCTTCCCCTGTTGGGCACTGGGACATCAAGTCAGGCAGAGTTTCCTCTTGTTCCTGCAAGTTTACAAAGAAATTACCAACAGCTGGCAGTGGGCTAAAACGCTGCATGTGTAAAATGGAAGGCAGTTTATGCTCCCCTACCTGTTCTTTCTAATCAAGGTCAGGATCTGAGCTCCTGCTAAAGGTGTATGTCTACAGGGTTTTCGCCTTCTTAGGACCCTAAGCCCCTGAAGGTAAGGGACAAAGCAGCCCTAAGCCCTGTTATATTAATAAATAGAGCATAGATCTCTAGAAGTAAAAAGCAGTTTAGCTTCAGGTTAACAAACTACTGTTTAGAGACAATAGTGTCCACTACAAGTGACTGTCAGCTTTAGGACGAGAGATGATGGGAAGCGGGAAGACTGCCCAAGATCTCCCGGCCCTTCTGGGAGTATTTTAGGGATGTATTCCTCTGACCTCTTCTTAATGGGAAATCAGTGGTCTTGGGATCTAGCAAAAGGACATTTTAAGCCCTCATGACAGGCCCCCAGGTAGAGCATATCCCAGTAAGCAGCAGTGCTTGATCTCGGGATTTCAGCTGCTGATAGTGCCGTTCCATTAATGGCCAGCCAGCGGGAGTATCACAGATGCCTCCATCAACTACAGAATGAGATTCGGGCAGTATTTTATATCTTAAAACTATTTGATGATTTATTCTTTCTTCTATAGCCAGGGTTACCCATCTGCCTGTCGTTACCCAACTCTGGTCTGTAAAATTGTCCTCTGCTGTTTACTAGCTCTTTTATTACTTCCCTGTGAAGAGGGAAGGTTTTATATGGAGGTGCTGAAGCTTCACTGCCTGGGACCTTTATGCCCCATTTTAGTGTGTCTCAGTGTTTCTAGAAAGAAGTCTATAAAAAGAGTATATGATCCTTCTTGTGTGCCTGTTTGGTTTATCAGACAGGGCCTCACTCTGTAGTTCTGGCCTGGAACTCACATATATCCCCCTGCTTCTGGCTCCTGAGTGCTGGGATTAAAGGCATGCGCCACCACACCCATCCAGTCTCTTTTCTTTTAACAAAATTTTATTACATTTGTTCATTTTGTGTGTGGGTGCATATGGAGGACGCAGAGCAGCTTGAGGAGAGTTCTTTCCTCCACCGTGTTAGTCCAGGACTCAAACTCAACAGCAGCCATGCTTGGCAGGCTCCCTTACCGCTTGTCAGCACCTATTTCCTTCTCTTTCTTTCTTTCTTTTTTTTCTTTCTTTTTTTTTTTTTTTTTAACAGACTTAATTCACTTTTATTTTCCTTGTATAAAAACCCTTATGTGGTGGCCACAGCTGGAGCCTGGGTCCTCTGAAGAGAGACTCTGGTGTGGGTTTTCACAAGATGGTCAGTGAATTCCTGATAAGGAGACTTGGTGAACACAGTCTCTTTCCAGAGGTCGAGGGTCTCAGAGCTGTAGGTCTTAGAGATGGCATCAAAGGTGGCCTTGGCAAAGTTGCCCAGGGTGGCAGTGCAGCCCCTGGCTGATGTGTAGCAGTCATCAATGCCAGCCATCATCAGTAGCTTCTTGGGCACAGGAGCGGAGACTATGCCAGTGCCTCTGGGTGCAGGGATGAGACGCACCAGCACAGAACCACAGCGGCCTGTCACTTTGCACGGAACAGTGTGGGGCTTGCCGATCTTGTTCCCCCAGTAGCCTCTCCGCACAGGGACAATGGAAAGCTTGGCCAAGATGATGGCCCCTTGGATGGCAGTGGCTACCTCCTTGGAGCACTTGACACCCAATAGCGACGAAAGCCTTGAACCTGGTCCGCTGGCCTGCCCTAGTCTGCTTCTGCACGGGCATGATCTTCAGAACCTCATCCTTTAGGGAAGCTCCCCGGAAAAAGTCAAAAATCTCAGACTCCTTAATGGGCAGGGAGAACAGGTAGATCTCCTGTAGGGACTTGATTTTCATGTCCTTATCCAGGCGGCCCAGCTTGGTGACAGGAATCCACTCCTTGTCTTCAGCTTTACCTCTGCGAGCCCCGCGGCCTCGGCCTCGGCCACGGCCTCGACCAGGGCCGCGGCCCCTCAGACCGCTGCCGAATCCTCCGCGGAAGCCGCCACGACCTCCTAATCCTGGGCCCCCGGGTCCTCCGGGCCCTCCCGCTGCACCGGCATCATCTGCCATTTGGTGTTTTCCAGAAGAAGCCTTCTCTTTCTTTCTTATTTATGGATTTTATCTGTTCAAGAATTTGGTATTTAATGGATAAGAGAGACAGAGACAACAACTCACATAGATTTTTTTTTACCTTATTCTACTTTATATTATCTTTTAGATATATTATTTATTTTATGTATGAGTGTTTTGCATCTATGCCTGTGTACCACATGTGTGCCTGGTGTCAGAGGAAGTCAAAATAGGATATCAGATACCCTGGAAATAGAGTTAACAGATGGTTGTGAACCACCATTTGGGCACTTGGAATCAAATGGCCTAACCACTGTGCCATATTTCCAGCCCCTATATTCTAACGTAATGTATTCTTGGCCACTTTTTGCTTAGCATTAAATTCTCTGATTTTAGAAGAACTACATATTTTGGCATATATGCATACTAAAACTCAAAGGTTGACATTTTTCTAGGATTTGCATTTTATGCTTAGTTCAGTACATTAAGAATTACATAAAGATTAGTTTTCTAAATGACCATTAGCTAGACACTTTTTCTGTCAGAAGAGAGAATGCATTGCCTTCTGCATAGCATATTAATGTGGCAGCCCAGAGATAAATGGACTTAAGCTGTGCTCAGATTTTTCATTGCGAGGAGACATACATATTTCTAAAAGCTCTTTTCATCAGCAAGAGTGTTTCTTTCTGTTGTTTTAATTAAATAAACAGCTTAAAAATTAATCATGACACTTTGATGATCTCATAGTGGCTACGCGTAAGGATTCTTTCTCAAGATTTATTTATGGTACATCTAGAATAGTGCTGTTCAAAGGAACTCTGATGCTGCTAATGTTCTGTCTGCACTGCCCAATTTAGTAGCCACCAAAACAAACGACTTGTGAAACCAAGAAACTCATGCTTTAATTTTCTTTAAAATAATATGTTAATTTCATGGTTAGTGGACAGCACAGATCTAGAAGAATGATGTCCTGAGGCTCTCAGATTTTTTTGTTTTGTTTTGTTTTTGAGGGGCTGTGTTGAAATTTGAGGCTGTTTAAATATAAATAATAATGATATTGCTGTGAGATATAGGTCTTTTAAAAAGATGCAAGTTGAGCTGGAGAGATTTGTTTGGCAAACATGAGAACCCGAGTTTGTTTGATTTCCAGAACCCATTTAAAAAGCTAGGTCTGATGTATATACTATAACCCTAGTACTAGAGAGGTAGGTAGTGAATTCTTGGGGCCTTCTGGTCAAGCAGCTTAGTCTAATGTTGAGTTTCCAGTCAATTGAGAGGTTGTGTCTCAACAAAATAAGATCCATTGTACTTACAGAATGATATCTGAGGTTGACATCTAGCTCCATGTGTACCTGCACACAAATGCCTGCGCGCGCACACACACACACACACACACACACACACACACACAATGGTGCAAAAGTTTATCAAACTTAAATGTGTTGAAGTGACTTTGAGAGGGCAAGACTGATTACAAATGTGATATTTAAATGATAGCTTCTGAATATTTCTAAGTATAATATAAAGTAGTCTACTAGCCCAGCATGCTGGCATGTGTCTGTAATCCATCTACTTGGGAGTCTGAGGCAGGAGGATTTTCAGTTTGAGGCTACCTAGGGCAAGACCTACTCTCCCCACCACCAATAAAAACTTAGACTACGCCAGGCGGTGTTGGCACACATCTTTAACCCCGGCACTTGGAGACAGTTGGTGGATCTCTAAATTTGAGGACAGCCTGAGCTGCAGAGGGAGTTCCAGGACAGGCTCCAAAGCTACAGAGAAAACAAAACAAAAAAAAACCCCAATCCCCTCAAAAACCCTTAGACTAAATGTTGTGAGAGACTCAGAGGTGAGCATAATTTAGATGTAAATACATGTTTGGGATCTTGATGGGAAGTCTTGAGGGGGCATGGGTATGCATTCTAGAGCGCAGAATATCTTCCTATCAAGATTCTTACTCTGATTTGACTTTAGTGCCTCGTGGTGATAGGGCTGTGGGAACACAGGCTGTGGAAGGGTTGTTTGTATCAGAACATTAAGCTGTATGAGTTCTGACATCAGTCTGAAGTGGGGTGGTATCTTACTAGGTGGGTGCTGTGAGAAGCTCTGTTGAGTCCTGCATCTTTCCAGGCAGGCCTCTTAGTCATTACTGTTCACAGGAAAATGACTTTCCTAAAACCCTGGGAGCCTAGAAATAAAAACCACACAGATACGAAACCTTCACCCACTCCATTAGAGAAGAAGGAGTACTTGAAAATGCTATCTGGCTTAACAGCCAGTCAGGTTTATTTGATATGTATGTAAAAGTGCGTGTGTAACTATAAATGTGTATGTGTAATAATATGTGATATTTCATAGCTGTACAGAAATTAAGTACACTAGAATATTAAAAAATTGTAGCAAGAATTTAAGGGGATTAGTTAATTGTGGGGATTTTTGTTTTAAATTTATTTTTCCTAAATCTTACAGGAACCTTCCCCGCCCCCTAGAAAAGATTGTAAACTGATAGAGTTGGCTTTACACCAGGAGTTCAGAACCAAGGGGAAGAAAGCCACAGGACAGTGGGCTCACCCAGCCCTTCCTTCTTTGTGTTTCTGGCTTGCTTGTACATTCAGAGTTTTCTTCTTTGCTAAATCTTAAATGTGTGCCAGCGGGTTTAGTCTACCAGTTTCTGACCCATCTTTACCAGATAGACAGACTGGGAGGAAGGGAGAGCACAATTATGTGTGCCTCAACTAATCTGCCCCCCTTAGTTCCCTGGGTCTTATCACACCAGGATGTAATCCTCAGAGCTCCCCAGTGCCCTGGGTTTACTTTTATCAGGTCAGGGATGCAGTTCCGAAGGGCATGCATTACATTGGAATATGAGAGAATAAAAAATGAGTTAGCATGCTTCTGACAGGGTATCAGGATGCTGCTGGCTTAGGAATTTAGCTGTGGCTGGTAAGACCTGCCTTTTCCTTTGGATAGGTTTTAGTCTCTGGTCTTGAACTAGTGTTAGGCAGACCAGACCAGGTTGGTACATCTGAGTAACCTGAGCGTATCAGGCTTCTTCCCAAGACCTTTAGATGGGAACTGAAACCAGCCACACCTCCCTAAAATGGTACATGTAAGCATGTCCAGCACGGTGCCTTCCGGGGCTTGTTCCTTTCATAGATGGGATTATGGTAGTTGTATGCAAAGTTTTGCTGGCCAGAATCCAGAGGAGTTTGTAAAGAATAGATTTGTTATCGGAAGAAAATAATACTACCTATATGGAAATAATCGTAGGTATAGATGAGTAAATTTGCTTTGAAGATTTGAAATGTCTGTCACCTAGGACACCACCAGATAAAGACAAGAACAATAAATAGTGTAGGAGATAACAGGCTGTGCATTAGAAGACAGGAGGTGAATATGGAAGATGTAAAGAACCTTGTGCAAATTAGAATAGCTTTTTAAATGAGTAAAACAGATTTAAAAAGGCATTTTGTGGAAAGGAAGAATGGCTAGTAATTACCAAGAGATTTTTTATCTTATTAGTGATGGGGATCATACATTAAAGCGATCAGTTGTTTTCTTTGCTATCAGTTTGGCAGAAATGAAAAGGAATAATAATTCTTGGCAATCTACAGAGTGAGGATGTAGATTGTTCAGACCTTTTCAGGCAGTGTTTTATTAGCTGTGCAGATAAAATCACATACCTTGATTTGGTAATTTTGCTCATTCTAGCACAAACTACTGGTGAAGTCCTGGGATAATGAACTCGACAGTGCACAGCCACCATGTGGAGTATTATGCAGCTCCTGAAAGACTGTAATAGATCTTTGCGAGAGAATGTTATGTGGAAACTCTCATGCATTCTTAGTGGGGGAAATTATAAAGTGGTCACATTAATGCAAAATAAATTGCTTAAAACTAGATTTAGTTTAAAAGTATCATATTTTATAAATGCCGTATGTATTATGCGTGTCTACATAAAATAAATTCATTCAGATTCTGTTAGATCATGTTGGAAAAGAATATTCCTAGTGTCACACAGAGAGGCACACAGAGTGAAAGTTTCTCTGGGGAGCAATTTTCTTTTGCAAAAGGGTGCAGAGGAACAGGTGAGCAAGCACAAAGGGGCTGAAGTTCTAATGCAGGTCGTGACTGTATGTTACTTTATTGGTGGGCATTCTCCAGTCACGTGAATGTCTGGAAAGGAAGCCGGCCTGGATAGTTGGACAAACAGCAGACACTAGAGTTTCACAAGGAAGAAGAAATGTGTAGATAGAATCCCTTTGGCTATCTAGTCATCTTTGAACGAAAAGACTGTTTCTCAAACGATCACTTTTTATAGACTCACTCTAAAATAAGCTTTTTAGAAATTAGTGAAATCGTAGTACCTCACAATTGGTGGCATATAGTCGAAGCTGGGTTTTTGGTTTGGGTGAAGCATAATACACATAAGTAGAAGATCTTGATTTGATGAAAGGTGAAATGTAAATATACTGACAAGGGGAAGGAGATGGGGTGAGACCAAGGGGTGTCAGTGGAGGCTTGACTTCATCTGTATTATCTATATTTAAATTTTCTTTATGGTGAAATTACATAATGAAAACTGTGAAAACATATTTTCATTAAGATAAGAGTCGCCCGGATGCCCATGTCACCTGAGCCATTTGTCTGCTTTGGCAGCTAGACTCGATATTTAGCTTCCCTTGAGAACTTTTAAGACCTAGATGCCAGGATCAGCCAAGAGCATTTTCAGCTCCATTAAGAAATTAAGTAACTGAAGGTTTAGGTGATGGAGAACTGACCATGGACTCGTAAGACCAGGGCTAATGGCTGTATGGAACCTTCTTTCCCTGGAGCCTTGCTGGCCAGGTGGCCTTCCTCTGTTGGGCTAAGGGAATTGTGTGGTGTGGCAGAGAACAGGGGGAATCAAGAAGCATTAATTTCCCAATGCAGTTGTTTGGGCAGAGAACTAAGCCCTCACGGGGAAGAGTCAGCTGACACAGTGGGATTTTAATCAGAGGAGCTCATCGAAGTGTAAGTTACAGGCAGGCCTGGCCAGGATCAGGCTCTCCGAGGTCTGTAGGGGAGGTGACCTGCAACCAAAGATGATTGTTTTAGAAGGCTACGCTGAGCACCCAGGACTGTGGATGGCAGAGGAAGGAGTCTGACCAACATGTCATTTGTGTGGTCATTGGAGGAAAGGCAGAGTCTGAACATGGGATTTCTTTCTGTCTTTTTGGTTTTTTGTTTTGTTTTGTTCTGAGACAGGGATTCAATTCTCTTTGTAGACCAGTCTGGCCTCGAACTCACAGAGATCCATCTGTCTCTGCCTCCTAAGTGCTGAGATTAAAGGTGTGTGTGCCACCACTGCCCAACCTGAATGTGTGATTTCTAAGGAGGGACTCAGGAAGGAAGGAAGGCACAAAGGAGGGCACGAGAGCATCGAGGAGTACAGCTTCTGTAGAGAACAGCTGTGTCAGTGGAAGCTGTAGGGCATACAGTTGACAGTGGGTCAGGGTCAAATGGTGAAGAGCTGAAAGTGTGGGTGCTTGCTCATTTTGTTCATGTTTAATCTTTGAGTTATTATATATATTTTTGTATTGTCTCTTCGCACTTGCTTTTAAGAGCATCATGATGCTTCTTTAAGCCCAGTATTAAAGGCCCTTGGCACATCTGCTTACTTATTTTGTACGTCTGCATATAAATGCTTGGATTTCAAAATTATGTCTGTGCCACAAACTTTCTCTGTTTTCAGCCTCTGCCTAGCAGCCTCTGCTAACAGCCACGTCTCTCTCAAAGGTCACCCTTGCATTATGCTGTTCAGTAAAAGCGTAGAGTGAGCTGCTTGTGAAGAGGGGAAGTTGAGCGTGAAGGTTCCCTGAGTGGCCGGTGGAGAAGGCCGTGTGAGCTCTGTGCGTGGAGCTATGTGTGAGCCAGCCATTCCCCGTGCTCTAGCAGTTGGAACTGCAGTTCTTCCCTGGCGCACGTGTCCCCAGTCTAGCTGGTCTTTCCACTTCAGTGCTGCTGCCCCTGGCTAGAAGCCTCTACTTCCTGCATCCTGCCTTGGGCCTTGCTGAGCTGAGCTGAGGAATCTGAAACTTGGGAGTCAGTCAGGGCAGGGAAATGTGGCAGCTCTTCCGTGTTTTGTTTTGTTTTGTTTTGCCATTACTGTAAATTATCAGATTTTTTCCCCTAAATAGTACAAGGGGTTTATTTATTTGTGACTGTGATGCTTTAAAAATAATAATTTCATAAGTATCACAGCATGTATTTGTCATTTTAGTAAATAGATATTTTAATAGGCAGGATTTTGCAGATTCAAACATAGACAACATGACATTAAAAAATTAAAAAATTTTCTGCCATTTTTTGTCATCAGCCTTGCATGGATGATTTTAGCCCTCTGGAGCTTTCCTCTGTTGACTGTGACTGATGGCCGCACACTATTGGCATATGATGAACTCACAGAAATAGCCTTGTTTATTATCGTTGCCAGTGGTATTTGGTGTGTGCTTTGAGTTCTTTAAGGAGGAAGCGAGGGACTGTCTATGGATATTTACTGTTCATCTTGAGTGCTCACTGGTGAGCGTGGCAGCTGGTGCGGCTCACGTGGCACTCTGTGTTCTTGCCTCCTAGGTGGCAGGAGGTGGGCTTAGGCTGTGGAGGTTAGTGTTAGGACACTTGATAGTGTCAGTAGAGTTACCGAAATGGTCAGACTTCTTTGCTGATAGCATGAACAAGTATGAATGCTTGTGCACACTAGCTCCTGGAACTATCAGATGTGCTCACAATGAGAACTCCGAGCACTGATGGACTGTTCAAACTATCGCGTGGTAACACAGCCTTCCAGTCAACAGGTTCGCTCAACAGGGTTGATACTGTTTCTGTGACTCAGACTTTTAATGGAGTTGGATTTCATTTATAGACTGTCCCTCTGTGGAGTCTTAGACTTGGAGGAGGTTCCTTTAGTGTCTGCTACCCCCATAGCTCAGTTTGGGCCTTAACATGACATTGTCCCAGTTATTTTTATTTGTTTACCCTGTCACTATAAAAAGTATGGGACAGGATGTTAAAGTGCATTTTTCTGTTGTCTCAAATCTTGGCCCAGGTCCCAAAGCTGCAGATAGTAGACACTACATAGCCACACAATCTGAAAAGACATTCTAGAAATGCGTTTGTTGCAGGACTTCCCAAGAAGTGGCCAGATGCAGATAGATGCTATTTCTCTGCTCACCCCGTAGCCCAGCCTATGTAAGAAGCCTAGAAGTGGGTTCTGTGCATGTAACTCTAGGAGAGTATTATTCCTTGGGGGAGCCCCCCCCCCCCCATTCAGAGGGCCTTAAGAAAGAGTGTGGCTGCAAGAGAATAGATTACATCTTACTGAGCTGTAGAGTTAATTACTAGTTAGGTGATGCTCTGAGATTAGAGAGTGAGCCAGGTATGAAAACAAGACTTCTGTCTGCCTCTCCGCTGGAAGCAGCAGTGTGTAAAGAGAGCAGTGATAATGCTTGGGATTTCCTGTGGGCTGGGTGTTCTGCCTGCCTGCCGGGTATGGGACCCTACCAGGAGGAGACTGGATTTAGGAGCTGAAGGGAAGGCCGAGAGCTGAGCCAGAAGAACATTAGCTAGAACTCGCATATGGGTCTCAGCCAGAGGAAGAAGGTAGTTAACTTTGGAGGCCTGAGCCATAAGGAGTGAATCAGTGTCCTTTTCCTCACTGCTGGTTTCAGAGAAGGGCTGCACGCTGGATGATATCAAAATTAGTTTAGATATAGACTAGGTTGGACCTGTTAATACCCAAACGTTTGGCTTTATTTACATGTGATAATATTTTCTTTTTAAAAGCCTGACTAGAAATTGGTAGTTCTGATAAGTTACTGAACCCTGAAATGATGGCAGAGTCAGTCTAAGCACAAGTACATGGACGCTGGCTTTTGTAATTTGCTTTGCTTTCACCTGTTTTATGCCCTGCATATCTTAAGCTTATAGTTTACTAGCAATTACCATGTTAGCTGTGAATTTTGGAATTACACTATAACCTGAGCACTGTAAATTTGCTACCTTAGTAGACAGCTAATAATAAATCATACCCTCATGATTATACCCTTATGTTGGCATTAGGGACCCCTTAAGAATTAGCTGGAAACTTATTGTCTTTAATTGTAGTTCTTTTGACATTGTTAGTTTTTGGTTTACTTGTTTGTTTATTGTGACAGAATTGTAAAATAACCTTCTGTGCTGGAAATGTGATTTATTGGTAGAGTGCTTGCCAGTATTTGCGGAGCCCTGGATTTAGTCTCCAGCACCTGCATTTCACAGCCACACACGCTTACTCCAGCAACAGTGCACAGGCGTCGCTCGCCTCTCACTGCTTCCTGGTTACATGACAAAACGTGGATGTAGAGATTTAGGATTTTAGCCCAAGCTGGCCTTGAACTCTTAGACTTCTTGCCTCAGCTTCTCTAATGCTTGGATTTCAGGCTTGCACTATTGTGGCCAGTTGCATTTACTTTCACATTTATATTTATATATATGAGTTTGTATTTTGTTTATAGTTCTTATTTGCATTTTTCAATGGCTAGTGATAGTGTACTTTTTCATACATGTTTAAATACTTTTGGCGAAATGTCTATTCAGTCTTTTCTTATTAAAGGTTTATTTTTATTTTATGTGTATGAGTGTTTTACCCGTGTGTAACTGCCCTACATACATGCAGTGCCCACGGAGGCCAGAGGAGGTCATGGGAACCAGTGTATTTATCATGGGGTTGTGAGCTGCCATATGGGTGCTGAGAACTAAACCTGGGTCCTCTGCAAGAACTGCAGCAGTTTCTCCTTTCCTGTCTACTCAGTTTTTACATCTAAATTGAATTGTTTTGTCATTACATTGTAGTTCAGTTATGGACACTGAGAAGCTCACCAGGCCTTAGCTCTCCTCTCAGTATCTGCGTAAGGCAGAAAGCTTAAACTAGGGGAATCATTTAACCAAAACACTTTTCCTTCCATAGACTGTGCTCTCACCAGCTTTGCAGCTTTAATGTCCTGACATCGTTCGCGTCCGCTGTTCAAGGCTTTGTGAAAGTATTCAAGCTGATCCTTTGTCCCTCTTCACACAGTTGTGCTCACAAGATGGACTGTTGTCCTTCCCCTCTCGTCTATTTAGACGCTTCTTCTTTTCCCCTGAAGACAGCCCAGACCTAAGTCAGCCAGCTGCTGTCTTCTCCCACAATGTCATACATAAGGCCCTGACTAGAACCCTTGTCTGGAAACCTTGCAAGGCATTTATAACCCTCCCTCACCACACCCCAGTATGTGAGCTCCTGGGGTACCATCTTAGTTTTGCCTTCTTCCTTTCTCAGCCTAAACCCCTATCCTGAGATCTAGTTCATATCAGTGACAGGGAGAGAGAGCCGAGCCCTGTAGGAAAGACGGAGCAGGACTTTTTTTTGGTGGTTATGCTACCAAAAATGCTTCTCGTCTAATCTTATCTGGCAAGATTTTGGCAGCTAACTGTAGCTTTTCCGGACGTACATTGAACTGTCTTTGTCTTATGTTACAAAAGCAATAATTAGAGGAAATGATCCTTTTGAGAGATTGTTTAATGAATTCCACTTCTTTTAACTGTGCTGCTTCAGTTCTTCTTTCAAGTAAACTGCACTGATGCCCAAATTATTTCACTGTAGATTAGTACTGAGCCAGAGTATCATGATGATTAATTTCCTTCTGTTAAGTTCCGTTTAGTCTTTTCTGTGGTGTGTGTGGGAGTCAACAATCCAGAAAGGATTTATTGACTTTACATTTAGTAGGGTTTACTCTACTTGATGATCATTCAACTCTGTGTCTGTGTGTGCTAGAAGTCCGCTATATTGGAATTCTGTTTTCTGTTAAACAAACTGCTGCTTTATTAACTACTGGTGTTTAGATTTAATGCTTTAAAGTTTCAGAGTGCCTCTTTTCTGCCCAGACAAGTCAGGCAGAACCCCAGGAAAGTTCTGGTTTCTGTCTGGGAATCACCGAGGTATCTAGAATAGTGGTCTAGGTCCTGAGGCCCTCTTGTCGCAGCTGACTTTGCCAACAGCGGCAGGCACTGCTCCAGTCCCCTTATGGTTAGTTGCTTTTACCTGCATCATCACTACCAGAAGACCTTTTCCTTTCCCTCTTTCCCTTCCTTTCTTTCTTGTAACACATATGTTCTTTGTATTCCACAAACTATATAAAAGAGTTAGCATTTATTCTGTGTCTTTTTACATTTTTTTAATCTATTTTTATTTTATGTGCATTGATGTTTTACCTGCATGTATGTATGTGTTACGGTGTCATAGACAATTGTGAGCTGCATTTGGTTGCTGGGCATTGAACCCAAGGTCCTCTGAAAGAACAGTCAGTGTTCTTAACCACTGAACCATCTCTCTAGCCCCTTTGTTTTGTGTCTTAAGTAAGCAGTTGACTTCATCCAAGATGGACTTGATTTTAATGTTTTTAGTTTGTATCATGCCTTAAAATTCTAGTCAGTAAATTTTAACTTTTCTTAAACATATACATTCTATTAAAAATGTAGTCATCAGAATATAAGTACTGGGAGCCTGTACATAGGGACCTGCTGTTTTTTGCTCTAAAAATTCAAAGTATAGAGACAGTTTCTGAAAATTTGAAACCCCCATAGGAAATTAACAGAAATTCAGTTGTACTTATTTTTGTCATGTTAATTCAGGGATTTTTAATCATAGTAAAAATAGCAGAAATGCCCAGCCTGCCTCTTTCTCTGGCTGATTTTGTACAAGTGGGTCTGACTTCTTGGAGTTCGTATGTGTCTGTGTGTGAGCTGCAGGTACCTGCAGCGTTCTGAGAATGGCTGGTGTCAGGACCGCTGGCTGTGCCCTCCTGACATAGGTGTTGGGACACAAACTCAGATCCTCTGCAAGAGGAATGGAGCTCTTAGTTAACTACTGAGCCATCTTTCCAAGTCCCTACTCCTGTTAATTTTTGGAAATAGGTTTTTACCATGTAGCCCTGGCTGACTGGAACTTTGCTGATTTGGAGCTGGCAGATCTGCCCATCTGAGTCACCAAGCCTGGCTTTTTAAACACTGCACCAGCCTCCCTTTACTATCACCTCAGTGAGGCTTCACTTACAGCCTTCCATGGCGGATAAGGTCAGTGTGCAGCTGGGCTCCATGGTGGCTAAGAACTCCAGCTTAGCTCTCCTGGATCCATGTCCCCACAGGAATGCTGTTGAGTGCTGGACCATGGCAAGAGAAAATGAAGAAAGCAGAAAAAGAAGAAACGAGGCAGTTCTCTGCTCTAAGTCATCATTTTTAAATAGAGATGTATCTTAAAGTTTGATTTTATTTTTATCTCCCAAGTCCTTTCTGTAGTTAGTAAATCCAGAGAAAGAAAAATACTTTTTGTGTATTCATGGGAGCAATCACTCTTTTTATGAAAAAATATATTTTCATCCTAAATGAATGTTTAGAAGTTCATTAACCAACAGTTGGTTCTTTGGATTTGTGGTACTCAGTCTGATATAGTTTAGGCCAACCTCACCTCCCAAGTGCTGGCTGGATAACAGGCATGTGCTACTGTGTCCAGCAACAAATTATTCTTGGATGTTTTTACCCAAGTCTGGGACTGCTTAAGTTAAGGTGTGAAAGTTTTACCACTTTTGGTCTGTATTTTGGAGGTAAAATATAATCCTGAGTAAGTGATCATCTCTTTTCTTGAAAAGCAAATCAGTATTGCATGGCCTAGAGAGGTGGCTCAGTGAATAAAAGCACTTACTGCTCTTCCAGAAGGTCCCAGTTCAATTCCCAGCACCCATGTCAGGCTGCTCATACCTGCCTATAACTCCAGCTTCAGGGGACATAGCATATATTCACATATGCACATATATACATATAAATAAAAATAATTTTTGTAAGGTAAAGAAAAACATCCAGGCATAGTGACCATAATTTTCTTTAATCACAGCACTCGAGAGGCAGAAAAGCAGGTCGATCTTGATGAATTTGAGGCTAACATGTTCTGCATGGGAGAGTTTAAGGCCAGCCACAGCTATACAGTGAGACCCTATTTAATAGTAATAAATTAAAAAAAGCAGTATTACAATGAGGCAAGTTCTACAGGTATCAGTGCTATTATTATCATCTTTGATCATGTGTTAGAGCGAGAATTTGACATCTTTATCTGTTGGCATACAGAAAAGTTCCAAAATAGCCTGGAATGGAATATAAAAAAGTTTATTTATTAAGGGATAAATTCACAGAAATAGAGCTAGCCACAGTCCTTTACGTGTGCTGGGAACTGGAACCAAATCTAGCAGCCTAACCCCCCCTTCCCCCTCGCATTTGTCCTTATTTACATGGCCCAAAGTGGGCTGGTATTTTAAAGGCTATTGGCTGAAGGAATTCCCACAACACCTCCCCCTTTTGTCTAAATAAGAGAGTATTTTTTGAGACTATAGACTTGTAGAGATTTACTGCTTCTGCCCACTTCTAGTGAAGTAATTTAAAATGTTTTATCCTTAGGTAGCTTGATTTTCTTTAATATATAGCAATCAGATTATGAAAACTAAATCATTCTGGTATATGAAACAGTAAGAAAACAGTGAAAGATTTAAATTTATCAGTTGTGCTGTGTAGTGCCCACATTTTGAATAACTTGAGAAAAGAGAGAGACCAGTGAAATTCTTTTTGGTTGTTTTAGAGACAGGGTTTCTCACTCTGTAGACCAGGCTGGCCTTGAATTCACAGGGATCCACCTCCTCTGCCCCCTAAATGCTGGGATTAAAGGCGTGCGCCACCACTGCTTCATGACCAGTGGGATTAAGAGACAGTGTGGATGAAGTTCTACTGTGGGTCAGAGTAGGTGTTCTTTTAATTGTTTTATTGCTAATATTTAAACACAGGCAATTTACACATTAGCTAATGACAGACATATCTAAAGACAGCGAGTATTTCAAACACAGGCGAGCTGACTTTTCCTGGTCAACATTTTTTGCTCAGGCTGCATCTCTGCCTCTTGTGCTTTGCTTCCTTTGCACAGCAGCACCTTTTGCATCTTAGTTCTGTCCTCGAGAATGGAAACTGACTGCTGTTTGTCCTGACGCAAGAGGAGCTCCAGCCCAGGACTCTTCTCCCACAATAGGCCTGCAGAAAGAGCTTGCTCAGGCAGGTGCACCCTGAAACCAGCCACCATCAATAGAGGCACGGATACTGTGGTTTGAAGGATGCATTCACCCAAGTAACAAGAGTATAAAGGCTGGACAGCTGTCAACAACCAGTGGGGTTCCCCAGAGGAAAGTGGGGTAGTTGTACAGAAGAGGAAAAGGATAGGAAGTATGTACAGGAGCCCCAAATGGCAGCTATCATATTCACTAGCACAGACAGTGTTAAGAAATGGTCACACTGTCATCCCTGCAGTGTAAGGATGAGTGGCAGGTGTTGAACGTGGGGAAATGTGCTAGGCACTTTGAGATGATTGTTAGACACAGTTCTCTGTTTATATGTTTATATGGGGTTTATAAAGGCAACAGACCTCGAACTGTCTTCCCCTAGTTCAGTTGTAGGGTATTTGCTGAGTGTTGTAAGTGCTCATGCTTCAAAATGTTTATATAGACCTCTTGTATTTTATATTTTTGCATTTCCCATTTGTTTGTTTGCTTTTTTTTTGAGACAGGGTCTCATTTTGTTGTAGCTCTGGAACTCACAATGTAGACTGGGCTGGGCTTGAACTCACAGAAATCTGCCTTTCTGCCTCCTGGGTGCCAGAATTAAAGGTGTGTATCCTTTATCTCCCATCATGCCTAATTTGTTCTTTTCCAAGTTGAAGAATGAGATTTCTGTTGCTGGCTATGAATGTGACAGCCCTCAGTTTTATAAAGTAATTATATTGAATCAGTGTTTGCTCAACGTGTGCTATCCTGTTACCAATAAAAGTCAGCCAAGTGAGCGATTAGAAGGTTCAGATTAAAAGCAACTGGTTTATCTTCATGGAGGTTTTAATCCTTTAATTTAAAATGTGTCTATGTCTAACTGATTATCTTGCTCACACTCTGTAAAGAAATATTGACGTCCAATAAAGTATGCAGTGACCTCACTCTGGCTGTGTGAGCAGTCTCACTGCAGGCCTCTGAAGTGTTGATATTCCTGTAACCTTTGAGGCAAGATGTGTGTATAGTGTATTAATGAGCTGGTTGAAGTGATGTACATAATTTCATCCTTGGGTAAAAACAGATGTGAAAGATTCTGTTTTAATATTTAATCCTGCTCTCAGCCTCCGTTGGCTTGTTTAAGTTGACCTGACAGCATTATACCTGGAATCACTTTGAATTAAACTCCAAGGGCCTGACCTTGTTCAAACAGTTGTAATTTAATAAGGCTGCTGTCTTGGTGGAGATAGTGTAGCTAATGGGCAAATCCTTTCTGCCGGGGATTGTTCTGTGTGAGTGCTGGCATGGGGTGCCTTACAGATTCCCACCAGCTTGGCTGGGCACTGGGGTTTGAAGAAGTTGGGTTGGGGAAGACATACATTAAGAAACTGTGTTTTAAAAAATCTTTTAAAAGCTTATTTTATTTTTATTTTTGGAAGTGTTTGATGTTTTAACTTTAAATGCAACTTCAGATGGGCTCATTTGGTTGAAAAAAAGTATAAAATTACTGGTTTTAATACAAGACAGGAACCTTCTTGGGTATCAGGATACCTATGGAAGCACAAGAGGGCCAGACACTCTGGTTCCCATGACCTTCTGTCTGTTCTTCCTCTATCTACGGCCCACCACCTCCCCTCTGCTCTCTGCCTTCTCTGTCCTGACATGCCCCTCCCGTAGCTTTATTAGTCTGAACTCTGCTCTCTTCCAGCTGTAGTCATTGCTATTAGCAAGTCTGCTTCTTTCTTCAGATTCTGTAAGAGGCTCTCTGTTTTATTTTTTATTAATGCCATGTCCAAACTCTCTGTGCTTGTGTTTTCTACACGTGGACAAGAAATTTGTACTTAAAAGAAAAATTGGTTGGACCAAGTACCATGAGTTGTCCAAATTTATTTTCAGAAAATGGTGTACTAGTTGGTTTTTGTCAGCTTGACACAAATGGAGACCCATCAGGCAGAGAGTCAGCGGGAGCTGTCTGGTTTCTGCCCTATAGAACTGCAAGCCGAGGTGTGGGTGTTTTATATTTATTTTCCCCTTATCTTATGTGTGCAAGTGTTTTGCTTACATATATATGCACCACATACATCATGCATGGAATGCTTGCAGAGGGCTGAAGAGAGTATTGGAATCCCTGAAACTGAAGTGACAGGCTGATAGCCACCATGTTGGAATTGAACCTGGCTCCTCTGGGAGAGCAGGAGTGCTCTGTTAAGCAATCTCTCCAGCCCCAGTAGGTGTTTTGTTTTGTTTTTAAACCTACTGTCTGTGCCAGTAGAAAACCAATACAGCATTAAGATCAGCTAAGCTTTGTCAGATTTCAGTCTAATTTTCTCATGCCTAGCCTAGCTAAAGACACTGTCACTTTTGGTCAGGTCGGTGCATTTTGGCTTTAATACCAGGGAGGTCTTTGTTCTACGCACAAGGACCCTTAGTTTGGATGGGTAGCACAGAGACAGAAGGGAGACCTGTTTGGAAATCAGGCCTGGTAGAGAACCTGGCATCGAAGGAAGTGAGAAGAGTACAGGTTTTAATGATGCACTGTGCACCACACAGTGTGAAAGTGGCCCACTGCCCGCTCCACTGGAGGCTTCCTCCATTAGCTTTAATTACCGCATTGGACATAACCACAATTTAGTGCCTTAAAACAATGCACATTTGTTTCTATGAGTCCAAGCACAGGTTCACTGGGTTCCTTTTGCTCAAGACTTTGTTTCTGTTGAAATCAGTATCAGTTAGAACTGTGGTCTCATTGGAAACTCAGCCAAGCTCACTGACTGACAAGCCCAGTGCCTTATTGTATAGAACTGTGGGCCTCTGCTCCTCGGGGACCTCTTCACAACTGGGCATTTTACCTGTTCAAGAATTGCACACTGACAGCCTTGCCGATCTTTGACCCCCTTTAAAAACTTTTTGAATTTACATTTTATTATTTTGTGTGTGCACATTCAGAGGTCAGAGAACAACTTGTCAGAGGTCTCTCACCCTTTCTTTAAAGACAGGATCTCACTACGTAGCTATGGCTGGCCTGGAATGCACAGAGATCTACCTGCCTTTGCCTTCCATGCACTACTCTTTAAGACTTAACTGCCAGCCGGGCGGTGGTGGCGCACGCCTTTAATCCCAGCACTCGGGAGGCAGAGGCAGGCGGATCTCTGAGTTCGAGGCCAGCCTGGTCTACAAGAGCTAGTTCCAGGACAGGCTCTAGGAACTACAGGGAAACCCTGTCTCAAAAAACCAAAAAAAAAAAAAAAAAAAAAAAAAGACTTAACTGCCGTGCCTACCTAGGTTCTCTTTCTCTTCTATGTGGATTCCTGGGTTTGTTGGTAGGCATCTTTACCCACCGAGCCACAGACTTGGACCTCTAAAGCCTGGTCCTGCTCACGGTGTGTGTGTGGGGGTGTCATCCAAGATCTCCGTACTAGGGTCCAGACTTCTGTCTTCTTGCCCTACTCTGGGCATCCATTCCTTACGGACCTTCTTGCTGTCTGACTCAAGTTATGCCAGCACGTCCAGTCTTAGAAAACTCAGGCCTAGATGTATTTCTATCTCAAAGGGAACAGAGATACTCCTACCCAGTGTGTGTTTATTTCAGACTTTAACTTTGTGGAGGTAATTTTATTTTGTTAATCTCTTCTCTTTTCATAGGTAGGGGATTTGATAAAAGGAAATATCTTCGCTTTAGTCCCCAAGTACCCACAGCCAGGCTTTTTGTTTGGACTTCTGTAGTCAGAGAGTTGCATATTATTAGAGGAATTCTGTCCTCGCTGGAGTTTGAGGTTGTGACTTGAAATTTTATTTACTACATGGAGACACTGGGGAGAGGAAATGAGATGTGTACAGTTAAAGTATTAGCAAATGAAAGAATGTGTTATTTCTCAGTTACATTCTGCATTTTCTCAATATGATAGCTTCCAGTAAAAAGCATATCTAGCCTAAAATTAAGACAATTAAGAAAAGTAAATGTTCCATTACGGGAATTTTGACAGTACATGAAGACAAGGATGTCCTTATCATTAAAATGAACACCAAAGAATCCAAACTGTTTTCGTGAAGTGCATTTCCCAGTTCCTGTCCGCTGTGAGAGGTGATTGCCTCCGGCCACAGTGACTGTCTGTGTGACAGTTAACCTGCTTGTACTCCAGGGAAACTGTCAAGAAATAGGCCTTAAATTAGTAATGTAAAAGAATGTTCTCAGAGCTATAGGCAGTCAGGTGTTGATTGACTGATGGAGAAGGTAAGAAAGTAGGCTAATGGAAGTGACATCTCCGCTTGGCCGGTGGCTTCAGCTTAGCTGACCCAGGACTACTCCTGCCTGCTGCTTATTTTCCTTGAGAGGTTGTAACTTGCAGGATAAACATGCAGACTTGGGAATCAGGCTGCCCAGAGTAGACCCCATTTCTCTATTTAACTCAGTCTCCCCAAGCCTCTTCCTGTTGTAGTGAGTGTTAAAAGTGTTAATAAGGCCCCGAGCAATAGTGGAGGACCAGGACACACCGTCTCACAGGAGCTGTCAGCCCCAGCAGGCAGGAGTCATAATTGTTTAGAATTGCAGGTGCAGGATAAGAATAAAAAGCAGGCTCTTCCTTGTTACTATTTTTAAGTCCTCTCCAGACAATCCTCCCATGCTGCCTGCACCCTGGGTGGATCTTTTCTCCCCACTCCTTGAAATGCCACAGTCCCACACCTAAGCTCTTTTTACACATACCCTGCTGTTGCCCTTCTCACATTGGAGCCAAGGGGTGGTTCCATTATAGAGAGAATGCCATGTTGATGTTATCTAACAGTATTGTGGACTATGGTGGAAGGTTGGTTTTTAATAAAACCAACAAGACATTTTTGTTTTAGCGTGGGTTATAATCCAAGTAAGAGGGAAATGTAACAAAACCTGATCTAAGAAACAGAAAAGATAAAAGCAACAAAAGCTTAAACTCAGAATTTATTTATTCATTTTTTTTTGCCTGGATATGATAAATTTAAAAATGTTTCCATTTAGTCTAAGTCAAAAACATGGTAGTTCTCATTAGTTCTGCCCCTAGTGAGAGTGGAGAAGATAGGTTTTGTTCTTTAAAAGATAGTATGAAGTCCCCGAGCAGTGGCCCGAGTGGTGGTGGCGGGCCATGTGGCTGCAAGCAGCAGGCTGTGGGAGCAGCCAGTCTCAGGAAGAGATGGCTGCCAGTCCCCCGAACAGTGGCTGGTCCCAGGCAGGGAGACACATCGCAGGCGGGCAGAAGACAGAGACATGGTGAGGTTGAATATTTATTCAAGGAGGTTATAAAGGAGGAAGGGAGGGGGAGAAAGCAGAAAAGTGGGGAGAGAGGCAGAGGCGAAGCTGCCTCTCCAAGAGGAAGATGGAAAAGAGAGCAAGCTCAGGCTGGAAGCTGAAGATCAGCCTGTCTCAGCCGATGGGGGAGGGAGTGGGCGTGGCTTGTCTCTTAAAGGGACAGGGACCAAAACCATAACGGGGGAGAAAATGGAGGAGAGTAAAAGTCAAGGAAGTGAACACCCAGCCCTCCTGCAGCCCCTCACTTCTTGCCATTCCCATGCTCCTGAGTTTGGCCTTCCACCTCATCTTTCAGCTTTCTTTAAGTCTGCGAACTATCCCAGCCAGGCAAGCTGAGTCTCCCTCACTCTTCCAGCCCACCCCAGCAGGATGGGTCCTTTCTCACCCAGCCTTCTCCAACTCCGGAGTTCCCGTGAGCTGCCGCCCCAAACTGCCTACTGGTGCCCACTGGTCCCAGCCTGCATGAACCCCTTCTCTCACCGGAGGCTTCTGCTGCTTGTCCTCGGACTGCAGCGGGCACATACTCTTTGTAAGGGATCTGCTGACCAAGGCACATCTCTGGGCGCTGCAGAGGCTGGGCTGGAGGCTTTTCTTTTCTTTGTTTTTGCCCTCCCCCCATTGTTGTTGTTTGTTTGTTTGTTTTTTGGCTTTTCAAGATAGGGTTTCTCAGTGTAACAGTCGTGCCTGTCCTGGCTGGGCTCGAATTCCCTGAGATCCGCAGGTGGAGGTATTTCTTTGTTTTCCTGAGTTTCTTGTCATCTTTCAGGACAGACCCTGTTCACATCCACCCTATCTTCTCTATTATGACAGACTAAACCATACTAATTCACCAGACCATGCTTTAATTTAGTGGACAAGATCTTACAGAACATTCTGGAAAGGGGCTTCAGGACCATACAGTCTGGAAGTCTCTTTGGAAAGCATCTCCTCTTTCTTCTGGTACTCTGCAGTGGAGTCACACTAAGTCATTTGCTTCGTGATGAATCGCTGCCTTAGTTATTCATTTGAACTTTGTAAACTTACTGATATTTAACCATTTTTGACCCATAAAAATGACACTTTTCTGCAGACCTCATATTATCTTTCCTGATCCTCTGCTGTTCTAACTTAGACACTCTTGTGGCTTATCACTTAAATCTAATTAAGTTCTTAGTTTTCTTTCTTCCTATACCTTAATGTGTATGCACACTTGTATGTATGTATAAGTTCATGTTTGCCTTTACATCTACATCATTGCTGGGCACTGGACTTGACCTGCTGCAGCTCAAAGTTTGTCTTTTCTCTTAAACTGTGTGTTGTGTTCTTTTAAAAATGCTATGGAGTCCCAGGCGGCAGCTGTAGGCAAGCAGCAAATGCTATAAAGTCCCAAATGGTGGTAGCAGGCCATGTGGCGGCATACAGTGGGCCCTGCGAGCAGTCAGTCCCGGGCAGAGAAGGCTGCCGGTCTTAGAGCGGTGGGCCTGAGCAGTGGTGGCGGCCTATGTGGTGGCAGGCAGTGGGCTCTGGGAGCAGCCAGTCCCAGGCAGAGATGGCTGCCGGTCCCTGAGTAGTGGCTGGTCCCAGGCAGGGAGACACATGGCGGGCGGGCAGAAGACAGAGACATGGTGAGGTTGAATATTTATTCAGGGGAGTTATGACGTGGGAAGTGGGAGGGGGGGGAGAGAGAGAGAGAGAGAGAGAGAGAGAGAGAGAGAGAGAGAGAGAGAGAGAGAGAGAGAGAGAGAGAGAAGGGGAAGCAGAGAAGTGGGGAGAGAGGGAGAAGCGAAGCTGCCTCTCTGAGAGGAAGATGGAAAAGGAAGCAAGCTCAGACCGGAAGCTGAAGATCAGCCTGTCTCAGCGGATGGGGAGGGAATGGGCATGGCTTGTCTCTTAAAGGGACATGGACCAAAACCATAACACTGTGGATCAGCCCCGACTCCAAAATTTCTTTTCTTTCCTAACTTTCCTTCTTTTCTTTTCGTCTTCTTTTTTTTTCTCCTTCTCTTTTCCTTCTGGTTGTGGTTTTGGCTTTTCAAGACAGGGTTTCTCTGTGTAGCTCTGGCTGTCTTGGAACTCATTATGTAGACCAGACTGGCCTCAAACTCCAGATCTGCCTGCCTGTACCTCCCAAGTGCTGGGATTAAAGGCGTGCACGATCATCACCAGGTTCAAAGTTTCTTAATCACAGTATATACAAGTCTTTATGCGAAGAGACTGGGAGGATGGTGAGCAAAGGGGCAGAGGACGACTGAAAAGCACTGGTAGGAGACACACGTGTAACTACCGCCAGCTCTGTTTTCTGCCAGCCTTGGGGCTCTCCCCTGTTGACGTAAAAGCCATAGCTCTCATATTAAAGGGATAAAAAATAGTTTATCCTGGAGCCATTTTGAGTAACCATAGCCTGGGAACACGGGTTTAGGTACCCCAAATTCCATGTTCCAGCATGGAAGCAGTTTTGTGGAGTTTCACAGTTTTAGGGAGCAAAGAAAATCAAAAATCAAGGCGAGTTTAAAATAAATTAGTGGGTACCCTAGAGAGGTGGTTAGAGCAGGATGGCAGATTTTTTATCGGCCCAAGATGCTATGTGATGACACTCAGCTTTTGGGTTGGTGGGAGCTAGTGGACTGCCAAGTTAATAGATTCTAAAAGGTTTTATTTATTAGTCACAAGATACCAGTTCAGAGGACTAGAACTAGCTCAAGATAGTTACTTTATCTGCATTCCAGTCTCTCCACAGTGCTGTGGTTCTTATCAGTCAGTCCTAGCAGACTTGGCTCCTTTCCAGGAATTCTCATTCACACCCCTCATTTACATAGAATTACCCTTCCCCAGCTCCTGAATTGCCGCTGGGAGGACTCAGACTTCCGTTAGCAGCGTTGTGATGACTAGACTTGTGTCCACTGCCCCCAGTGGTGTGAGGCTTTCCTTTCCCTCTTGGTTCCGCCTGGATTTGGCCTTCTAGATGAGCATCAGATGCTGTGGGCAAGGATGTTCTACAGCAGGCCCCTTTGTGAACATGAAATGGCACACGCTGGTCTTAACCCTTGTCTCTGCAGGATGTTGTGTAGAGAGTTGTAGTGTTTCCAGGGCCCGCAGTGTCCGGCTTCTGAGCGCCACATCATTCCACTCCTAGGGCTTTTGAAGGGCTCTCTTGTAGTCTACTTCTGCTTCACTGAGGTCATGCATGTACTGAGTAGGACGTGGCGGGAAGGAACTGTTGCGGTCATTGCTCTGGGAGTCGGTCTGCTCTGTTGTGCTGTAGTTTTCCAGCTAGTGAACCCAGCTGCCTGTAAATCAATTTATTTTTTATAATTACAGCATGAAAAGAACTAGCCAGCCAATCAATCCTATCTGTCATCTATCGATCCTCAGTCATCATCGGCCTTTAACTCACGGCCCTGTTGTCTGTCTGCTAAGTGCGGAGATTACGAGATTACGAGATTACGAGAGTATAGCGCCACATGGGGCTTTGTAATCTCTCCACCCTCCTTCCCTCTCCTCCTGCCTGTGATTTTATCAGAAGAAATTAGTTTAATTTTGGAGGCTTAGTGACAGCATTTTGCTTTCCAAAGCTTACTTCTGAATACTCAGAAGTAATATGAGCCATTTAAAGTTTTGCTGAAGCAAGCACCGTATTTTTTTTAAACTTTTTAAAATTTTTTTCTTCCTTTGCTTTTTTTTCCCCATTCATTCATGCATGCATGCATTTTATGCCCACTGACCCATGCAGTCTTTTGCCTCCTTTAAAAAAAATAAAGGAGGGTTTTTTGTTGTTGTTTTGTTCTGTTTGTTTTTTGCCTATGTTCACTCCTCTGGCATCTCCCCTTTCTATCTTTTCCCATGTGATGAACTGCAGATCTAGCCTCCCTTAAGTCTGCTTGGTTTTGTTTTGTTTTTTTTTTAAAGATTTATTTATTTATTATGTATACAACAGTCTGCCTCCATGTATGCCCGCTGCCAGAAGAGGGCGCCAGACCCCATTACAGATGGTTGTGAGCCACCATGTGGTTGCTGGGAATTGAACTCAGGACCTTTGGAAGAGCAGGTGGTGCTCTTAACCACTGAGCCATCTCTCCAGCCCCAAGTCTGCTTGGTTTTAAGAAGTTTATCTACATGTAAACTTGAGCATCCACAAAACTGGAATTATGACTCATTGTTTTTTGAAGATGTGGGGTACATATACCGAAGCTGCCTGCTTCCACATTTCCTCCTTGATCTTGAACTTGACATGTTTGTTTAGTCTGGGCCACCATTGCCAGCTTTGAGATCCCCTTCATTAACCCAAGAGCATGTCACAAGTGATTTTTCTTCCGTGTGTGTGTGTGTGTGTGTGTGTGCGCGCATTAATTGCTGCTATGCTGGGACTCAAATACCAGATTTCATGTCTGTAAGGCAATCATGCCACCACTGAGCTGACATCTCCAAACATTTATTGCTACTGTATAGTGGGACAGCCCAAGCAGTCCTAGAACTTTGGATCCTCCTGCTTTGACCTCCTGAGTTCTGAGATTACAGCCATGCACCATAACGTGTTCAACCTTTAGTTGTTTTTTTTTTTTTTTTTTTTTTTTTTTTTTTTTTTTTTTTTTTTTTTTTTTTTTTTTTTTTTTTTGTGGTCTTACACATCAAACCCAGGGCTTTGGTGTGCTTCTTCTACTATTGAACCATATCATCAGCCCCATGAGCACACCATTTAAAAACTCACCCAGCAAATACTGTTTTAACGGTCTTCACTGACTTTTGTTATTATTACATTATTTTGCTGTTTTTACAACAAGCAGTTGTTGGCTCTTTTACACCTTAACTATCTTTCTTCTCGCCATGATTTTGAATTATAACTTGAAAATATTTTAAGATTTCAATTTGTCTCTCCATATCAAGTTATCTCTCTTTTAAAAATATTTTGATGCGTTTTCTAGAATGACTGTGCTCTGCTCATAATCTGGATCAGAGGGAACACAGTGAGTGATTAAGTTTTATAGAGTAGATTCTGTGATTTAATAATGAACATTTCTTTAGTCTATTGCAAGAGGTGTTTATTATGTGAGCATTTTGATTCTTCCTGTCTCCCTTTTCTCTTTAACGTCGCTAAGAAAAGCTGAGAATGCAGCCAGTAATAGGGTCACCGTATCTGATTTTTACGTAATCACCACTACAAGGAAGAGATGATTCATGGTACCTGGTCCTGTGTTCCGTACACATATTGGACACTTTTCCTACATTTCTTATTCTGTGGAGCTGTTTCATTACAGTACATTTCATTACAGTGAAGTATCTCTTAGTGGCCCGTGCAGACTTAGTGTTGCACTCGGTGCCCCTGTGATGGAGCAGATTGGTCATAGTGCTTGGTCAGCACTCTCTGACCCAGTTCCCCTGACTTCAGCCCCAGGGGAGCCAGCAGCTAGAGCCGTTGTCCAGATCTGAAAGTAGACTGTCCTTGATGCTATAGGTTAGGTTGTTCAGTCAATTGAGGGGAAAATGAATCTATTAGTGATTATAATAATCTTGGAGATAAATATCAAATGAAGTACTTGAACTTGGGGATGGAAAGGGGGGAGACCTTTAGTGTAATGAGCTCTTCAGTATAGCTAATGTGTAACTCTGTACACGTCTTTCCTTAAAGAGGAGTTAATTATTTCTGAAATTTATAAGGATTGACTTATACTTGGACTTTGTGGTGGAAGCACCTAGATCCACCTCTCCAGCAGCAGCTGTTTAGAGGTTAGCCTTCTGGGGAAAGTGTCCATGACTTAAAGAAAGTGCGAATGCCAGAGGCCCATGTGTCAGTGTGCTTGCTGTTACTGTGATGAAATGCCAGGACTCAGAAAGCTGTGAAGATAAGGGCAGCTAGCACAGTTTAGAGGCCAAGAGTCAATGATCAAGCAGTGAGGTGTTTAGCCTCTGGTAAGAGCCTCTAATAGCAATGATATCACAACTGGAACTGATTCCCAAGGGAGCTGCCACATGGCGAGACAGGAAGCCAGAGAGAAACTGGGGTTCGGTAGAACACTGTGAGTCTGTTCCACGTGATTTTGTAGCATCATCAAGCTAGGGAACAGTTTTCCAACAGAGGAGGCTCTGATCTTAAAAACTAAATACAAATCACATCAGGCTTCTAGAAAATAGGAAGCAAGCTGACCTATAGGAAAGGAGTGCTCAAGCTCCAAATAGCCCTGAGGGCCTGTGTACCAGCAGGTCCCATCCACAGCCAGGGCACTGTGCTTGCTCCAGATAGCCCTGAGGGCCTGGGTACCCACACATCCCATCCACAGCCAGGGCACTGTGCTTGCTCCAGATAGCCCTGAGGGCCTGGGTACCCACACATCCCATCCTCAGCCGGGCACTGTGCTTGCTCCAGATAGCCCTGAGGGCCTGGGTACCCGCACATCCCATCCACAGCCAGGGTACCGCTCGCTGTCCTCAAGCCTAGAATGAGTGTTATTTGTTCGCACAGTGTGATAGTTTATTACTGTTTTAAAGTGTAATTAGTTAATTCAGAAATTAAAAGTACTATGACAAAGACAGATGTTGTTCTCATGGAATAAGAAATAACATTGAACCTTATTTATTATTTAAATGAATTCTTTTTAAATTGAAGAATTATGTGGATAGCTTTCAACATAATTTTTCAATATGAGATGCTTAGAACTAATTTAGATTTAGTTAACTTAGTATTTATCCCATTAGATTCTTATTTATTGTAGAGGCTAAAAGCAATTTATTTCTCATGGAAATTTTTAGGGTCTTATGGATTGGGGACTTTAGCCAAATTGGTGACTTTCTGAAGCAGCTGGTTGAAGAGCTTAGGGACTTTTGTATTAATGAGCATGTTCACTTCACCATTATTTAACAGTTTAAAGGGCCTGTGTAGTTAGGATTCCGATGTACACACTGTACAGATGGTTTTGGGAGACTTGGGGTAGCAAAGGTGACTTATATGTTTCCTTAAATGCAAAGAAAATATCTTAAAAAAAAACCACATGCTCATTTGTTTTTCAATACTGGGTTTCTCTGTAGCTTTGGAGCCAGTCCTGGAACTCACGCTGTAGACCAGGCTGGCTTTGAATTCACAGAGATCTGCCTTTTTCTGCCTTCTGAGTGCTGGGATTAAAGGCGTGTGCCACCACCACCCGGCTTTAATACATGTTCTTACTCTGACAAAAGTGTATGTTTATTTATGGAGAAATCTTAATGACAAACAGTTGATGTATATAGTTCAAAAGAGCCAGTGGTTCAGAGCACCTGTGCAAGTGTGTCCCTCCCCCTCCCATGGTGCACGTAGCCTCCCCCCCACACATTCTAGCACTGAGTTTCTTTACTGCCGTGATAACCGCCCTACCCTATGGCAGGTTCTTGGAGGTGATGCTTTGTGAAAAGTGCCCCTCCTGTCTAGCTAGCACCGTCACCCTGTCTCCATTGGACTGTTTGATATACACAGGAATATCTGTAGTTAAAGCTTATGTCCTTCCTTTATAATGAGTGTTTCGATGCTCATGTCTGGGCTGTACTGGTGGGTCTGCTGGGGTACAGGTCTAGCATTGCTGCTCACCACTCCTGTTCACTGTCCCAGTGTTCCTGAAAGTGCAGCAAAATTCACCCTGCTTGTGACTAAATCAAAACCTATATGTTTCATGAATGGGTAACTGCCTGTTTCCTGGATACTTTAATTTTTTAAAAAAGTTTTTCTACACTATGCCCTCAATGTGGATTTCTTACTGCTTTATTTTTATTCATTTATTTTAATTTATTCTGCTAGGGCTCTGAAAATTGATCTAGCCCCTCAGCTGTTATTTTTTATTATTATTGTTCTTTGCCTAACTCTCCTTTTTGCATGTCCAGGTTAAAATGTTGTAGAGTTTTACACTTTGTATTCTGTGCCTCTGACCTGATCTTCTCCAAACTGTCCTTAGAAAAGGTCTTCTCTATTGGGTTTACTAAAACTTTGTTATCTTCCGTTAAACTAAGATAGAGTTCCTGACTTAAGCTATTGTATTATTTGGTTTTAGAGTTTGGATTTTTCAGATTTGTCACAGTTCGCTACTTCTTTGTTGCCTTTTTATGGTGCTTGGCATCAAACCCAAGGACTTGAGCATGAGCTGCAGCCTCGGCCCACACCCACATGCAGGTTTTCTCTGAATACAGTGCCTGCTTTCTGTCATTTGGTTCACTAGCTGTTCTCTCTATTAATCCTAACCCTTTGCTAGGAATCCATAACTTATCTCTTCTTGTCCATTGTTATATGCAGGATGTTGTGTTTTAAGTGTTTGTGGATTTAACTTGAAGTCTAGATGGCGTTTCTGCCTTCTTCTTACATTGGACTTCTGAAAGCCAGGCTCATGAGTTGGGCTGTTGATCTATGTAAGCGGCTTCTATCTCATTTCCTGCCCAGGTGTAGTCCTAGTTCCTCGGGGACGGGCATATCGGTGGACCCCAGAGGATCAGGGAAATTTTACTTAAGTTTTTCCTCCTGGGTCAAAATAACTTTCAAGTCAGAGTGAATGATTGTTGTAGGTTTTTCATTCTGACAACCTATTCTTTGAAGTCTTTGATGGGGATGCAGCTGTCTCATTGGCCCTCTGGTACTTTTATGGATACATATGCTTAAGTACATCTTAAACTTTTGAAATGCAAAAGCAACAGGAGAGCATAAATACTCCAATATTTTCTTGCACACACAGTCTTGAGAGTTAAGTATAATGGTTGGAAATTATTATTATTATTATTATTATTATTATGACACAAGTCTTGTTTTCTTCTCTATGCTGACTTGAAACTCACTGTGTATCCCAGGTTGCTATCAAACTTGATATCATTCTGCTTCCATATAGATGACCTACTAAGCCTATTTGTTTGTTTGTTTTTAATTAAACACTTCTTTCTGATCTTATATTTTATATTCTATATATATTTAAGCATCATGGACTAGATCTTATAGTTCTCATCCATAGTAAGAGGATAATGTATTTGCTACTGCAATTACCTGGCACGAGCAAGAAGAAAACACGGAACACACAACAAACCTGCTTAGGAGTTTATTACAGGGGGTGCATACAGGTCTGGGGAATCCGTGTGCAGAGAGAGAGAGGAAGATGGCACGTCCAGCTTTTTAAAAACTGCCTAGCGCGTGTGCACAGGGGATTGGCATGACTACGTCATACGCAGTTGACGGGCTCACGCATGTGCACAGGGGCTTAGCTGAGTCATTGTGGATGTAACCATGCATGCACACATGTGGGTCACGCGGAGCCCTATAACTTTCATGCACCTCCACGCCCGACGGCCCATCTGCACATGCATGGCTCCAGAACCCGGAAGTATCAGCCTTATGTGGCTGAAATCATTACAGCTACAGCTGTTATTCATTTGATCACATGGTGCTTTCTCTGTTTTCAAGGTTGCTCTTGTCCCTCAGAGTAATTTGACATTATTTGAATCATGGCCATTTCAATTTTTCTCCATTTTCCTTTTCTGTTCCTCTCCAAGCTGGGTTAACCTAATTAATTTCAAACCCTGGGCATGGAAGGATGGTTCAGCGCAGGCTTCTCCTGAGGAGCCAGGTTCAGTTCCCAGCACCACAGGCACCTCTCACAATGTTCTAATCCAGTCCAGGGGTTCTGATGCCACTGCTGGCCTGTATGGACACCAGGCATGTATGTGATACACAGACATGCATGCAGACAGAAACATCCATACACAGTTTAGTTTTTAAAAGGGACATCCAGGGGTCTTTGCTTATTGTTTGTTGTGTATTCTAAAATGAAAGATTATTTGGATTGTTTGAAATTGAAAATTTGGTAATGAAGTTATTCATACAAGCCGGGTTGTGGGCATACATGCCTCTAATTCCAGCACTTATAGTAGAGCCAAAAGGATTGATTAGGAGTCCAAGGCAATCATGATGTATATGAAATGTTGTTTAAAAAGAAAAGATTCATATAAAATTTTTTAGTTTAATTTACCTTAGATTTTTAATTTCCTTCATTGCATCTTTGTAACATATGGCATGGATTGCTAATGTATATGGGTCACTAGAATTTTTGGAGTATAGGATTTCTAGCCTTGCAATTTCTGAGAACAAATTGTCCCTCCCTTTTATGCATTTCTGGAAGATAGTCTAACCCTGGAGTAGCAGGGGTGTCACTGAGAGGTCTATCTGCATGTTCCTTTAAATTGTGTTTGCCATCAGTGACTGTGTACTGAATACTCGGTGTGTTAGAGGTGGGTGTGCCTCGTGTTCTTGGGCCTCTCAACCCTGCTTTGTTTGAGTGGACACCCCAAAAACCTGTCCAGCAGGTTCCTCACTCCTCACTGATGGTTCCTGGGTGCTGTTGGCCACTCTCCAGGAACCTTTGAACAGGTCCTTGTCAGGCTGTCCTGGTTTGTTTCATTTGTAAACAAAACGCTTAAGCCAGTGTTGATTTCCTGTGGCAGCCTGCTGCTTAGAGTGTGGTGTTAATGTGGTGTGGGTCTTAGGTCAGACCTGAGTGCCCTGGTTCAGCTTTCCTCCGGCCCACGGCCACAGGATTTCTGTCTCCAGCGGTCGGCCTGTGATGGGCACTGAGCAGGACGACAGAGATCAGAAAAGGCAGTAAAGACAACTCCTACTGATAGGTTGACAGCAGCGCATTCATGTTAGTGTGGAGCTGCGTTTGAGTCCTTTTTTACAGTAACTCGTGATTGTATGGGTTGTCTGAAGCAGGTTTAGAATACAGCTCACATTTTGAGGGGTGTTTCAATATAAAGATGACGTTTGGTTTGTAACAGCATTCCTTCAAACTGTATATCTATCTATATATGTATATATACGTATAGATATATATTTTTTAAAATAAACATGAACATTAGAAGTCCACATTTTAAGCAATTAATTTGTTTCTTAATGTGTGTGTGTGTGTGTGTGTGTGTGTTTGTGTGTGTGCCCCCCTTGGGTGCAGATGCTGACAATGTTGGACATCAGATCACTGGAGCTGAAATGACATTTATGAGTCCCTCTTCCCTTGGGTGCTGGGAATCAAACTCACGTTATCTGGAAGAGAATTACCTGATCTTAGCCTTG
The DNA here is from genome assembly GCF_903992535.2 of Arvicola amphibius. Classification (NCBI taxonomy): domain Eukaryota; kingdom Metazoa; phylum Chordata; class Mammalia; order Rodentia; family Cricetidae; genus Arvicola; species Arvicola amphibius. The sequence continues at coordinate 72,677,343 of NC_052059.1, forward strand.
CACTGAGCCGCCTTCCAGCTCCTAGAGGTTAAAATAGCTAGAACGGGGTGGCACCTGCAGAGTTGCTGTCAGGAAGACTTTAGGAAATGGTTTTCAGCCCCTTTTCTCCAACCAGTCTCAGCCAGCCTCCTTTCAGGGAGGGAGGAATAGAGGGATTGATTTTTTAATTTTTATTTTTTCTTAGAACCTGTCCTGGAACTAGCTCTTGTAGACCAGGCTGGCCTCGAACTCACAGAGATCCGCCTGCCTCTGCCTCCCGAGTGCTGGGATTAAAGGCGGACACCACCACCACCTGGCTATGTTTAACTTCTTAAAGCTATTTCATGTCTTCATGGAAATGTTTTTTTGGTCAGTAGTGAACCTCAGGATGTTGTATACGCAGCATTGGAGGTGGATCATCAACAAAACCTTTATTTTCATAGCCATACTTTTCCTTTTGATGTAGTGTAGGAAATAAATCTCACCGTCTTAAACATGTGCTTTTAAGTGTAGTATTTCTTTTCTAAAAAGATTTATTTTAACTTATTTTATGTGTATGGGTTCTTTGCCCACATGCATGTTTGTACACAACAAACACACAGCACCTATGGAGGCCAGAAGAGGAGCATGTCAGATCCCCTAGAACCATAGTTATAGATGGATGTGAGTTGCCATAGGAATTTTAGGAATCCAAACCAGGACCCCAGGAAGTGGACCCAGTGCTGAGCCATCTACCCAGTCTAGGTATATTATTTATTTCTTTGGTTTTTTTTTTTTTTTGTTTGTTTGTTTGTTGAGACAGGGTTTCTCTGTATAGCCCTGGCTGTCCTGGAACTCACTCTGTAGACCAGACTGGCCTCGAACTCACAGTAATCCTCCTGGCTCTGCCTCCTGCATGCTGGTGTTAAAAGCATGGGCCACTATTTTCTGTGTAGCTCTTGTGTGTCAGGTGTTCTTCCAGACATTGAGAATTGATCAAAGAGCAAAACTGATGTGGGATTCCCCTTTGTATGTGGTGAATATGTTTTATTACTATTGGTTAATAAAGAAGCTGCTTTGGCCTATGGCAGGGCAGACTAGAACTAGGCAGGAAAACTAAACTGAATGCAGGGAGAAAGAAGGTGGAGTCAGAGCGATGCCATGTAGCTGCTGAAGGAGAGAGAAGCCAGAACCTTAGCAGTAGGCTACAGCGTCACAGCGATACACAGATTGGGTTAATTTAAGGTATAAGAGCAAGGTAGGAATACCCCTAAGCTATCGGCCAAATAGTGTTGTAATTAATAGTTTCTATGTGATTATTTAGGTCTGGGTGGCTGGGAAGCGAATGAACACTCTCTAGTTACATAATGATGCTCAATGTTAAGAAACGTATATTTACCAAGAGCCTAATAAAGCAAATAAATAAATAAATAAATAAATAAATAAATAAATAAAAATTAAAGAACTTCTAGGCCCACAAAAATGGGAGTCAATTGGAGCTTTTCGGTAGTAGCCTTTTTTTTTTTCTTTTCAGTGCTCTGTTTGTTGATGGTGAACAGGGGCATAGATTACGAGCTAGCTTCCTTGTTCATGCTGAATGCCCTTTTGGGAACCCCTGCTACAGAGCACTTAATGGGGTTTGTAAGCAGAGTGCTGCAAGTTGATTAATGGCAACAGACTCACTGAGTCCCTGGAGGTGGGGCAGTGAGCATGGCTCGCAGAACTGGTGGTGAACATACCTCTGCCATGTTGGACTGGATGGAGCCAGCAGGCAGAGCCGCAGCCATTAGTCCTAGCCACGCTGCTTAGCATATTAAGAAGCCCTTCTAGTCAGAACAGGATTATAGATAGGTAGTAAAGACAGATTCAGACCCCTCCCCCCAAAAACCTCTAAAATGGTTCACTGTGCTGGATAAATATATATGTGCTTATGAGAGAGGAGTACAGAAAGTCATAGATTAAAGGAGTAAAGATAATTAAATATTAAAAAGTAATCGAGTTAAAATAATAAGGCACGGGGCTGGAGAGATGGCTCAGAGGTTAAGAGCACTGGCTGCTCTTTCAGAGGTCCTGAGTTCAATTCCCAGCAACCACATGGTAGCTCACAACCATCTGTACTGAGGTCTGGCACCCTCCTCTGGTGTGCGGGCATACATCGAGGCAGAATGTTGTATACATAATAAATAAATAAATCTTTAAAAAAAAATAAGCCACATAAAGACTGAAAATTCCGAGTCTGAATTATGTATATTATTATTTTCGCTGGATTTTTTGACTGTTAATGAGTTAACTGCTAAAACATTTATTCTGGGGACTGCTAAGCTAAACCAACATAAATATTTTAAAGGTATCTTGACTTCAAAATTTGAATCTAAGGATATATAAGTTTGGAAAAGAGGTTCTGCTTTTGTTTCCACAGAAGAAGAGAACCTGTAGATTTTTTCCAGGCTAAAATGATTTGATGAAACAAACCCCCCTGAAAGGTCTCCATGAACTCTAAAAATACTTCACTCAACAAACAGCAGGAAGAAGTTTGGAGAAAAGAACATCCAAATTCCCAAAATGATTGTTTGTAAATGTTGTTTTTATTTAAAGGTGGATATGATATAGAAGTGAATACTTTACATTGTTATGGACTTTGGTTTATTGATACATATTTAAGGTCAATTTTATTATATGTATACTACTACTCTTGTTTAAAGTACTATGTTTATACAGCACATTAAAAATGTAATATATAATTTAAAATTACAGAGGGCAGTGGTGGCACACGCTTTTAATTCCAGGACTCTGGAGGCAGAGGCAGGCAGATCTCTGTGAGTTTGAAGCAAGCCTGGTCTACAAAAGCAAGTCCAGGACAGGTTCCAAAGCTACAGAGAAACCCTGTCCTGGAAAATAGATAGATAGATAGATAGATAGATAGATAGATAGATAGATAGATAGATAGATAGATAGATAGATAGATATTACAGGTTAATAATAATCATATATAATAGTCAGACTTGTAGTCATGTTAGTTAGGTTTTCTACATATACAGAGATATCTTTCCGTTAATAATATAATCTTCAACATTTTGAAGACCTATAGAATATGCCATTTAAAATGTTTTAAGAACTTAGTTTTTTCTTGACAGTGAGACCTGTCTTCTGCCAATACCAATTACTTTAGAGAGGTTGGTGGGCGTTGAAGAGACTTGTTATGGAATTTGCCTTCAATGTGACAAGGCTAGCCATTTGGGCAAGAAACTGCTCTTGTCTGGACTGCTTGATGGTATGCTGTATAAACTGGACATGCAGGATCCACAGAAAAACGACTGCTGAACTTGCTTAAAGAAGGTGAGACAGGATTCCTGCTTCATGAAAGAGTCTGCCAGACAGAAAATCTTGAAACACATAGAAGAAAGTGATTGTCAGTGAAGGTGAAACAGTCTTTCAGAATTTCCTGCTTCATGGAAAAGTCTGCCAGATACTATGGGTCTGTAAGCTAAAGATGAATGTCCCAATGTTTCAGAAGAACTTCGGGTGACTGTCCAAGCAGCAAGATGTCTCTGTCAGTTCTAGAGTTTTGGAAGTTGCTTACAATGCACTTGCTGTTTACTTAGGTAGTAGTATATCCTTTTGTGGTCTTTGATAGAGTTCATGACAGATAGTTATAGTTTTCCTTAGTTATGATAAAAGATAACTTAGATATGAAACTTTAGATTCACAAAAAATATTGTAACTGTAATTCTTGCTTGATAACTAACGGTTTTGTTTTATGTAATTCTACTATGTTAAAGTTAAAACCTTCCTTTTTATTTAGACAAAAAAGGGCAGGTGATGTGAGATTCCCCTCTGTATGCTGTGAATGTTTTATTACCATTGGTTAATACAGAAACTACTTTGGCCTATGGCAGGGCAGAATAGAACTAGGCATGAAAACTAAACTGAATGCAAGGAGAAAGAAGGTGGAGTCAGAGAGACGCCATGTAGCTGCTGAAGGAAAAAGATGCCAGAACCTTAGCAGTAGGCGACAATTCATGGTGATACACAGGTTAATAGAAATGGCTTAAGATTGCTATCTAGGAATATGCCTAAGCTATTGGCTAAAAAATGTTGTAGTTAATATAGTTTCTATGTGATTATTTGGGCTTGGGCAGCTGGGAATCCGTAGCAGAGCCTCTGTTTACACAAAACACACAAATCTTTGCCCTCATGAATTCACTTACATTCAAATGAGAACAGATGGATAATAGCAATTAATTTTATCATATATCAGCTAGCAATAACTTTTGTGGAAAAGCAGTGGAAGAAAGATATGGAGTGGGAAGACAGCATTTCTATTTTCAGTAGTTTGATTAAATGCCCTTTAATCCAACTTAGTGTGTCATTCTTGGTATTGGATATTGGAAATAGCAAGGACCCTGACAGAGAGTATCCTATGGTCCTTTCCAAATATAGGAGACTGGGTGTGTGGCTTGGAGTGAGAGCAGGGAAGAAGAGATGATGGCAGAGACACAGGCACAAGCGTTCCACTCTCGGGTGCCATCAGAAGGTTTTTGCTGACACTGGGGTGGGGGTGGGGCCTTCTGCAGAGTTTTGAGCAGAAGAAAAATATGATTTGACAGATTGTACCCCACCCTCCAGTAGAGTTGTTCTGGGTATTGAATGCAGAGCCTCATCAGGGAAAGACTCAGCATTTCAGCTGTTTTGTTCAGAATACAGCCACATGGAGATGCTGGGCGGGGTGTAAAAGCCAGGTTCTACATCTGTTTGGAAGTGCAGATGACCAGTACTTTGACAGACTTGGTGCAAATGTTGTCTGCAATAAGTAGGAGGGTGAAATTATTTACCGAGATAAACAGAAATTAGTATTGGAGTGAAGAGGAGAGAGAATACATGGTAGGAGACTCACTGCTTCTTTAAAATTGTGAGCTCATCCTTAAAGTAAGCTCTACTCTGACTGTGCACTCAGGACCTGGTACTTGCTCTCACTTTGAATTTAGTACTGTGGATAGATTTCTGGAATACTTATGTTAAAACTGCAAATAAAATCTTCATAATATAGCTCCTTTGGTTCAGGGATTTTTGTTTTTAACGTCCTTCTAAGCTATTGACTTTCCAATAGCAGTGTAGGCTGCCAGTATGGTGACTGTTGAGTTTGAAGTTAATAGCAAGGCATCCTCACAAACATACATGGGAGTCATGAACCCATATGATAGCTGTATTAGGCAAAGATTCAAAGAATGTAATGACTAAAAGCCATTTAACAAGCCGTGTGAATATTGAAGGGTTTGACCTGTAAGGAGGGGGCATCACCCTTGCAAAGAACTACTTGGTTGATAGATGTGCCTTCAGTATTCACTGTTGAATATTAAAATGTGAGCTTTGCCACCAAAGCATCTGTTTTTGTTTGTTTGTTTTTGTCATATATATATGTATATGTATATATATTTACTTTGTGTTCAGTGTTCTGCCCACATATATGCCTGCACTGGTAGAGGGCACCAGATCTCATTATAGATGGTCGTAAGCCACTGTGTAGTTGCTGGGAATTGAACTCCCCATGCTGTTCTTATTCTGCAGTCTGGCCTTGGCCTCATAATGGGCTTGGATTTGGGGTCTTGGACACCAGGCCCAGTTCAAAGCATTATTTATTTCAAAAACATATATTCTCTTTCTTTTCAAGTAAATTTATTTCTATTGAGAATTATTTCATTTTTATTACTATTTTTATGATTATTTATTGGTGTAGAATGTGGGAGCATTTGCATGCAATAGCATGCACGTGGCAGTCATGTGTGCTAACGAGAGTTGATTCTCTCCTACCGTGTGGGTTCTGGAGAGCAAACTGAACTTCTCAGGCTCAGTGGCAAGTGCCTTTACCCACTGACCCAGCTTTCTAACTGCATGTCTTGTTTTTGGACAGAGTTTTAAGTAGCCCAAACAAACCAAAGACTTTCAACTTCTGAATCTCTTCTACCTTCTGAATTCTGGTAGTTCTGGGATCAAGCTCAGGGCTTCATGCATGGAGGCAAGCACTCTAGCAAATGAGATTTCTCTCCAGCTCCTAAAGCATCATTTCTTAAGCATAAAGCTTTTAAGACTTGAAAGTTTTGTGGCTTGCTTCCTAACATGTTGACCAGGCATTCTTTTGTTCAAAGAAAAAGGAAAGCTTGATTTCATGCCTTCCAGCCAAGAAAAGCCCTTTCATCTCTTCACAGGCCAGTTACAGACTGCTGCTGCTCTGTGGTGAGCTTGAATGGTGGACTCGGCCAGTTTGCTCTATTGAATTTTTTCTTTTCTCAACTTTGTTCTAATTGCCCTTTAGGGAATAAACTACTTCTTAACATCTCAAAGCTAAAAGGTCTAATATTGGAATTTATGGGGTGGTTGAGGAGATCTTTTAGACTCCATGACCACACTAAAATGAAGATTTTTCACTGTAGGGGTAGTACACAATCCCTCTCCCTCTGCTGCATCCCCTAGTCTGTACCCAGCTTCTTTAAAGGTCTGGTTCAAAGCCACCAGTTTCTGCTACTCTATGGATGCTGGACCCTCACTGGGACTCATCTTGGTTATTCTGCTGTTGCCCTGTGTTATGGGACTGCAGGACTGGCCCATTCATGTGCTTTAGCAGATCACATGTGGGATTGGATGTTACCTTATTCTGGACCTGACAACCACAATTTTGATATGGGGAAGGTATGATGAATGATACTATGAGACACAAAGAAGGACTTGCTATACTATGTGTATTGTTGTATATATTAGGACATTCAGTGAGTAATTATGGAACTTGACTTTGAAGTTAGATATGCATTAGATTTTAGGCTTTGCCTATGACAGAAAATGTAAACTGCTTATTTGAAGTATCCTAGTCTGCCAGTGAACCAGGGAAGCAACCCTTCCGCCTCCCAAGGCTGTAATTACTGGCATGTGTAAACATATGTAAAGCATACAGTGTCAATGGAGGCCAGAAGAGGGTGTCAAATTCCTAAGAACTGGAGTTACAAATTGTCATTAGCTACCATATTGGTACTGGGAACCAAATACAGGTTCTGTCCAAGAGTAGCAAGTATTCTTAACTGCTGAGATTTCTCGCCAGCCTGTAACTGATTTTTAATAACCCAGCCCAGGCCATTTCTTAATTCTGCTTTTTTGCTCCTATTCTAGTTTTGTTTTTGAGTAATGCATGTCTACCTTTTAAGACCAGCCCAGGGCTGGAGAGATGGCTCAAAGATTAAGAGCACTGACTGCTCTTCCTGAAGTCCTGAGTTCAATTTCCAGCAACTACATGGTAGCTTACATCTATCTATAATGATGTCTGGTGCCCTCTTCTAGCTTGCAAGCATACACACAGGCAAAATACTATATACAAAATAAATAAAAAAGATCAGCCCAAAGTGCCTTATTTATTATTATTATTATTGTTGTTGTTATTATTATTATTATTTTTATTATTATTATCTCACTGAGGCATGGAACATGCTATGTAGCTTGTGGAATGGGAATGGGTTTCTTTACCAAATGAATATATCATTTAGGTTCCTTCTTCAGTATACGCCAGAGGCTCTCCCAGGAAACTGACTTTTAGTCAAGTTAGCTATGTATCCAGTTCCTTATTTCACAGTACCTATCCTCAGGGTCAGCAGAGGTAACAGTGAAGTATATTCAATGATTGCAATGCAGTGGAATTGTGGCAGTCAATGCCCTGATACCATTACTGCACTTTTCAGAATACCTGCTCCCCAAATGGGAGTGCAGAATCTATTGAGAATGCCAGACAGAGTTCTAGGCTTGATCTCCATGTTGATGTAGTGAACAGTTCTCTGGTAATTAGCATGTTGACCCAAGAATGGGGATTGGGGTGTTGGACAGACCTGTCTAGGCTTCTTCAGTCTCCCCACTCCAAAGTAAAGGCTGCCCAATAATCTGTCACCTGGAGAAGGGCCAGTTCCAGCAGATCCCTGTGGGGTGAGACTTCCCTGTTCTGTGACTGTAAGGAAACCTCTCTTGAGAACCTGAATGATTCAGGCAACACAACCAGGAACAGCCAGAGCCACAGCTCAGCAGGAGGTCAACTAGAGTCACTTTGAGAAACTGCATCCTCACAAACTTGCTGGGGAAGTTAGAAATTTCCGAGGGAGGGAGGCAAGTAGCAGCCTAGCAACAGCAACGGGTAGGCCATTGCTGGGGTCAGGGAGGGAGAAGCATCATGATGACTGCTGGTCATACTGCAGCCAGAATCCTGTGGACCCAGGTTTCATTCTGGCCTCTCACCCTTTCTCTAGTCTTGCTTGCCTTGGTTTGGAGCTGCCTTTTCTCCTCAGTTACCTTCCCCACCATGGCACCATTGTAGTGTGGCCACAACTCTGGCAGCCTTGCAGTGATATTTGCCCTCAGCCCCATGCTCTACAGACTGTGTGGTCTCAGAACAGTGGCCATGTACTCCTTCCTACTTTTCTAGTTGGTAAAGACTGAGCTGTTTCAGTCATGAGGGAGCTCTCTACAGCTAACCTGGATTATGAAGTTATCAGCCACCAGGGCATGGGGATGGGACAGAGGTCTCTTGACTCTTTTTAATTCAGTAATAACTCTGATTTAGAAGCCCTCAGCTTTATCATGAATAACAGTAGTCAGTGTGTAATGTAAAATTCAACAGAAATAAGACATTTTGTATAGATAAGTTCTCAAGTTTTTTTTACCTCACTGTTAACGTTTTGAATTGATAATCTTCCAGTATAGAACAAATAGGAGAAGAGTTTATTGTTTCTTTCTCCAGGTGAATGGTCACTTACAGAACATATTTATTGGGGGGAGAGGGTATTTTGAGACATGGCTGTCCTGGAACTCACATTGTAGACCAGGCTGGCCTCGAATTTACACCCTGCCTCCATCTTCCAAGTGCTGGGATTAAAAGCATGCACCCCCAATGCCCAGCTAGAACAATTAATTTTTTTAAAAAGATTGTTCTTACCTGATGCTACATTAGAGCCTGAAGGGACTATAAACGTGTACAATACACAGGCCTTCTCTTAAGAAGTGATCCCTGTGGTTGGCAGATGTGCATATGGGACTGGAAACTCAATGAGAGAGTGGGGATTACATGTATAAAGCAATGCTGTGTGTGTGTGTGTGTGTGTGTGTGTGTGTGTTCGTGTTCGTTCGTGTTCGTTCCCAGGTCCCGAGGAGTTCTGAGAACAACTTAGGCTAATCTCTTTTCTTCTTACCATGTGGGTCATAAATCATCAGGCATGGTGGTTAAGCGCCATCTTGCTGCCCAGTAGGTATTTTATATGGTAATCAAAGATGAGAGGATAATTTAAGGGGCTTTGGTTGTTTGCTCTTGAGATGCCTTCTCGCCCTATAGTTCAGGCTATCTAGAACTTAACGTGGAGCTCAGTCTGGCCTCGAACCCATGGCAATCCTTCTGCTTTAGCCTCCCAAGTGCTGGGATTAGAGGTGTGACCCACCACACCTGGCTCTGATTACAGCTTTAACTGTGATGAGTACATGAATAGAAAGATGGAAAATAAATAAATAAAACCTACTGAAAATTCTAATTACTGTTCTCCTGTGAGAACAGTGGGCTTTTGCTGCTGCTGTAAGCCAGGGTCTCCCTGTGAGATGAGATTGGCCTTGAGCACGCTGCTTTGTTCCAGGTGCAGGTTACAAACACCTGCCCCATGTAGTAACTGGTTTTTGTTTTGTTGGTTTTATTGTTGTGGTTTTTTTTAAAGGCTGTACCTTAAAATTAAATTTTAATAGCTTGTTTTGTTTTGTTTTGTTTTATTTTGCTTTTGGAGCTAGTCTCTGTCCTGACTGTCCTGAAGCTTACTACGTATATCAGGCTGGTCTGGAACCCACAGATAGCCTCCTGCCTCTGCCTCCCAAGTGTTAGGATAACAGGCGTGTGCCATTGTACCCTGTCCTGTATCTTAGCTCGTTTAGATCATTTGCTGTGTGACTGTAACTTTTTCAGAAAAGAGATTTAGTTTTGACATGGCTATTTTATAACCTTTCCTTAAAAGTTAAAATCTGAAGCCAGTAAGTATTTATGATGTGTGCATTCTTCAGCTTTTAGACAATAGTAAAACAACCCAGATTAATGTCTCTTCAGATGACTTTGATGAGTACAAGATGGTGAGTCGAGCTTGGAGCCAAGACCTTTTGTTTACCCCACTGACTATGTTGTACTGTTGTTACTTAGAGCTGACTCTCGGATTGTTTCTTGTCTGGGGTTGTTTAGTGGATCATTAATTACATAACGATTTGCAAAACTCTTTATTCTGGGAAATGCTGCAGATAGTGCTCTAGTCGTTTGGGCCTCGGCCGTTATGCTTCAACTTACCAGAGATTATTTTCCTTTTAATGAGTAAGAAAGTAGCCATTTACATGAAATTAGTATCTTCTACCTGTGCTGGAGCTTTAGTTTTCTAATCAAAATATCAAATCTATTTTATGTGCCTGCCCCCCCCCCAAAATACTTATATATTCTAGCTGCATGTATGTGTTCTGGCTCATGTTTCCAGACACCCTGTTTTGAAATCATCCCTTTTCTTCCCTAGGTTGCATATGCTTTTCCATACAGTGAAATCCTCTGATAAATATTTTCAGTTAACATAAAGTATTTTAAAAAATATGTGAGTGACAGTATTATCATACATTGAGTGAATGCTGCCAGGGTATAGATAATCATGTGTATGATACAGTTCAGTGTAATCCTGATTGATTCCACAGTCTAATTATCTGTGAAGTGATCATGCAAACAAAACCAAGGAAAGATCAGTGGAGCAAATTGTTTGCTATTGTGATTAATAACCCCCGTGGGGCCTGGGCGCCCCACCACACACCTTTAATCCCAGCACTCAGGAGGGAGAAACATGGATCTCTATGAGTTTGAGCCAGCCTGGTTTACATTGTAAATTTCAGGACAGCTTGGGCTAGGTAGAGAGACCCCGTCTCAAACAACAACAACAAACCTGCTATAGGTAATTAATAGGAAATCTGTGTGGCTCATGGTAAGGTGCTATATTATACACACCTGTTCTGTAAGCATTGTATACAAAAGAATTCACACTAAATAGAATCTTATTATTAATAAATCTTGGGCTGAATTTTCATCTTCATTTTAACCTATTTGAGCAAAGAGATAAGCGCAAATAAGTGATCCTTTTCTTTGTGGTAATATTATTATTTAGTTCTTGACATGACTTGGCTGTTTTACTTGAAGCAGCTGTCACTACCTGCACAATTCTGGACCCACGGCTCACCTTAGTGGTGTAGCCACTGAGAGATTACCTTCACTCAGACAGATAGCCCTCCACCTACCTCCTTTAGGCAACTCAGTTTAGGTGTACTGAGGACAAGGTGGGCCCTGAAAGTTGAATTGATTTGGGAGGAAGAAATTTGTGAAATCGGAAGTAGATCAGGGATAAGGTGTGTATCCAGAAGATTTTTATCAAAGAGTGTTTTAATAGTCAGTTAGTGACAGGGTTGTATTATTTTAAAAAATATCTGCATTTCACAGACTAAATTTTCCTTAAATTTTTTTAATTATTTTAAGATACTTTGAAAACAATACCTGTGCAGCTGGGCAGTGGTGGTGCACGCCTTTAATCCGAGCACTCTGGGAGCAGAGGCCTGCGGACGTCTCTGAGGTCAAGGCCAACCTAGTCTATAGAGTGAGTTCCGGGACAGCCAGGGCTATACAGAGAAACCCTGTCTTGAAAAACAAACAAACAAAACAAAACAAAAATGGAAAACAAAAAAAGTAAGGAAGAAGCTACACAGTACAAAATGCCTGTTTAAATTCATTGTGTAGATTGGAATTACAGGCAAATATTTAACAGATTTGTATTTAAATTACCTCAGCTCTCAGTTTTCATTTTAGTAGACTTAATTGAAATGGGACATAATAATTATATATTTAAAATTTACATACTTTTGAAAACCATTTTTCTATCTTCATGCTAGTTACAGGTTTTTGTGTGCCTGGTGTGGAGAAGGGGGTCTTTGGGGTTTGGTTTGTTTTTAATTTGTTTCTTCTTTTGTTGTTGTTTTTTTATTTTTTTCATTTTTTTTTTTAAAGGAGAGAGGTTGTGTGTCAGGTGTAGCCCAGGCTAGCATTAGTCTTACTCTGGAGCAGAGACTGGCCTTAAACCGCTAAGCATCTTGCTGGCCTCTTTATTTTATTTTATTTTATTTTATTTTATTTTATTTTGAGACAAGACCTCAGTTACCCCAGGCTGGCCTCACTTACTGTGTAACCAAGCAGACCTCAAACTTTTGATCCTTTAGCCTCCACCTCCCCAACACTGGGATTCGCCCAGTTCTGTATGGCTTTCGTGGCACTGCACGGACATAACTCAGGACCTCGTGCATGCTTGGCCAGCGCTCTTCCAGCTGAGCCCCATAACTTGTCTCTAAGGAATATAGGAACTGACCGTTTCCCATGTAATTTGCCAACTTTCCACAGACTGTTGTGTTAAAAAAATGCAAGAAATATGAATGTAGGATTATATTGTCTTACGTTTTTTAGTTGTGTGTATGGTTTCTTTGAGTGTAGTTTGTGAACTCTGCAAAGCATTGTCATATGATCTTCCTCTTCCACTCTTCCGTGCCATAGCTAATAGAAAGGCCGTGCATGCTCTTTTCCATAACGTATTTTGAGTAGTTGCTGAAAGGTATGTATGTCTTAAAGCATATGTATAGTGTGTGGGGTTTAGTGTGGGCAGTGTGCATACGTACACACGGGGGGGGGGGTGTCTTTCAGGTCTCAAACCAGTGATTGTTACATTTTACAGATATGGAAACAAAAAGCAAAATATGCAGATCCTTGGCTAAGTTCATACAACCAGAAAATGGTAGCGTTTAGAATCTCACGGAAGGGAGGGGAAGAAGGGGAGGGAGGGTGAGAATGAATGAGAGAGAATATGAGAGCCAGAGAATAGGAACATCAAGGCATGGCAAAAAGGAAGAAAAATATCTCATACTGTGAATCTTTGTGCTTCTCTTACATGTGCTACCTGAGTGAGGGTGATTTATTTATTGATCGCTCGTGTCTCATTGCTGGTGACATCAGGGAGCCGTGCTTTAGAATAGACTGCCCATCTGTTCTCCTCCAGGACCCACTGGATCCATGCCACTGCTGCTTGCCTGCTGGCATCAGAGCTTGAGTCAGTGAGTTCCTCACACCAGGGAGAACAAACAGGCTCTTCTCAAAGTGTCTGTAAATCACAGTCTTATGACCATAACTAGAAATGCAACCTTCTTAAACAGTTTGCAACCCTCACAGACAGCCCTCTGCTACCCACCAGTTTTTTCCTGAGGAAATGGTCAGTGGATCTAATCATTGACTGTTGTGCAGATGTTGGATTCTCCTCACACTCCAAATTTGGTGTGGCTTCTGCTAACCCTGGTCCTTGGTTTTATAGCATTACGCGATGAGGCCAGTCTAGCCTTATAGGACATGCCACCTGTAAGGATCCTGGTGTCTTCTTAGAAAAAGACAGCACAGACATGCATAGCTCAGGTGTAGAGACTTCCAGTTTTGCCCCTCGTGGGTGGATTTGACTTCCTTGTTGTTACAGATCAGTACCATTGTTTCAGTGGTTTTACAGTGTTCAAGGAGATGTAGGTCAGTACTCTATTTTGCCTGATAGTTTTGAGTTTGAGCAGATGTTGATTAATTCATGACCCTCAACTGCAAGGTGGATGTTCCGTATTGATTGGACCAATGCTCCTGGCTGTATGCAGTTAAAAAGGATCAGTTGTGAAATACTCCTAAAGCTAAATCAATAACTCCTGAAGCTGGCTTTCACTATAGATGTTAGTATTTTATTCCTTTTTCTAAATGAGAAAAGCTGTTAGGAATTTCTGTGATCTGGCCTGTTAGCTGTGTGTGTCTTCAGGACAATCCCTGTTTAACCACTCCAGGTGAGTATGAATTATTCGTATGTTCACCCTTACTGAAGATAACCGTGGCATAATGGAGGCGATGATAAGATTTCTTTGGAAAATTGTCATCTTTATTCTCACGACATGGGTAGAGAAATTTGCCTAGAGTCTATCTAAATACTAATAAAAGTTTCAAGGCATAAATCCCCGCAGTGTAAAAATGTCTACAGTCTCTATGATGAACATGACCAGTAATTGCAAAGCAATTATCTGCACTGGCAGAGTGAATCATGAGAAAGCTTCCTGTTGCAGTACTTTTTCTGAGCAGTGTTGAGTTTAGAATACTTTTCTGAGTTACTCTCCCTCTCAACAGTACAGACTTGACATGGATAACAGCAGTCTTTAGGAATCCCTAAGAAGTCCTCCATGGCTTCTGAGTCTAGGCCTCCCCCCCCCCCCCCCTTCTTGTCTTCTCTTCAGCTCCTAGATCTGTCTGCATGAAGCCTTGTGCCCTTCCTCAGCTCTTCTAGGTGGCTTCTATTCTCTCTTCTCCTGATTTCTCCCAGTCTGACTGTGTATGTGGCTGCCACGCTGGCCATGGATCCTCTCATTTCTCTCATCTGCTCAGATTTCCTCCTTCTCTCTCCACAGCTAGTGGGAGCCTTCCCAACACACCATCTTTTTCTCAAAGCCTCTACTGTATTAAGCAGAAAATGTATGGCCTCCAAATCTGGCAGTCTAAGACTTCACACCGTTTTGTATCTTCCTACTTCCAGAACAATCCTTGTTGATCAATTAAATAAAACCCGAGACCTGACTCTTGTCCTTTGTTATTATAGCCATGCCTGTGGACCCACTGCTTAACTTCCTTGAGCCCCACGCTCTCCCCAGAAAGATAGAGGCTGTAGCAACATCTACTGCATTGGATTTTGGAAATAGTTTAAGCTTCTAATGCAGTAACTGTCACATGGTGAATGTGCAATACACATTAGATATTATTATTGGGAGGTAAGAACAAAGTATGTCCCCTATTATACTTAATATGTGGGCATGTATTTACATGTACATATATACACAAACCTCCATGGTTTTCATAGGAAAACATCCAGAATCATAATGTATGTAACTTTTTTAAAAAATGAAAAAAGTTTATAATCAAAACACAAAATGTAAGATACAAAATAAATTTAAACAAAGCACTTGTCTTTGAGGAGAGGGTTTGCCCAAAAGTAGCAAAGTATTCTGCCACTTTTTCTCCCTGATACTCCAATCTGATATTAGTGGTTTCGTTTCTTGAAAAGCACAAGAATACCTTATGTGTTCATGGCACTTGCATATTTTTGGGTAGTGGTGGTAATATATTTTCCTTGGGAAAATTGTAAAAACATGCATTCATACAGCCAATTTTAAGTAAGTGGAAGAGAGATTATTTTGTTTTTAAAAGGGTAGTGTAAAGAGGAGGACTCTAAAAACAGCTGATTGGGACTGCAAGTAAGTATGCCGTGAGTTTATATGCGCTCCCTTTGAGATCTCACTTAGCTCCGGCCGTTACTTCACATGGCATATTGCATTTGTTTTCTTGTTTTTGTTGCTTGTAAATATCCTGCTACCTGTTCTTGCTGAAGGCAATCCAGGCTGGTTAGCTTATTATTAAAATAATGTAACAGGTTTGTATTGGTTATTCATATTTGAAAATGTTAAATGTAGATAAATCAATTTCAAATCAGTTACCTTTATTTACCATGGATATATCATTTGAATGTTTATTTAAAAATAAATTATTTTTAAGATTTATTTTTATGTATATGGGTATATAAATGTGTATGTGTATGCCTACAAATGTTTCTCAGTACCTATGGTGACCAGAAGAGGGCAGCAGATTTCCCGGAAGCTGTAGTTATAGGCGATTGTGAACCCACCAACCTGAGTGTGGGGAACCAGTCTTGTGTTTTCTATAAGAAGAATGTTTGCTCTTAAGCGCTAAGCCATCTCTCTGGCCCCAATGAGTGTTTTTAGATAAGAAAATGGAATCTTTAAAAAGTAGTAATAAATCCTCTGGGCATGAGGGCACAGCCTTCATGATTCCAGCCCTCAGGAGACAGAGACAGGAGGCGATAGAGACCAGAGGACCCAGAACTTAACAACAGTTTTAGCTCCATTGTGAGTTTGAGGCCAACCTGAGATATATGAGACTCTACCTTAAAAACAAAAAATTAAAAAGATACTTAAAAATACAGCAATATGATTTAGTACATCCATGCTGAGGCAGAGGCGAGGCGGAGGAAGGAGGGAAGACTCTCGGGCCTTGTGACTTGATCTTTTCCTATTCCCAATGTCATCCCTCATGGCTTCGAGGCTGCCACTCTTCTCATGGCATAACAGTTATTTGAATTTACCCCATTTTCACTTTGTTCATGTGACTTAACGTGTTGCATGTGTCATTCTAGGCTGTTTCACTAATGTTGGTTTTTAAAAAATAAAATTATTAGTGACATCATACAGGAGGGTGGCGTGAAAGAGGTGGCAGTGTTTTCCTGTTTCATGTTTGTAACTTTCATTTCTTGTGAAGTATAGATTTATCCCTAGCGATACAAATTGCTGTTGTCTTTGGCAGGCACCAGAAGCAAGTCTATGTGAAATTATGTAATGTCTGAAAAGTTATATTCATGATTAATTGGCCTAAACTTAGAATGGTATTTGTGTGTGGAAAAAGGCAATCATGCTTTTTATTTGGCCGTGGGTTAAAGTGCCCCTGCTCAGATTGGATTACCCTACAGGGCCTTTTGACTGAGAAATGTATGCTTAGCTTGATCTGTGAAAAGCATGAATCCTTGCTTCCAAGCCAAGTGTTCTGGAATTCATACTGTAACCAAGGCCAGTCTTGAATAACTTCAAAAGCAACCAGTTCCACTCTGTCACCCCCTGGTTTGAAGCAGCATGGTCATTCCGATAACCTCTGCAGGCAGTCAGTCTAGACCGTGGATTGTCAACTCCTAGTTTCCAGTTCTTCCCAGCCCTGACCTTAACCCATAGGGTGCACTGCTCTATTTATTTGTCTAAGCTGGACTTTACAGGAGCTAGCAAAGCACTTTAAACAATGCCTCCTGGTGTGTCAACTTGAGAAATGGTTGACACACTGCACTTACTAACACTGCAGTTGGTTCCTTGTATCTGTAGATTCTACAGTTCCAATCCAGCCAACTTCAGATAGAAAAGCTGGGGTGGGGAGGGCGCTGCATCTGAACTGAACGTGCACAGAACCTCCATCCCCATCATTTTCCCCAGCTGCAGCATTTTTACTGTTAGGTAGTGGAAGTGATTTAGAGAGAATTTACCTCGTGCGCTCGTATGCACATCAGGGACTGAACATCCACAGATAGTGTGTTTGAAGGAGAGCCTCACGCCAGTCCCCACAATACCCCCAGACAGCTGCACTGTAATAGTGAGCGTGATACTTCAAGAGACGATAACTCAGTTGCTTAGAGCCTGACTGTTTCGGGAAAGTTCATTTCAATCTTTGTATCTGGAGAATGGAGACCAGAGTACCCACCTCTGGCGTCTTAGTATGTATGGAGTGGTCACATGATCTTGTGCCCATAGTTTGTATTCCTTTAAAATCTTTTGTGGCTTGACAGTTGCATACATTTATGTAACTACAGTAATTTCCGCTGCAGTTCCAGCTCCCCTCCTGCCAGAACCCTCTTGACAGCAAGTCTCACTCCTACTTTCCTGCCCTGCAGTGTGTAGCCTACTGATTCAATTAGAGTTCCTTGCCCTGCCCTGGCTTGGAGATAATTTACTGGAGAAAAGGCTATACCACTGAAGAAAATGACACTCCCTCCTCCAACAACTGCTCAGGCCCCATGTCTGCCTCCCATCCGGGATGTGTTACTGAGGGAGCCAGTCTTGTGCAGAGAACCACGGCCACAGTAAGTTCGTGAGTGCAGTTCTGTGTCATGTCCAGAAGCCACACTTTGCTGCTTATCTGCCCATGCTCTGGCTCTTACATTCTTTGCACCCCGTTTGTCTTGATGCACTCTGAGCAGTGGTTGAGTATTGGTAATTTGGGGACATGTAGATTTATACTTTGAGAGAGGGGTTAAGGCCATCTCATTCCAGCCTAGACTTTAATCATCTTGTTCTCCCCCCCAGCTCTCCCTCCCTCTGACCAGTGTGTGAGGGCCTCACGTACCCTAGCCTGGCCTCCAAGTTCCTCTGTGACTGAAGATGACCTTGAACTCCTGATGATCCTTCTGCCTCTACCTGCCAAATGCTGGGATTACAGGGGTGTGAATCTGTGCGGGGACTGTGTGTGTGTGTGTGTGTGTGTGTGTGTATAGAGGCTAGGAATCAATTTAGGGTGTCTTTCTTAATCACTGTTTACCTTTTCTTTTGTGTGTGTCAATCTCTCACTGAACCTGCAACTCAGTTATATTGCCCTGACCCTGACCCACAAGGCAAGGTTTACCTGTCTACTTTCCCAGTACTGGCACTGCAGGCATGTGCCTTCATACCAAGCTTCTTATGTGGGTGCTGAGGATCAAACCTGGGTGGTGGTGCACGCCTTTATTAATCCCAGTACTAGGGAGGCAAAGGCTGGTGGATCTCAGGGTTCAAGGCCAGGCTGGTCTACAGAGTGAGTTCCAGGCCACGCTCCAAAGCTACACAGAGAAAACCTGTCTTAAAAAACAAACAAATAAATAAATGCCAATCAACTTTTGTGGGAATAAGTAGCTGTGTGGGACTGATACACTGCCTTTGCAGTAAACACTACTAAGTAATGGAATAATGACTGATATAAACAACAGCTTATGTCTCAAATACATGGAACATGAAAGGAATCCTAAACAGAGAAATTCACACTGCCGGATTCCATTATACAAAATAAAATGTACCAAATTAATTTATTGTAATAGAAATGAAAAGCAGTGGCTGTTAGGGACTGGAGAGATGGCTCAGTGGTTAAGAGCACTGACTGTTCTTCCAGAGGACATGGGTTCAATTCCCAGCACCCACATGGCAGCTTATAGATATCTGTAACTACAGGGATCTGACACCTTCACAGCAATGCACACAAAATAAATTTAAGTAAATTATTGAAATAAAAGTAGTGGCTGCTAGTGAAAGTAGGAAAGTAGGCTAAGAAGTGGTAGAACTTGTGTATTTTGATGAATATTGATTGATGCAAAACTTGCTTTGCCTTTCATTATATGTAAAATGTGTGTGTGTGTGTGTGTGTGTGTGTGTGTGTGAGAGAGAGAGAGAGAGAGAGAGAGAGAGAGAGAGAGAGAGAGAGAGGAGAGGATGAGAAGGAGAGAGAGAGAGAGAGAGAGAGACTGGCTTTATGAATGTCCAGAGTGCTACACTTAAAAGTGTACCTGTACACTTACATGATGCGGCGGAGATTTGAAATAACCAAAAATAGTCCTTTTAGAATAAATCAGTTTTAGTAAAGGGAGAAAAATGGGATAAACTTACGCGAACCAAGAGGAAAAGGGAAAAGAGGGAGGGCCTACCCCAAACCTGGTTCTTTTATAGGTATCCTCCGCCCCTGGGGTGGCCACGCCCCTCAAACAAGGGAGTAGTCGGCCGCCCCAACACTTACAAGTGATTATGTAGCCTGGTGGGCATGGTGGCCATCCTGTAATCCCTGGGAAGGCAGAATGTACTAAGCCATTGATTTAAAATTTCTAAAATTTTGCTTTTTTTTTTTTGTTGTTCCTATTGTTTTACTGACCTTGTATACACTTTAAAGCTTCCAGGAAATTGAGCTAAATTCCTGACCTGGTGGGGAAGCTTGACCTGTGTGGTCTGTCTCTTCCTAGCCCTGCTGTATCTTCGTAGGGGAACTTGAGGGGCTTGAATGGATCTCAACCCCTGGCAGTGATGTTGTGGTTCCAGAGTGATCTCTGGCCCAAAGCATTAGAGGATCTGGAACTTCCACCACAGCAGAGACCTAGGGGATAACGTTGCTGCATACACCAGATCCAAGCTCTTGACATTTGGGTAGTAATTATCCTAGCAACTCTCTTGCCTCCCTGCTTATGAATACTGTAATTGAAAGGGCAGAGGAAATGAGGAAAACAAAGGCAGAGTAGTCAGGGACTTGGAAACACTGTACGTGATGATCTGTGTGCCCGAAGGACAATTGAGAATCAAGTGTGGTGGCAGGATTACAGTATTCTTGTGCTTTTGTGAGGACAAGCCCTAGAGTACCAATTACACTCCAGCAAGTATGCTTTGGGTGCTAAGTAAAAGCACACCGAGTTGTGCATAGTGTCTCACTGACCTTGCAGATCTCTGAATGTGAAGTACTGTTAAGGATGGTGTTATAGAAAAATGTCTAAAGCCAGGCCTGATGGCACATACCTTTAGTCCTAGTACTTGGGAGTTTGAGGCCAGCCTGGTCTACAGATTGAGTTACAGGACAGCTAGGGCTACACAGAGAAATCCTGTCTCAAAAAAAAAAAAAAAAAGAAGAAGAAGAAGAAGAAGAAGAAAAGAAAGGAAAGATAGAAAATTGTTTACTGTGTGGCTTTTCTAAACTGTTAGTGGCCTACCTACCTCACTTTTGCATTCTGTTTCCTGCTTTGGGCATTGTTTATTGGGTACAGCTGCATTGAGTGTGTCTCGTAGCAGTTGGTGCACATTTCCCGTTGTTAAGGAGCATGTCTATATTTAGTTCCCATCATACCTAGGCAAGGTTGAGGACCATATCTAGATTAAAGTGGATGCCTCGGGGCAGTTTAGAGCAAATGCACAGGCTGTCCTTTTCTCTGACAGATAGGCAACTCCATTGCATGTCTTCTTATGTGTGATGTTGTAACTATTCTTTAATTTATCCATTGCCACTGTTTTCTAGTTTTACTTAGGAATAATTTTCAAAAGTTAGTACCAGTGTTTACTTTTTATGCCGTATTTTAGTGAGTGAGGTGTGTGTGTGTGTGTGTGTGTGTGTGTGTGTGTGATATGTGTGCAGGTACATATGCATAAGCATGTGGGTGTCAGAGGATAACCTCAGCTGTCATCTGCAGAAATGCTGTCTACTTCCTTTGAAACGGTCTTTCATTGGTTTGGCACTCACCAATTAGGCTATACTGGCTGATCAGCACACTTCAAGAATTCTCTCCATTTCCCCAGGCAAATGCCACCATAACCCACTTCATTTTTATGTGGGCTCTGGGAGTCAAACTTGTGCTTGTGAGGTGCTTTACTGACAACCCCCAGTCCCTTGTGCCATCTTTAAGGATTTCTCTATTTCTCTGTTGTCTTCTTCTTTATTGTTTTTGTTTGTTTTGACATTGACTCTCACTCTCCATAGCCCAGACTAGACTCAAACTCTTCGAGTTACTTCTCATTCTGGATTGCAGGTGGGAGTCACTAGTCCCTACTTCCTGACAGTTTTCTTATTCTTAAATAATGATTTCAAAGCCTGGACTTGCTTTTGCCAACACTCTTTAAACACTGAAGCTGGGAATCACTTGGGAGGTACTCAGTTTTTTTTTAAGCAAAAACTAAAGATTTGTGATACTTGAATGTAAGTTGATTTGAACATTCTGTTTTTATAAATCTCACGTTTATAGTGCTAATATAATATAATGTAGGGTTTATAGTTCTAATATTGTGACGTGCTTGCCAACATGAACAGTTTGTAAATCCTCAACAGTCTTCCTGTAAACTGTTTGTGTCGGATTTCCAGCTGTGTTGACTCAGACTTTGCTCCCTCTTAGGAAGATAAATGCAGTATCTGCAGTTTCTAATGGCAGGGGTGGAAGAGAGCTGTTCAGATGCAATCTTAAAAGCCAGGGCCCTGTCCAGATAAGAAATTGAAGGCCCCGGGGAAACTAATTATTTCATTGTCATTTTTTTTCAGAATGTGCCGGCTTCATCTAGCAGCGAAGGGTTTTGTTAAGCTCGGTGTACAGATTTAGATTTGTTTTCTTCCAGTAGAATCACTCTCCTTAATCAGCATGCTTATAAATGGTACACCTGCCTAATTAGAACAAGTTCTAGACTCCAGAACACACTGTGAGCATTTCAATTAGCTGTACACAATTGGTGAGCAGGCTGATGTTCTTTGTAGAATGTCCCCTCACTTCTCATTTCTTTGTGACTGAGCTTTTATTGTTTTACTTCTAAAGCCTCCTTTGATCACGGGCATTTCCCTGTAGTATGTGTTCATTAATATGGGTTTGCTTTTAAATGAAAGAAAAAGTAATAATATTTTATGCATATATGCAGAAATATATTAAATTTTTTAACTAAGCTTTTTAAAAAAAAACTGAGAACATTTATCACTGACACAAGGAGCTAAAAATACAACCATCATAATCAAGATCTCCCCATCTTACCCACAATAAATCCTTGCACTCAGAACGATAAGAAGCCTAGTCCGCAGAGCTGGTGGGGATGATACACTGCTCCCTCACAACCAATTGCCCACCAAGGAGCATAATGAGCAAGAGATGTGAGACAGTGGAGAGTGGAATTAAGATGAGATTGCTGCCTGGGTAGCATCTTGTAGTAAGTGTATCTCCAGTTACCTTCTGGAAAAAAATTACTTAGCATCTACTCAAGTCCAAAGTCATGAATTGCAAGGGAAGACTGAAGATTTTAGTAAAAGGGTATATAAACACAGAGAAAATGATGCTGAGCATGTTGCCAACAGAGTTCTTTTCTGCCTAGAAGGATTTCGAGCAGACCCCACTGCTTTGATGGATGCTGGGCTCCAAACCTGCTTGCTGAGCAGTGGCTGCACTGAGCACAGTCACTGACCCATGGCAGCATGATAAGCTCAGAAGAAAGAAGATGCTTTAGATCATCACAGGAAGTCCCGACTTTTAGACTTTGTGTGTTCCCAAAGATTACGTTAAGCAGTTTGCTGTAACACAAAATCCCAAGTATGCATGATCTGTGTCCTAATTAGGACTTGTCTTTATCCATTATTGCAGACATCAGTTGAGTAAGTGGCTAAGCGGCAAGAAATGAAGTTTAGTTTTTATTAGATAAATGTCACATTGAGTACTGGAGTGGCAGAAAGGGATGTTAGTAAGTCACTCTAAACAACAGACGTATTTTCAACCTGTGTTCTCACTATACTGTGTATAATAAAGTTCTGGACAATAACATATCAGTCATAAAGTACCAATGTATATAAAGTACCTTCTTTTAAAATAGATTGTCATTTTAGTTCCAGTACTTGGGAGGCAGAGGCTGTCATATCTCTGTGGGTTCCAGACCAGCCAGGGCTACAGAGACTGTATCTCGATAGGTGATGGATGGATGGATGGATGGATGGATGAACGGATGGACAGATGAACAGATGGATGGTGGGTAAATAGGTAGATATGATCCAAGCTCTCAGAACCAGGAGGATCAGGAATTCAAGGCCAGTCTCAACTATATAGGGAGATCAAGACAGTAGCGTCAGATATGAGATGAGGCCTCAAATACAGAAAAGGATGGAAGGTTACACTTGCCTTACAATTTGCTGCTGTCATTGTGGTGCTTCTTTCTTTCAGCCCAATGATACATCACTACATAGAGGTCAGTGCTCAGAAGCAAGGCAGTCAAAGTATGGACATTCTAGACCAGGCCAGTAAATCATTTTAGAGACGGTGGGCAAGGCAGCCCATCTGATAGTGTGGTACCTAAACCAAACTCCAAACAATTCATAGAGCAACATGTCAGGGAGGGCTTGGAGTCGTCTGGCCAGAATCCTTGTGTAATAATTCCCATGTGTCCTGTGGAGGAGGTCGGAGGGAGTCATTTAACTTTCCTGAGAAACTGGCTGGGAGCTCCAGGCCTGCAGGAGTAGCTCCAGAGATACACTCGGGCAGAGAAGTGGTGAGCAGAAACAAGACCCACATTCAGACTTCAGTCTTCAGTCTTGAGAAAAGGCGTGGAGAGGAGTGCTGAGGGAGTCTTTCATGATCCAGGCGAGATTCCGAGACTCATCTGGGCATGTTGACATTTTCTACAATGAATTGCTTCCACGTGTGGTCATGAATTTATATTCATGCTTGTTTTGTTTGTTTGTTTGTTTTTATTAGAATTTTAAGTTTGTTTCTATGTCTTTATGTTTGTTTTCTTCTGCTGACATCTTTGTCTTTTACTTTGAATTTTTTTTTTTTTTTTATTAATAGCTAAAGACATCTCGGCTTTTATTGAGGTGCTTTCTCCCTTGTTTCTGTGGCTGCCGATCAGGTAGTTCTTTTAGAAGAAATCTTGTAAAATTTAATCTGAGCATCAGAATCTTTAATAAAAGAATTTAAAATTCCATAACACTTATTAAGGGCTTAAAGCTGTTACGTCTCTAACCAGAGTGAATTGGGCACTGATTAAGACAATATTTGAGTTAGACTTAAGCAGTACTTACCATGCTCAGCCACATCGGAGCTTTCAAGCACTCTGGAGCTGGACAACATGAAGACATGGTGTACTCCCACAGGTGTACTCCCAACACGCTAGCTCCAGGGACGTGTTGAAGTCTCAGTCTTTTCCGTCACGGGCCGGGAGTCTAAGTGTATGCACGCAGACCGTGGGACTGTTCCGTTTGTAAGACTGGGGTCAACAGGATTGTGTTCTAATCGTCTCAGGGACATCTAGATGGTGCAGATCCACAGGGGTTAGAAGGAGCGCCCCACCATCTATCCCTGATTGTGTACATAGGCCGCAGAAGTAGCTTGTACTCTCCCCTTCAGCCATGCACGCTCGTGCACACCCACCCACAAGCACACACGTCCAGGCTCATTTGTCATGGCAGGAAGAGGATGTGAGCCAGGTACCTCTGGCTCTGCTCTAGTTTATAAACTTGCATTTATTTTTGTCTGAGACCTTAGACTAAGAAGAGTAACAAACATGAAACATAGAGTTTCCATCAGGGCAGAAACAAAAGTAATCATGACTGAAAATAAAGCTTCTCACATGCGTGGTCACATGTTCCGGAAGAGTATTTCCTCAGAATGAGCTGTTTTATTTTTAAGTCAGAGGTTCCAAAGATTCTCAAATGCCTTGGATACGGTATTCTCAATAAAATATTAGAACAGAGAAAGCCCACAGCAGTTATCCACAGAGCCCTGGAGATGCCAGATCTGGAAAGAACCTTGAGGAGCTCTAGATGCCCAGCTTGAGTGTGGTGATTCTTTCACTATTCTGTCCTGACGTGGCCGTCTCCCCTCCTCTCATTTCAGGCAGCTCCTGTCCCTCAAAAGTCAATCCGTCCATAGAATCTCTGTGACCCCAATTTTTTGAGGTACCAAGAGCATGCAGTTGTCTAGAGATAGAAGGGGAAATATCAGTTGCCAGGGCCCAGGAGAGAGCAACAGGCATAGAATAGCAGTTTGGGAAGACGGAAAGTAATGTACAAATGGATAGTAATGATGATTCACAGGATTATGAATCTTGTCACTCACTGAAGGCACCTTTACAGTTTGTTAAACTGGTAAATTTGATGTTACACATATGCTTGTGGATGTGTTTATCTTTATGTGTATATGTACATGTGCATTCAATGAGCTCATACCACAGGCTGCGTGTGACAGTCAGAGGACAACCTT
This sequence comes from Arvicola amphibius, assembly GCF_903992535.2. NCBI lineage: Eukaryota > Metazoa > Chordata > Mammalia > Rodentia > Cricetidae > Arvicola > Arvicola amphibius. Next base: position 72,702,740 of record NC_052059.1, read on the forward strand.
GGATCATTAACTTCCACTGTGTGTGTACAGTTGTGTGCTGTGATGTATGTGTGGAGGTTAGAGAACAACTTGTGGGAGTCAGTTGTGTCTACCATGTAGCTTTCTGTGATGAACTCAGGTTGGCAAGCTTGGCATGGAGTGCTTTTTTCACCTGCTGAGCCATCTCACTGACAGACACCGGCTTTGTTAGCTGTGTATGTCAGACCAGCTGAACTGTGAGCTTTTGGGAATTCTCCTGTTTCTGCCTCCCATCTTACCGTACGAGCAGATAGCTTCTTGGTTTTACGTGGATTCTGGGGATTTAAACTGAGACCCTCACAATTGCACAGCAAGCAATTTACCCATTAGGCTGTCTCCCCAGCCCTTACATGTATTGTACCATGATTTTAAGAAGAGTGTTAATGACAGGGATAGCAATTGTAGGTCTTTTTTACTAAACAGTAACATTTTTCTTTTCAGCTTCAGTTGGTCTGTGTTTTGTACGCTGGAGTCACTAAGATAAAATCTAACCCTTCCACCTGCATGAAAATACCCAGCTTGCCACCTTCAAAGTTTAAGGATAAACAGCCTCAGTTCCTTTGTATTTTTGTTTGTTTATGAGACAAGTTCTTTTTGTGTATCCCTGGCTGTCCTAAAACTTAGTTTGTAGAACAGGCTGACCTCAGACTCACAGAGATTCCACTGCCTCTGCCTCCTTAGTGCTGGAATTAAAGTCATGCACTACCATGCCCAGTTTACTTACATCTTTTTATTTTTACACTTAACATCATGATCAAGAGAAAGGCCTCCCTTAGGAGGTTGGTGTTATGGCCTGTCTGTTTCTTTAAGAGAGAAGCCCTGTCCACTTCCTCCCCCCCATCCACCGCTGAAGCAGGCAGATCTTCATTCCTGCAGCCTGAGCCCCTTCCTTTCTATCTCTCTCCCAAAGAGGTAGCTACTGCTGTGGCTCCTATCCCCCCCCCCCCCCACACTCTTTCTGCTGTCCCTTTCTTCTTGTTCCTCTTTCTCCCCTCCTTTCTCTCCCCTTTCCCTTTCCTTTCCATAACCCACTAAATGAATATCCAACCTCACTCTTCATGGCATGTCTATCTGTCTCGGTCTCTCACCCACCACACGGCTCCTCATGGCCTGCTGTCTGCTGCTGCCACTCAAGGAATAGTGCCATTTTACTTTTACCATTACATTCGTGCCTGAGACTCAGGTGGCTCTCCCACCCTCCCCCATGTTCGGGATCCGGAACCGGGTATTTTTTCCACAACAGCCACATGTTCCATCTGCCTGAACGCCCGCCTCTACACACACCAGTAGCTTCAGTGGTGAGTTGTCCCCTTCCATCCCCCAACCACGGCCTTCACAGCTACGGTTGAGCCCTTCACTGCTTTCCATTGCTAAAAGTGTGAACAAAAGACTTGGGGTCAGTCCTCCCGCGCTAGCACTGCACACACTGTGCGGTGCATTCAAGTGGGGGCCCAGGGTTCCTCTGATTTTTCTTTCTCCTTTTTTCCTTTTCCTTTTCTTTTCTTTTGAACCACTTGTCAGTGGTCCCCACTGTGAGAGACCACAGGGAGCGGCCTCTCTAAGCCTCTCTGGCTTCCAAGTTGCTGAGACTGGAGCCAGTCAGGCTTTGACACCCCACTGTATAGAGAGAACACTTCTACCCCAGCTGTAGAGAAAGGACACTCTTCTATAGGCCCTGTGGTGTTTTTTGCGAGTTTTCACATTTTCAGCTATGGTGTAAACCCTCAGACTATGCTCCGCCAATATCCCACCTGCTCCATTTTTCCTCAAACTGTCCCTGTCACTGCTACCGACAAGGTCAGTTGGATCCACGAGGCAGCTGTTTTCAATTCCAGCCTTTGCTCCCAGCTGTGGCTTGTGGCAAGGTGCCTAGGCAACAGGGTGAATCATGCCTCTAAGTAAAACTCCCGCGGCTCAAAAGAAAAAAGTGGCTTCTTCATACAACATGTGACTGTTGTTATTGTGACTGAAGTCAGGTGACATTGCCGCCATCTTAACTGAGAGCCTGGTCAGGTGACTGAGTTCCACCATCTTTACTGAGGTCAGGTGACCAAGTTCCTCCATCTTTACTGAGGTATACCCTGCATGGTTCCCTGGTTTACTATAAATTTCTCTTGATGACTCTGTTGCATGTGTGTTTTGCGTAGTGGCATACCTTTGGTATGGCCCAGTTCGGTGTTATGGTTTAAGTAAAATAGTGCTGCTCCCCGAGTGGCCTGTGGGCCACAAAGGGCGATGGATCCCAGGCTGGGAGCCTCATGGCGGGTGACAGACCGAGTCCCAGTAGGAGCCACAACCGCGGCAGATGAGAGACAGACGGATAGGTGCGCCATGCAGAGTGAGGTTGGATATTTATTTAGTGGGTTATGGGGGGGGAGGGAGTGGGAGAAGGAAGAGGAGCAGAGAGACAGAGAGAGACAGAAAGATACAGAGAGAGAGACAGAGAGACAGAGAAATGGGAGAGGGGGAAGAGGAAGGAGCCTTGGCAGCAGCTACCTCTTTGAGAGGTGGAAAAGGAAGATCTGCCTGCCTCTGCAGATGGGGGAGGGAATAGGCGGGGCTTGTCTCTTAAAGGGACAGGACAGGATTACATCCCCATCTCTTTTTTTTTTATAATAAAACTGTGGGAGGTTAGGTACAACAGGCTAAAGGAATTGGGGTGGCGGATTCTCAAGACTGCTTCCTGCTTATTTGTGGGCGTCATCTTGGGGGGAACCTGAGAAAGCTGGATACTGGTCATGTCCTGGTGTAGCCGGTCTCTTTTCTCCTGTCCAGTGTTTGTGGTATGGAAATGTCTGGTGTCTCTAATACTTGTTTAAGGTATTGGCAGAACAGAGGACAAAGTTAAGCTTAGGGAAAACAAAAATTTTAGGACCAGAGAATTGAAAGGGATGTATCTGACCTATTTAAGGTGGATCCTTCAATTCGGCTCTCTGGAACTCACAGGATTTTTTGGGGGGGGTTGTGAAAAGAGAGGTTTTCGACATATACATTGTATAAACAGTAGCATATTATGTTAGAATGACTGTGACAGATGTTTTTGCACAATGAAAAGGTATTTTTAAGACTATAGAAGGCAGCATGAGAGAGATTTGATAACTTGTACTTGTTGAAATTTGTTTGAGGCTGTCCTTTTAAATGATAAAACTTCTCAGCTGTCAAACTACATCAGAGATCTTTGAGAAGGATAAAATTTTACTTGAGTTATTGACTAAAAAACGACAAAGAATTTACTTGGTTGGCACCTAGAGCTACTCCTCAGGGTCCTCCATGGTCGCTGAGGGTGATATTTACCTTTTGCTGTCAATCGTAGGGCCTGCCAGGCTCCAGAAGATTCTGTGGGCTAAGAAATCTGTAGGAAAACAAGCCTACCTTGACTTGGGCAGCTAGACTGTCGATCCAGCAATTCTGTCCGTGTCTGGAGATCTTCAGTGTAAATGACAGGCAGTTTGCCCAGTGGTTAGCTCTTGGCGGTGGAAACGAATTGCAGATGAACATTGTTCTCTGCCCATTTGTCTTCCGTCTTCTTTGGAGGAAATAGAGTGTTGCTGCTAGGAGCCAGCCTGTCTCTTTTTGTTCTGAAAAGTGTTTTAATAATTTAATAATTTTAATAATTAAATATTTAAATGCCATGTTCTCCAGATCTCTGAGCAGTTGAGGGCAGTTGAGATACAACAGTATAGAATCTGCCTGGAGAACTGGGTCCAAGCTTGACTGTACTGGCTCTCAACTTAATAGGTAAAGCAGGGTTGGATTAAATATAAAGTATTTTTGTAAGAGACTTAAAAGTACATAACAGTTTATAACATGAGACTTGTTGCTTTGTAGTCTGGAATGAGATACAATGACTAGACAATTATAACATGTAACAGTAAAGATAGGTGCATTTTAAGTTATATGTATGAACACACATACAGAGTGAACAGTGTAATAGTCTGTTCTGTCCCTTTAAGAGAGAAGTCCCGCCCCCTCCCTCCCCTGTCCACTGAGGCAGGCAGATCTTCCTTCCCATCTGCAGGGAGTTTTTCCTTTTCACTCTCCCAAAGAGATAGCTGCTGCCATGGCTCTTCCCCCCTACCCGCTGCCTCTCTGTTCTTCTTTCTTTCCCCTTTCCCCTTCCCCTCCATAACCTACTTCATAAATATCCAACCTCACTCTGCATGGCGTGCCTATGCACGTCTCTCACCCATGCGGCTCCCAGCCCACGTGGCCCACGGACCACTTGGGGAACAGCACTATCTTACTCAAACCCTAAGAGTTAGACAGAGTGGCACATACCTGCAGCTGTATCACCCAGGAGGCTGAGACAGTAGGCTAGTGAGTTCGGTGCAGTCTGAGCTACATGAATAGTTTGAGGACAGTCGAGCGCATGTAGAGTATGTGGAGCATACGCATTGCAGTTACCCGGTGAACTGCACATCCATCTCACCTATTCCTTCTGCCCCCCTTTTAACTTAATTCTAAAGAAAGTGGGTCATTTGTCCACTGTGCTTGTGGTGCTAACATCTCCTTTCTGTGTAGATTAATATGCTCACCTGTCATCCGTGTTTCCTGTGAACAGGTGATTGGACAAAGTGTAGCACATTTCTAATTGGTCTTAATAATAAAAACCCAGAGTCAGATATAAGGGTTAATGCTGAAAGACCAGAGAAGCAGAGCAGCCAGTCACTCGTTCTTACCTCTACTGAATCTTCAGAGCGAATGGGCAATCCTGTCCCTGTGAATCCTCAGACTAAATGCCACGAGCTCCTGTCTCCTCTACCTTAGATTCCTATCTCCACTCAGCCCTGTCACTCCTGTCCCTACCTCCTTAGTGTGTGGATTAAAGCTGTGTGACTCCCAAGTACTGAGATAAAAGGTGTGAGCCACCACCTCCTGGCTGATTCTCTTTTAGACTAGATCAATCTCATGTAGCCTAGGCTGGCCTCGAACTCACAGAGATCTGACTGCCTTTGTCTCCTGAGTGCTGGGATTAAAGGTGTGCACCACCACTGCATGACCTCTATGACTAACTAGCGGCTTAGTGCCACACTCTGATCGTCAGGCAAGCTTTATTTGTTAAAGTACAAACAAAATATCACCACATAGAGGACGCCATGTATGCTTATAATCCAGCTGTATAATTTGTTCTGGACTTCTTTTGAGAGCAGAGGAGTCTCCCTGGCCTTGAAATCATTTCAATCCTGCCTCTGATTCCAAAATGCTAGGGTTAGGGGTATATGCCACCATGATCAACTTGGGCTTCTGTTTTCAAACTTCTTAAATATTACTTATCTTTAGTAGATCTTGTGGAATCAAACTGCTATTTACCTAGACCGCTTTTCTGACTGCAATCCATTTTACTTTAAGGGATTATTTAAAAAAAAAAACAGTTTATATGCAGTCTGAGAATAGTGAATAAAAATAATTCTGTGACCCATTTACATGCATTACTGTAGAGTTTCATTTCATACAAGTGACAATTTTTTAAAGTTAATTAGACTCCGCTACACTGAGGTTAGCAAAAAGTGCTTTGAATTATCAATAATTCAGCAGGGCAGACATTTCTGTATAATGCAGTGGTTGTAGAGTATTGTGAGATAGTTATCCTTAAAATAAATGGTTGTGAGCATACATCAGCATGGTGGGCTTCACTTGAATGTGGCTTGAAGTGATAGCATCTCTGCTTCTATTATTGGGCGGGGTGTGGGACATCAGTCTTTCTGGCCATGAACTACTAGCAACCTTTGTCCTCTGTGTTACCTTTAGTTAAAAATGAAAGCTGGCTGGTGGCCATGTCTCCCTTTCAGCTAAAAATTCATCTGGGAAAGAAAAACGAAGCTGCAGATTTGGATTTATTTCATTGGATGAATGATATGTGACATTTTGTAAATTATTTATCATTGCCAGGGTGGTGGCAGTGGCTTGAACATTGTTCTATCAAATGAAAGCAAGAATCCCATTAGTACAAAGACTGTGCTTTAGCCAGACTCGATCAGGGGGATGTTGTCACTTTAAAACCAGATTGTTCTTTTAATTGCTATTTAAAGGAACAAAAGTGTTCCCTAGGTACTGCAGCTGAGCAGTTGCAGTAATAACTATGGATCCAGAATTATGCAGTGCTGATTAGCTGGCATTTAAAAACTGTGGCTAGAGTCAGTGACCAATTTGTTGTAGCTTGTCTTTTTTTTTTTTTTTTTCTAGTACAGAATGCTTCACACTGTGCCTTTTTAACAGGGCTACAAAAATACATTTGTAAAGCTACCTCAGAAGTAAAACACGTGCATATTAATAGAACAAATTAAGCTGAAAATAAGAGCCGGATAATGAAGACTCACATTGTAAAATGAGAATCACAGTCATATTAAACAAGGTTACGAATGCTTGGTCATAAGCTGAGGTCTTGATTTTCATGGCATGTTGTTAGAGGAACCAAGACATTTGTTGACTCATTATAACCATTCAAAATATTATTTTAAAGAAGTGGTTGATTTCTCTTCTTAACTGGCAGCTGCTTATTTATTCAGCCAGCAACCATATTTTGAGTGCCTACTGTGAACCAGGCTATGTATTAGGCATTTGGGATTGAATGGTTGCCCAAATGAGGTTCATTCTGTGCTGCTGTAGACTTAGAGAATTTGTTCTAACAATCCTGTTTGTGATTTACGTATAAAAACATTGGTGATTCTGTTGAGTTTTCTTGCCCTGAATTTTTGATTCATGAGATTCAGTATAAAGACTTCACAGTTACATTCAGAGAGCTAGCAGACAACATGTGTGAAGGCTTGGAATGTGCAATAAAATTTTAGTATTCTATACAGTTTTGGCTGTTCATGGTAATGTAACCATATCCGTAGGCACAGTCAACTGCATTCATATGGATGGAAAGGCCTGCCCTGCTGGCAGTAGGAAACAACGGGGACACACAGAGTGTATGTAGATTTACACTTTGTTAAAAGCAATTGCCATAGAGAGTTAAAAGGTGCCAGGGGGTAGGCAAATGTCTTGTTGTTTCTTTTATAAAGTGTGAATGTCAGAGATTGAGGGTTTATCTCCTTTGTGTGCCCTGGTTTTCCTTTGAAGCCCTTGGTGCCAGAGAGGCTTTGTTAATAGTCTTTTGATCTTCTCAAGTCCACAGAATTTTAGTTCCTGCATATTCTCTGTTCATGTGCCATCTAAAACATACATTTCATGTCTAGTGTTTAAAGGTGAATAATTAGGACACTTGATAACGTTTAGTTAAATAAGCTCACTTAATTAACTGGTTGATATCCATGGTCTTTAATGTGAATAGATTAATCAGTTTATTATAGCTTACAGATTATCGGAACACTTAGGATCGCAGATGAATTCTTAAGTTCATTCTGAAGGCTCTATGATATTTGAAGGTAGTAGGCATCACTGAATTCATAAAAGTTACTTTTGAATCTAATGGCTACATTTAAATGAATTTAGATATTGCTTTGCTACCAAATAATTTATGATAATTATTTTTAGAAGATATTAATTTAAATGCTTAATTTATCAGGGTTTCCTTAAATATTGTAAGAAGTTTTCAATTTTAATAATTTAAGTTTTGAAAGGAAGAATAACTGTATATATAAATGTAAATGTATATTTAATTTCTCACAGCCCCGTGCCGATCCCATTCCAATCTGTAGTTTCTGTCTGGGAACTAAGGAGTCCAATCGTGAGAAGAAGCCAGAGGAACTCCTGTCTTGTGCAGACTGTGGCAGCAGCGGTGAGTTCGGGGATCTGTATGCCCTCTCTACTGACTTCCACTGTCGGGCTTCATGCCCTTACCTCGTCATTTGAATAAACCATTTGCTGATGGAATGGTATTAAAATGTAAGAATGTTATACAGGTCAAGAGTGAAATACGAATGTGTCAGTACCAACATGTTACATGTTTATGATTCTGTTCAGTAATATTTGTAGCCAAGCTCTAGTCTCAAACCCATATATAGATAGCCAGTGTGAAGACTTCAGTGCAGTAAGTGAACCACAGTAGAAATTTGGGGTTTTGTCTGTTTCTTGAGATGTCTCTCCATGTAGCCCAGGCTGACCTCAAGCTCACTGTCCTTACTAAGGTTACAGGGTAGTATGGACCACAGATGAGCTCTTTGGGATGCTGGCGTCTCACTTTTGTTGTCTGGGCTACAATGGTAAATCCTGATCTCAGCCAGTCTCACCTTCCCAAGTACAACCATTGCCGCGCCTGGCTCACCCCAGGGAGTTTAAGCTAACGCAGAATTGCTTCTGTTTTCCAGAATCTGAGACTCTGAAGTCTGTATGTAGTGTTTCAGGTTATGACACCTACTGATGAAATGTTGTCTTTCAGCTCATCTCTGTGTGACTTGAATGGAAGGGATAGAAACAATGAAATCACAAGATGCAAGAAGAGATTGGGTTGTCTGTAACATGGTAGACGAGGGTGCTTGGTGTTAGAGGAAGTGAAGGAGCTGCTTGGACAATTGCTGAACCAGCTATAGTGCCCTAGATGCCCCCAGAGCGATGTCTCTTCTGGGTTCTTATCATAAGAGTTTAAGATTGTCTCCAGTTTTATCCAGAAATATAGCTAAGTGTTTTTTGTTTATTTATTTTGTATACAACATTCTGTCTGCGTGTATGCCTGCTGGCCAGAAGAGGGCACCAGACCCCATTACAGATGGTTGTGAGCCACCATGTGGTTGCTGGGAATTGAACTCAGGACCTTTGGAAGAGCAGACAATGCTCTTAACCTCAGAGCCATCTCTCCAGCCCTAGCTAAGTGGTTTTTTTTTTGTTTGTTTTTGTTTGTTTGTTTGTTTGGTTGGTTGGTTGGTTGGTTTTTTTTTTGGTTTTCCGAGACAGGGTTTCTCTGTGGCTTTGGAGCCTGTCCTGGAACTAGCTCTTGTAGACCAGGCTGGTCTCGAACTCACATAGATCCGCCTGCCTCTGCCTCCCAAGTGCTGGGATTAAAGGCGTGCGCCACCACCGCCCGGCTATCCAGAAATATAAAGACAAATTTTATTTATGTTTTGTTTCGCTGGATAGTCCTTTTGATTTAGTACATAAAAGTCACCCAGGTTACACGCGCATACACACTTTCCAACATTTGAAATGCACTCGATCGGTGCATCCCATGAACACTTTTTGTTGATGTTGTTTTTCTGGGGGTCAAACTGAAGGCCTTATGCATGCTAAGCAAACACTACTACAGAATTACACTCCAAGTCCATGGTTTTAAAAAGTTAATCTTTCTGCACTGATCTTTTGTTCTCCCAGGTACTGAAACACTTCTTTCCCCTCAAAATTTTATTGTGAAATTCATGACTACCAGCTGGAGTTTTTATTTCCATGGCAAAGCATTTGTCTAAGATCTTAGTTTCAGTCCCTTGCACTGGAAGCAAAAGCAGTCCTGTAGAATTTGTACCATGCTCACATGCAAAGCAGGGCCCAGCCCAGAGAGACCCTTTACCTCCACGTAGTCACCTATGAGGACAGTACTAACGAGGTAATGTCCTTGCTTGCTAGAGCTGATGGCACTTACCTCTAGACTTCAAGAAACTAAACAGCCAAGTGCATAGCTACATGAACTAAAGTAAGAGTACCATAAATGGGACACCCTTGCTACGACTTCCCACCCTTCTTGTCAACCTTGATTGCTGTCAATAATTTAAAATACGATCACCACTTAGGACAACTGCTTCATGGTTGGATAGAGAAATATCCCATACTGAAGAATGTTAGTATTGTGAGATAATTCTTATTTGTTATGCAGACATTTAATTTGATAGGCCATTTGTGGTTCAGCAGCTTCCTGACTAGGTGGAGAGAGCCTTCAAAATAAGACATTTCAGACCCTACCTGAAAACTGTATCCTGACAGCCTGTTTGATGGGCTTTACAGACTCACTAACATTCTGACTTGGCCATGGTGTCATGGATAGTGACAAGATCACAGAAATAGTACCTGTGTTTTCCACTTAATACATTTAACCCTATGATCTCCCTGCAGTGCTGGCAAGGGGATGCCTTATTCATTGGTTCTGGCTTTATTCAGCTTGTAGGTCTTCTCACTAGACTCATTTCAAATGAATTATATTTTGTCACTGCCTGATCAGTTCTGTGGTATTCACCTATCTGGTGTTTATCTCTGGATTTTAAGCTGTACTTTAAAAATGCCATCATTTCATTTCCTTGGTGTCTCTTTATCTGGGCACCTAGACGGATCAGCGGAGGTACTAAAATGTGGGAAGAGAAGCTCTCTTCCTGTATTCCTTTCCGCTGGTGACACGCTTAGCACTGCTGAGTTGCCGAGGAATCTGGGATTTTATCGTAACTTCAAGGCCTTCCTCACAAGGTGTAACTCTGCCCAGGTCAGTCTCATACTTGCAATCCAGTCGAGTTCCCCGAATTTTCCCAGACTGAAGACCCACCAGAGGGAGATCTGAGCCCTTTGTACTGAAGTTACAGAAATGTCTTTTTCTCGAAAGCTTCTTACCTTTCCATTCATACTTCCTGGGGTCAGGCTGGGCTGTTTGCTACACTGGTTCCTTAAAAGTGCCCTTTATTTTCTAGTAAGTACAGAAGGGTTGAGGGCTTCTGTCCCAGGCTCATGTCTACCTCTGTTACTGACAGTCTCAGTCCGAGGGCATAGTGTCTCTCTGCAGAGCACAGAGGGTGTCTGCAGGCGCCTCTCTGGACTCAGAAGTAGAGCACTGCCGCTATGTGGCAGTTCACTTGCTCTTCCGTGAGGTATCAGCTTGGATTCGACGATTTCAGTGGCTGGAAAAAGATCCCTGTTGTGAAATACTGTATAGACTTGTGCCTCCTTTATCAATTACACAAGCAACCTATGTTCTTTTTTCCTCTTAAAAATGAAGCATCAAAATAAAATGCAGCTAATTTTTTAGGGGTATGGAGGGCCTTGTAGTTTTAAGCTATGTTTTGACACCTTGGAAAACAGAAGATGATGGCCTTCATGCTTCTGCAGGACCCGGTCCTGGTGGGAGCCATGCTAGCACACTTCAGTTCTGTGGCCCCGTGGGGCCAACACTTGGTCCTCCAGTTGGCCTCGTAGAGGTGGCTGCCTTCTCATACTCACAGGGTTACAGGATGGAGTTGAGATTGTTTGTAGGATCAAAGGGATTCTGAGCCTAAGATATTTCTGTTAAAGAAAAATGTCCATGAGCAGTTTCAAACCAGAGGAAGGAAGTCCAGATGCGGTCATAAGGAAGGTGATTAGTCAATGTGTTTCCCATATGTGCTCAGTGCTCTTAGTCACCTCTCTCTGAAGCACCATGTGTATGATGACGACTGCCCTGTGCTGAGCTTTTATAGACATGTGTGTAACTGTTGCCTTCTGATTCCACCATGAAGTGAACTGGTTGGACTTTTCTCCATTTTTAAGATGACTGTGTTACAAATGGTCAGAGCTATCGTTTTCCCTGCTAGAAGTCCTTTTAAAAAAATGCTTAAGTTCATATTAGTAAAAATGTGAGGTGGGTGGGGTGCATAGAGATGTCCCAAATGTGGTGTCCCCAGCCCTGGGCTTTGTTTCTCTTTCCCTAATGGCTGTAATCGTAGTTTTCTTTTTCCGTACAATGTGACGATTAACAAGGCTGCCATGAGGTGGCGAAATAGTCATGTGACCAAGGGCAGCAGCGTAACACGCATCAGGGGATTGTCCTAGCCACTCATGAATTTGGAAACCGTGAGACATTCCTCAAGTCTGAGGAAATGCTGAGGCTGGGGAGTGCTTTTACTTGACTTTCATGGATCAGCCTACTTTGAAATTAACACTGTTATATTCTCCTTGCCTCATTAAGGCCAAATTATCTTTAATTAGCTTCACATAAGTATTAGATATTATACCAAATGAAATTTTGTGTCTGCTGCTCAGATTGCCGGGTGGTTAAATCTTACTTACAGATGAGTTGTGTGCATGTGTGTTTTCAAATTAGCAAATCTAAGATAAGTGTACAGTTCAGAATTACAGCATCACACTAAGTGGAAGCTCATTGAAACAGGAGGCAGAAGAGAGGCTGCTGCAGTGCAGCTGGAGAGGGAGAGAGGGAAGGGGGAGGAGGGAGAGAGAGAGAGGGGGGGGGGGAGGGAGGGAGGGAGGGAGAGAGGGAGGGAGGGAGAGAGCACCTCTGCAGAGCAGGAGCTGGAATACGGGCCCACTCAGTGTCAGTCCTGAGAAACAGTGCTGGGGGAGCTGAGAAGGTGCGGTCTTTGGCTCTCCGGGCTTATTTTACTCAACACTGGTTTCTTCGGGTTATTATATGTAAATGCCTCAGGGAGCAGTTTGTTATTCATTTAGTTTCGCCCTTAGTAGAGACAGATTGGGTCACTGGGTTGGAAAGGAGAGTCTTAGCCAGAAGGAATTCCAAAAGGAATACATAGAAGAGGAATGAGAGCCTCACCTCAAAGGAGGAGTCAGTGGGAAGAAAGGGAACCCTAGCCCCCAGAGGCTATTGCGACAGTGAGTCATCCACACTGGCAGGCCAGAAGCAGAAATCTTGTTTGTTGGATGCATGCCGTAACATTTTCTTTCTGTCATCAAACAACCTGAATAAGTAACTTTGGAGTCTGCTGGGCAGTAGTAGTGCACGCCTTTAATCCCAGCATTTGGGAGGCAGTGGCAGGCAGATCTCAGTGAGTTCGAGGCCATTCTGGTCTACAAAGTGAGTTTCAGGACAGCCAGGACTGTTACACAGAGAAACCCTGACTTGAAAAATAAGACAAAACAAAACAAAAACAGAGAAATGAAGGAAGGGAAGGAGAGAGGGAGGAAGAGAAATTTAAGAATCAGAAAGTTTATTTTGGATCATAGTTTGGGAGGTTTTAGTCCATGGTCATCTGGCTCCAATACTTTGACCTGAGGTGAGGCTGATCAGAAACCTACCTGGTGATAATGTCAAGAACAAATATACAGTGTGACTCCTAGGTAATCCACGAAGTCACTGGGAGAAGAGAAGTGCTTCCTCAGCGGGAGTGGGAGTAGGAGTGGGTGGATCAGCGGAGGGCAGGCTGGGAGAAGGCACATGGGCAGAGGAGGAGAAGAGCACCATGTACTTGGGGAGAAGGTCCGATGAGTATTAGCGCAGAGTACAAAGGATTGCGTTAACAGAGGTCAGTTTGCTAGGGTTTGTGGCCTATATGAAAGAATTTATATCTTTTCTAAGACTTTGGTGGACAGAAAAATTCTGTGATGAGATTTAAAATCTACACAGGTCACTTAGGCTGCAGTCGAATAATTGATGAGAAGTTAGGTCAAGATGAGCTTTGGGATCTTATAGAAGTAAACCTGTGTGTCTGGAGAAGTGTGGATCTGTTTAGTATGCAGGATTTTGGTTAGGACATAGAATCAAAGTAGTTTGATGTGTGAGACGCTTTCTCTTTCTGTAACTAATTGGGTACCCATTGTGTTCCCGTTGCTCCAAGAACAGGAAGGTGTTTCTTTCCTAAGATTCATTGTTAGTATTTGTGGTGATCCCTTCATCTGTGGTGCTGAGGACCAAAGTCAAGGCCTTATGCATGGTTGCTAAGCATTGTCCCACCAAGCTACATTCCCGACTTTGGTTATTTTAAGTAAGGTTTTGCTGTGTATCCCAGGCTGGTTTTGAACTTGCAGATCCTTTGTAACATGACCTGAACCGGTAGGACTCATTTCCATCTTCTTCCTCCTGTTTCTAATGCTTGTTAAATGTCAATTAAAGGAAGGGCACACACACACACACACACACACACACACACACACACACACACACACACAGGAACCTGATATCTTGATTATTTATTATCTTTTTTCCTTCCTCTCTTTTTCCCTCCTTCTCTCCCACCTTCATTGAATCCAGAGAGCTTCATGCATGCTAGGTAGATGCTCTGTTATGGTGCTATACCCCCAGCTATTTACTTACTTATTGATGCTATAACAGATTACCACAAATTTAGTGGTTTGAAACAGCTTATTTAATATTTTACAGCTATAAGATAAAACCCCTTTGTAGGACTCATAGTCAAGATATCAGAATTGTTGGCTGCTTTCTAGAAACACCAGGGAGAGAAGGTCCATGCCCTAGTCCACGGGTTGTAATAGCATTCAGTTACTTGTTTGGTAAGCCCTTGCCTCGCTGGCAGGTGAATTCCTTCCCAGATGCCAGTGGCCAACCCCAGTATTTGGTTTCGGGCTTTCCTTCCTCCATCTTTAGAGCCTGATGTGGCAAGTGAAGATTGTTGAATGTCCCCAACACCTCTCCCTTTCAACTCACGAAATCCAGTTTCTTAGTCGTTCCAATGCTTGTAGAGTTGCTTTCTTCTCTCCATGGCATGAGAATTGGGGTATAGACATCTTTTAAGGCCATTATTGTATTTGCTATACATGGTTTTTCTTCTCAAATATTTCCTCTGTGTTTGTGGCTCCTAATTTTTTTCCTTCAGTTTTATTAGAAAAAAAATATGAACTATGAATGCTTATGTGCTTGTATAACAATGAATAAATGAATGAAGACTTGACATGGCTCTCAGAATCAGATACATGGCAAACCACAGTAGTAAAACCATTGTCAGAGAGATGAATTCTCAGTAGAGAGAACGAGGATTTTTAGAAGAATGGCTGTGGTTGTGTAGTGACTCAGTAGGAAATAAGGGATTACATTATCAATAGCATCTATTCCTGGCATCTCATTACTACAGATTATATAGCAATACGTTAAGACTCAGTTACAATCTTTCATTTTAAGGTTAATATGAGAAAGGAAAAATGAAAATGTGTCTTCATTGCTCAGTATCTTTTACAGAATCATAGAAACATAGGGTTGGAAGGATCTATAATCAATTCTCTTAAGCTAAATAAAGGGAAGATTGCTTCCTAAAAGAAAGATGGGTTGAAGGCTTTGGAATTTGATAGGATAGCTTAAATAGTAGTTTGAGATACCATTGCTTAAAGTGGAAGAAAGCATTAAAAGGAAAAATGTTCTATGCTTTTGATTAAAAATGGCTATTATTTTTGAAAATACAAAATTATTAAAAGTCTGCATTGTAGGCTATCTATAGGAATAAATAGTAAGCCGTAATATGATATGAATTACCTTAGTTACTGAAGACTAAGCTACAAAGCACAAAAGGAGATTCTAATGTAGAGAAAAATTCAGTGCATGAAATTGGGGTCATATGTTCCGGTGATATATGACTTACAGGAAGTAATAAAAGGGGGAAGGAGTAAATGGTATATTTTTAAGCTGATAGGATCCATTTTAAGGGTGGAATTTAAATTGCTGTTCTTTAAAAGTTGAATTTTTTGTCCCTTGAAAGGAGGGGGTGATGCGATCAGAGTGGCCTCTCCGTTCTGAGCACACTCAAGGGCAGCGAGTGAGCTGTGCTTGTTTGCTGTTCTGAGCAAGGAAAGGTGCGCAATGTCATTTTTATGTAAACCTTCTTCTTCTGTTCATCTGACTGAGGAACCCCTGGGGAAGACCATGTCAAAGGTTAAATATGTAGCCTGGGTGTCTCTCCCAGCCTGGGGTTGCGATCATTTGGCACCACTTGATTTTTTTTTTCAACATCTTAGATACAGATGTTTTGATTTTTTTTTTAAGAGTAGGGAATTGTGAACTTTTATTAATGGTATTGATGATTGATATTGAATGTTTTTACTTCAAAAAGCCAAACCTCCTGGTGAGTGGAATTTTATGAAAGCACCTGTTAAGCTTTAGGGAAGAGAACCTTTTTGGCAGGAACCCAAAATACATATTTAAACAATGAAGCTGCCAAAGTCAGGAAATTATAAAACAGTTTGGAAATTACAGAATCTGCTTTTTTATTACCCCTCAGATTTCCTTTTGCAGCTTGGTTATAAGTTCTCTCGCATGGGATTTACTAATGTTCTAACCATTTAAAGACCAGATTTTTAAAAAAGAACGAATAATCAAGTTTAGAGACCTCCTTGGGGTTGTGTGATAAAAGGCCATTCGTTTTTCAGAGGAGTCGCTTTCCAGTACCTTGGCTCACCCTCCCTCTCTCACTCATGGAACCTGGTCTCCTCCCTCTGGGGCTTTCTGCACACTGGCCTAGTAGAACGTTGCTGGGTAAAAAGTCCCAGAGTTGTGTGGAGAAGCAGAATGCTCTAGAAGAATGAGGGAGCCTTCTAAGGGTGGCTTCCCAACCCACTCTTGTCTGAATCTGTCTTCTTCAACTCATAAATTCCATTCTTGTTCCCTGACTTTCAGAATTGAAACTCAATGACCAGAAGCTGGGTGGTGTAGGATGTTCTTGGGGTCTGTCCCAGTCATAGGTGTTCTTTGTGTACTGTTTGATGAGTAAATTAAATTAGTTAAGCCACTTGGAGCTGTCGCTTATCAAACAGCCCCAGGTCTTTGTTAGGACAGGATCTTGTTGTACTAGCCGGACTCCTGAATATGCCATCCCAGGTGTGCACCGCCACCACACTACGCTCAACTGGCTTTTCTGTTCAGCCATCGTCTTTATCTTAGGATTCCATCACACAGAACAGTTGTTGAACTTGGGTACAGCTATACAGTAAAGCAAATTCAAGAGCTGTGGGCACAGGATAGTTGCTGAAGACGACAGGGCAAGAACACTAACAACAGATACAAACTGTCCAAGTCTGTAGGATCGGGATGCACTTCCAGGTTTATCTCTGGGAAAATATTAACACAGTTGTTCCATACATGTGGAGAAAGAGGACAAAGACAAAAGAGAGAAAGGGAACCGGGCGGTGGTGGCGCACGCCTTTAATCCCAGCACTCGGGAGGCCGACAGGCGGATCTTTGTAAGTTCGAGGCCAGGACAGGCTCCAAAGCTACAGAGAAACCCTGTCTCAGAGAGAGAGAGGGGGGAGGGGGGGGAGGGAGTCTCGCAGCTCTGAGTCTCTGACCTATTTTGTTTTCAAGTTCCTAAGGCTCGCTGGTTGGCACCAGCAAGCCATTGAATAAAGGAAATTTTTAAAAATAAAAATAATTTTTTTAAAGTAAAAAACACTTTTTTAACAAAAATACTAAGACACTATTGACATTGAGCAATTGCTTTTTATTGCAGGACACCCATCCTGTTTGAAATTTTGTCCCGAATTAACCGCAAATGTGAAGGCCTTGAGATGGCAGTGCATCGAGTGCAAGACATGCAGCGCATGTCGGGTCCAGGGCAAAAATGCAGTGAGTATCCTTCTCACGTCCCAGCACCAGGGACGCGACCCCAGTGCCCAGGCTTTCCTCCGACAGAATGATCAAACCGCAGGGCTGGCACACCACATCTGGGAAGTTGTGGCTCCGTTTGACTGTTAACCTGGTGACTTGAGGGTGTTGGTGTTGTACAGTTCGTCTCAGTCTCAATTAGTCTCTGATATGTTATATTACAGGATAATATGCTCTTTTGTGATTCCTGTGATAGAGGATTCCATATGGAGTGCTGTGACCCACCACTTTCCAGAATGCCAAAAGGTGAACTTTTAAACCATCTTAAACCTGTAGGGCTGGGGATGTCACTCAGTGGAGAACACTAGCCTAGCATGTGTAAGGCCCTCATTCAATGCGCAGTGCAGTAAAGCAAACAAACAAAATAGTTTATTACTTACTGTTGACCTTATTTTGATGTCTGGGAGCTCCCCCTCCTCACCCACATGTTCTTGTAGGTTGTGAATAGAAGAATATTACAAAGTCATTTGGTTTGGGCGACATGTATGACGGAGGAAAAAGACTCTTGCCCTCCAAACGCCTAGTTAGTGTTTATAGCATTGTCTGTATTAGCCAATAAAGGAAATGAGCTGTGTGCTTTTAAAATTCACGATGACAGTGATGACTTCAGAGTACTTCAGCTATTGGTTGATGTCTAAAAGCGTGAGCATCTGAATTCTCTGTATTTGGTATAGCATGAAGTTTTCTTCTGTTTATCTGTGTCAGTCAGCCGTGCGCAGCCTTTCCCTGCCCTCCTCACATTCGCAGTATGCTCAGCGTTTTAAAATGGCCTTGCCTTTTTGTTATACTGTATATACATTGACATGTGGAAGGTATAGAAAATACAAACACAAGAGAAACAGAGAATAAAAATTGCCAATACATTCATTCCCCTGCCTCTACACTCCCTTTACAAAGGAGCATTCTGCACATATGTAACTTTCTGAGATTTCCCCTTCTCAACAATAGCTTGTCAGCATTCTCATGTCATCGCTTGCTCTCCTAAACATGATTTTCAGAGAGTCATGTTGAGCATCATAGTATAGGGCAGGGGTTCCAAACCTGCTTGTGGGCCATACAGAAGCTTTGTTGGCACGATATTTTTAACTTTTGATCCTGAGTTGTCTCTGCGGGACATGCATGCTTTGATTTGCCACCCTCTCCCTACTCACTGTTGTCGCGTGTTCTAATTTGTTTCAGTCCTCTGCCGTCGAGGCGCTTCCTGAGGGCACCTGATTTTGCAACCTCATGTATAAATGAACCATAATTGATTTAATTAACCAATTCTCTATGGTAGATATTTCAAATGTTGCAAGTGTTCCCCTTACTCCTGAAGATAAGTTCCTAGAGAGAAGTTGTCTAATTAGAGGCCACAACTTGAAAGGTTGTCAGGTTTTACACTGACCGCCAGTGTGTGAAGAATTATACTCATGACACTCAACACCAGTGGAATCAGTGAGGTTTGGAGATACTGTTTTACATCTTAGCATCTTTAAAATAATTTTCATCTTATGACAAGTACTATCTTAGATTTGATAAAACTAATTTAATATTTTAAATCAATTTGATAGTAAGGAAAATTGTGATAGTTTTTCCCTTTTTATTAAGGAGACACAACTTTTATATTTGATTATTGACCATATCATCATTTATGAAGTACCTGTTTTATACTTTAATCACTTTTTTTTGTTGAGGCTCAAGTACTTACAACTTCAGTTTTATATAAATATTAGTGATTTAGATTCCTGATATTGGCAGCATTTTGTTTTTCCTCATAGCATTTTTCGCCTAAGTTTTATGGTTCTATTCTTCCCCACACCCTGTGTGTGCATTGGATCATTTTTTGAAAAAAAAATTAAAGTTTTTTTTTAAAAAAAAAAACTTTTTTTTTTAAGTTAATGCACAAACCTTTTTGTAACTACTTATGATGGCTCACACCTGCTATCCCAGCACTTGAAACGCTGAGGGAGGAGGATCTGGAGCTGAGGTCATCCTGGTTACTTGAGACCGTATCTAATGCCGAGGGGAAGGGAGAGGAGTAAAGGTTTCTTGTGAAGTCTGGGAAATGGTTGGCTCCTTCCAGGAAGTTTATTAAATCCTTTCCTCGTTTCCCCAGTGATTTGAATTGGGACTTTTTCATATAGTAATTTGTGTAGTCACATCTTCTGTTTTTTAATTGACCAATTTCCATATGCCAGACATAATTTCAATAATTGTCATGCCAGAGTACTTAAAATTGTTAAGCTTTACTTTCTAAAGTATTTAAACTCATCATCATTTTCAGTGTTAGAAGTTTCTAAAAATAATTGATTAAAACAAACCAAACTTTTTTTTTCCCTATAGAAGTTGGGAAGTCTGATTGATTTGAAAATTTTTCTTCTCAAGTGATAAGAAAGGGATAAAAGATTAATAGTTTCTGACTTGGGCTAGAGAGATGACTCCGTGGTTAAGAAGCTTGCTGCCTTTCCAGAGGACCAGGCGGCTCACAGCTGCCTGTAGTTCTAGTTCCAGGGATCCAGTGCTTCTCTGGCCTTCTTAGGCATGTACCTATGGCATATACTCACACACGCACATAGTTTCCAGGGATGATTATGGGGTGGTGGGAGGGGAACAGGTAGGGCCAGCCACTGCTCTCACCACCTTGATTGGAGCCTTTGACCTTTAGCAATGGCATTCTGAAGAGAACAACAGAGGTGACTTTCCTAGAGAAAGGTCTGCATCCAGCACCTTTGGTCAGATTACTACAACTACAGATTTATATTTAATACCTTCTCCTTAAGTGAAACATTAAAATTTCTTTTCATATATATATTAATTCAGGGATGTGGATTTGCCAAGTCTGCAGACCAAAGAAAAAGGGAAGAAAACTACTCCATGAGAAAGCTGCACAAATAAAACGACGATATGCAAAACCCATTGGACGACCGAAAAATAAATTAAAGCAACGATTGTTGTAGGTTGAGATCTTATTAAAAGAAATCTTATATGTTGTGCTTTAAAAAATGTAGGTAATTGTAATCCCCTCGGATTTTGTTAAATTTTTTAGCATAATTTTCTAAACTCAATGAGGAATATTTTTTCTTTTGCATAAACTGTGGGTTTTTCCCCCCAAAATAACATTTTTAATTACAGTTGGTATTTTGGGGTCTTATCTTGGCAGTACCTATGATACCGAGTGACATATTTCAAGCAGCAAAATGAACATGTTTTAAGAACTGCTAACTTCCTCAGCCTTTTTATTGGTTGAGCATTAAAACAGCTTAATGTTATAAATACTTCACAGGGGCTTTTTAAAACAGACAATAATAGATAAATAACAATCCCTTCTGATGCCAGTGTCATGTTACCACTTTTTAAGATTTCTTTTCCAAAATTGTAGCTTCTGAGAAACCGATAAATGACTGTCCCTAAAGAGTTAGACAGGGCCATTTGGCAGGTGCAGATGTGTGCAGAAATACAGATAAAATATTTTGCAATAAACCACGGGTCTACTATGAAACTCCATTTCCGATTTTGTTTTATTGTATAATTGCATTAAAGCCTAGCTGAAAAAAGATTAAGAGAAGTGAATGTGCTTTCAACACACAGAGTGCAGACCGACTACCTGTAGTACTAAGACACACATACAGGGCTGAGCGTGGTGGCGCACGCCTTTAATCCCAACACAGGAGGCAGAGGCAGGTGGATCTCTGTTTGAGGCCAGCCTGGTCTACAGAGGGAGTTCCAGGACAGCCAGGGCTGTCTTGGGGACTGAAGGAAAGGGCCCTGTGCTTTGTGATGAGTAAGTACCCTGCCCGCCCTGAGCTAACACTCCCAATATTCTTTTTTCCCTTCTTTCACCTGAGGTAGTACACTGTACTACGTGCTCTCAGAAGTGCTCCTGCCCTTTATCTACCAAAGGAAAAATAGGAAGTGCAGGTTCCTTTCTAGAGTTTTGTGTGAAATTTGATGAAAGCCCTTGAGCTGGTAAGGTAGACATTTTTTCAATGGATTTTTTGTTGTTAATTTCTAGAAACAAAAATATAAAATATTTATGAATAAAATCTTTTATTTTAGTATCATTTAAAGTAGAAATTACATTTTTTTTTTTTCATTTGTCCTGCATAGGCATTGTTCTTGAAATGGGACCGTATCCTCAGGGTCCAATTATAAAATCCAAATTAGGGTATAAGCTTTCTAAACAAAGGACACAGCTGAAAATTGCACCTGGCACCAATCCTAACTTTTTGTTTGTCCAAAATTGTCCTTAGAGCTCAGGAATTTTTAAGATAGTCTAGGGAGATTTCCTTATACATGCTTTTATAAGTATATTGTCCTTTCTGGGCAATCTATTCTAGATCCAGTCAGATGCAGCATTTTAATGCAGACATTTTAGCCTGGATAAGCTGCCGGTCACTAGCCTTCACTGTATCTTATAGTGACACCAGAGATCTCCTTTGTTCATCTGATTTGGCTAAAATAGTTACACCAGGCAAAGATCCTGGCAATTGAACCACCTCAGATGAACCTTACAGAAATTGGTTCATTAAATCTATGTGTATAAGACAGGCACAAAAATGTTTTTTATTTGTAATTATTTAAGGTATTTTGGTAATTTGTTATCATACCATTTTCAGGCTTCCATTTCTCCATTAGCTTCCAGCTAAATTGATAGCGTTGAGCCTCAGCATTGTCATAATCATATGCAAATGTTTCTATTGTATGAATTTCTCGTGCAACATGGGTAGCTTCCCAAGTCTTGGCCTGAGGTGCAGGCAGTCAGCTGCCGTTTCATGTAGGCGGCTGTGTCTGTGGAGTGACCTACAGCAATATGGCCAGAACCCACCATCACACAAAGCGAATGTCAGTCAAAGTAGGAGGCAGAGGTCTTGACGCCAAGTGTCTGATAACGACCATGGTAAACGTGCTGCTTCTCCACCAGACCCCATGTCATGTCTGACCTGCTGCAGCTTCTCTTTAATCGTTTCTTCAGTTATTTTTTCCTTCTCTTTTTTGCGATTGTCCTTTTCCAGCACTGTTTTATGCTGTGGTTGTCTTCTCTCCTAGGAGAGTATTATTGGCTGTTTTATTATCCTAAGCATAATCTGCTAGAAGAGGATACCTTTTATTTTTTACTTTTTAGTACAAATTTATAAACACACCCAAATTCTACTTCTGTAAGTTTCCAGGCTAAGTGAAAACTTGCTTCTAACTAAAAATAAAGATATTCTTTTACTCTGCATCACACATCTGACCTACTTTCTCCAAGACTTCTTCAAGGACATTCCAGGAAATCTAATTACTTGTAACAACACGGGGGATGACTTATTTTGTCTAATTATAATGAAAGCATCGGGTTTTTTTTTTAAGTATCTACAATATTTTTCTTCCGTGTACTGTGCTGGGGTCCACATGGATTCTCCTAGTACCTGTTGAATGGGCCCTGGGGAATCATTACATGAAGTAGGTTCTGTTATTTTTTTTCCAGCCAGAAAACACATAGGTGGTGGCACACACATAAAACCCATTCTTAAGGTTGCAATTAATTTTAAGTTCAAGTACATTGACTATGCATCTAGTTTCTATAGATTTGTTATTAGATACCTTTATAATTCTATTATTTCATTGCTGATACTATTCTCTAAATTTTTGCCTAGGTCTGTAACCAGTGATGAAGGATCCATGAATGCATTCACAGGAAGGGGGTCACCTGGTAGGGGTCAAAAGACTAAAGTCTGTACCACACCTCCATCTGGTCATGCTGCGTCTGGGAAGGACTCAAGCAGCAGATTGGCTGTTACAGACCCCACTCGGCCTGGTGCCACCACCAAAATCACCACCACCTCCACCTACATTTCTGCCTCTACACTTAAAGTTAACAAGAAAACCAAAGGGCTCATTGATGGCCTTACTAAGTTTTTTACACCATCACCTGATGGTCGCAGATCACGAGGTGAAATAATAGACTTTGCAAAGCACTATCGTCCAAGGAAAAAGGTCTCTCAGAAACAGTCATGCACTTCTCATGTGTTGGCTACAGGTACCACACAACAGTTAAAACCTCCACCTTCTTCACTTCCGCCCCCAACCCCCATCTCTGGTCAGAGCCCCAGTTCACAAAAGTCCAGCACTTCCGCCTCTTCTACCTCCTCCCACAGTTCCTCCAGCCAGTCCAGTGAGCCCTCCTTCAGCAGTGCCACTAACAACAGCCAGCTGAAGGCTCTCTTTGATGGACTTTCTCATATCTATACCACTCAGGGGCAGTCTCGACAAAAGGGACACCCGAGTTATACAGCACCCAAACGCATGCGTCGTAAAACTGAATTCTCTTCCACGGCAAAAGCTAAAGCCCATTTCTTTGGAAAAAGAGACGTTAGGAGCAGGTTTCTCTCTTGCTCCTCCTCTAGCTGGGGGATGACTAGAGGACATATTTTTAAAGCCATTGCTTACTTCAAGCGAACAACTTTTCTTAAAAAGCACAGGATGCTAGGCAGATTAAAATATAAAGTGACCCCT
Organism: Arvicola amphibius; assembly: GCF_903992535.2. Lineage (NCBI taxonomy): Eukaryota > Metazoa > Chordata > Mammalia > Rodentia > Cricetidae > Arvicola > Arvicola amphibius. The sequence goes on from NC_052059.1 coordinate 72,726,411, forward strand.
CAGATGGGGACCCCGTCATCAGGGAAGGGGAACTTGGCAGACGGAAGGATTAACCCTGATCAGGATGATGGTAAGCAAAAGGTGGAAGCTCCAGCCAAACCTGCGCCCCGCCCTTCCCCCAACCCCAAGAGAACCAAGAAATCAACTCCTGTCCGTGACATAGGCTCTAGCTGTTTCTGTTCTCTCCACTTTCACACACATGCAGTGAGACTTTGACCTTTTTCTAATGCCGACTAAACCTCCAAAATGTTCTTCCAACTAATACTCTCCGGCCTTGTGTTATTTATTTCCATTCGTAGTGGCACTAGGCACCCCTCGCCCCAGATGCTTTCATAACGATGCTTCTGGCTTTGTAGTCCGCATGAATAGCCACTGTCATGCTTCTGCCATGTTCTATCCCGTCCTGCCTCTGTAGCCAGTACCACCTTTGCGGATGCTGGCAGCGCTTCCAGCCAGGTGTTTCAGCTCTGCCTCTCTCTATGCTCCATTGCTTTCTCACGACAAAGTTCATCCTGCTTCCGTCTCAGCAGAGCCTGATCTGTGATTCTGTGAAGTGTGCATTGGGTTGAGTGTGTTTGTGTGTTGTATCCATCCACTTTAGGGAGGAGACCAATTTCAAAATTAAATTGAACAAATTGGCCCATTACATTTGTTATCCTTTATACAACAAAAAGCCAAAAGATGTCGTTTGGAAAAATTGGTATATATTATGGACTCAAAACTAATGACAGGAATGCTATAACTAGACATAACTTATAATCTTGGTTGAAAAATATGTTTTGCTTTTTATTGTTCTTACTTTCCCTTGTATTTGTTATAAAAAGATGGCAGTGATATATGTACAATTGAAAATTTAGTTGTAGTAGGGAAAGAATTACTGTTGAATCTGTGAGCCATACTTAACTGTACAAGATTATTCCGCTCAGTGGAAAAAAATCCCTGGTTGCCCACTGCTTATTTGGTACCATTTTGGTGATATACGCTAGTCATCCATGCTTCAAATCAGTGAATACACTTTCTGCTGGTTTTAAATGACAGATACTGAACTTAAAATAAGCATCAAACAAGAAAGTACAGATGTAAATGTGATCGGAAACAAGGACGTTGTGACTGACGAGGATCTGGACGTCTTTAAGCAGGCCCAGGAACTGTCTTGGGAGGTAAGGCCTAGATCACACGGAGCAGTAACCGGAGCTGTAAAGCTTCTAGCCGTTACTTTGAGGCTATCGAGTATTTCCTCAGTATCCTTTGTGGTTCTTTAATGTTTATGTCTGTCGTTTTTTACTGTAGAATTATCTATTCTTTCAGAATAGGAAAAAGACTCAACTGTTCTCACAAAGTAGACCAGAGTAGTACTAGTTATACAGATATAATAATAATCAGCTGGGCATGGTAGCATACACCTTTAATCCCAGCATTTGGAAGGCAGAAGCAGACAGATCTCTGTGAGTTCTATGCCAGCCTGGTTTACAAAACAAGTTCCAGGACAAGTAGGATTACATAGAGAGATACAATCTTTAAAAATAATAACAGTAACCAAAAAGATGACTCAGTGGGCAAAAGCACTTGGCTCTGCAAGCCTGGCAACCTGATTCAATCCTCAAAACCTGTGGTGGGAAGAGAGAGCCAGCCACCGAAAGTTGTCCTCTCCGACCTCCACAGAAACACAGCATATGTGTGCACACTCACACACACTCAACACAAAATAAAGAACAAGATGTAGCTTTTAAAAAGTTCTAATAGTTTTTGATAATTTTTTGCTCACACTGTAACATAACAATTTCAATTTGTAACTAAAAAGCACATTGCTTCTGATTCACTGGTACTTCTGACGCAAGTGGCCAGCCATATGAAAATGTGCCAGTTTTTAACTTTTTGGCATTGATGAGTGAAATGTTGTGTTTTGTTATTGAAGTCATCTTTATTTTTTACTGTCTAGTAATTTCTCTGAATGGTTCCTCTTAACGTCGGCTTGACTTCGGTTACTATCAGGCGACATGGAGAAGTAAGGCTATAGACTTCTCAAAGACATATTTACAAGTAATTGCGATTTTTTTTTTTTTACTGTCAGTAGACAGGCAGGTGTGACCATTATTGGTGGGTCCCTACCCTGCCTCTTCCCTTTAAGGAGATCATGCTGCCCACAGAGGGCTTCTAGCTTTGTTTTTAGCAGCATCCTGTCAGCCTGAAGACTTTTAGTTTTGATCTGAAGAACAAGTACGTAATTTTATTCCTTATCCTGCCCTTGACAGACCTTTGTGTTTGTTCTTCTTCAGCTAAAGCAAATGGCAGATTTCCCTCTTTGTTACTGTTCTTTGTCTGTGGAGTGGGTGCATTCCTACATAAAGGACAGTAGTCACTACCTGAAAGACAATGCTAACTCTAAAGCCCTTTCTTTACAACATGAAAATGCTTGTTTTTAAAATTACATTAATCTCTTTGTGGGGGAGGCACATACTAGTGCCGGTGGTGCAGGTGTAGAGGTCAGAGGACGGTTTACAGGAATTAATTCTCTTTCTCCCTTCATGTGGGTTCCAGAAATCATATTCAGCTTTTCAGTCCTGGCGGCAATGCCTTACCTGTCATGCCATCTCACCAGCCCCAAAACTAGGGTATTTTTGTTCAAGAAATACTTCTTTTTGTACATCAGGTGTTAGGCTAGACACTGAGCTACCACAGTAGTGACTGTGAAAGGAGAGGAAATAACAGGCACACCACTTCACATGACATAGAAGGGAACTCACAGGTACTTCCTTTAGGAGCAGCGAACTGTGAATCTCCGTAGCGGTAGCTGCGCCATCTTGTAATGTAGGTTTGGATGCATTGCAGTCCGTTGTTATACCCAGTTGTATAGATTTGGGGATATACTTGCATCATATTTATTACCTGTTTTTGGTGTGTCTGTTAGGGTATTATTTTGCATGCCTACTTAATTAATTAATAATTAAGATCAATGATACGATTGGGTAGCCTGAAATGAAAAAGAAAAAATAATGTAAATGAAATACACTCTCTTCTTGGTACCTGTATTTTACTATGATTTTTGTTGTTGTTTATCAGAAAATAGAGTATGAAAGTGGAGTGGAAGACTGTGGTCGGTACCCTTCAGTAATAGAGTTTGGAAAATATGAAATCCAAACCTGGTACTCCTCGCCTTACCCACAGGAATATGCAAGGTATGGACCAAGCCTGGAGGCCAAGTAAAACGAAGGAAGCCACTGGATTCTAAAGCAGGGAAATGATTTGGAGAGTCACCTAAGAACTGAGGATGTCCCTCAGCGGGTAGATTGCCTGCCTAGTATGCCTGAGGCCCGGGTTCCATCACCTAGTCCCACATAAAACAGAGTGTGGGGTGCACCCCTGTGACTCCAGCACTTGGGAGGTGCAGGCAGGAAGATCAGAAGATGAAGGTCATCTTTGGCCTTGTCTCTAAAAAATAATGAATAAATATAGCAAACATTAATTTTGGTCGTCACTTAAAAGTGTTTGCCATGTGCTTACTTTTGCTGACTTGTTTTTGTACTATTTGTGCGTATTCCTTCACCATTAGGAGCCACGGGTGTTAAAATTTCTCTTTGAATTTCTAGGCCATGCTCTCCATGTTTGGTTTTAGGACAAATGCTGTTGTTTGTTTTGTTTATGAAACCAAATCAGGAAAAACCAGAAGCCATTTTAAGGCATTTCTTAGACTTCCTTCTCCACTTGCTTTCTTCTAGTTTCGGATGTAAATTTTATTTCTAATTTCTCATATTTTATTTTCAAGGTTTTTTTCCTCAGAAATTTAGCATAATAGAAAAATAGGAGGAAGTAGTGGGTGGCAGAAAGCTTTAGGAGACCCTTCCCCAAATCACTTAAAGCCATTTCTGACCATCTTATTAAAAAATAAGAGAAAATAATGCCATCAGACTTTCTCTGTTTTTTTTTTTTGACCTAAGATTAACTAAGAGTATCTTTGTGATCATATTACCCAACATTTCTTTTTTTTTTTTTTTTTTTTTTTTTACCCACATCAAGGTACATGACATTAGTAGAATCTCAGTTTTTCACCCTCACCAGCCTAGATTACCAAGTAAAATTATGTCTCAAAAATAGTTTAATAAAAAAGAAAATCTGGGCAGTGGTGGCGCACACCTTTAATCCCAGCCCTCAGGAGGCAGAGGCAGGTGGATCTTTGTGAGTTCAAGGCTAGCCTGGTCTACAAGAACTAGCTCCAGGACAGGCTCCAAAGCTACAGAGAAACCTTGTCTCGAAAACACCAAAAAAAAAAAAATTGTTTCAGGGCTGGAGAGATGGTTAAGAGCACTGGCTGCTCTCCCACAGGTCCTGAGTTCAATTCCCAGTAACCACATGGTGGCTCACAACCATCAATAATGAGATCTGGTGCCTTCTGTCTGGCCTGCAGACATACATGCAGGCAGAACACTGTATACATAATAAATAAATAAATCTTAAAAAAAATAAGAAAAAGAAAATCATAATTCTCAGTGGAGATCCAGCTCAGCTGAGATTTAATGAAGTGGTGGCGAGGTCAATAGAGAATCTACAGAGTGGGAACTTTGTCCACCTAATGCACATATAGTGTCACAAGCCACTTGATACTGCACATGAACCTCAATGTGTGTAAATGTCTATAATGTGTAAGTGAGCACACCGCCCTTTGTTGCTGCTGTTTAAATAGTACCATTAGTTTCAGAAGGTTAACGAATGCATGGATTGGGCTGGAGAGATGGCACAGAGGGTAAGAGCACTGACTGCTCTTCCAAAGAACCTGAGTTCAATTCCCAGCAATTACATTGTGGCTCACAATCATCTATAGTGAGATCTGGTGCCCTCTTCTGGCGTTCAGGCATACATGCAGACAGAACACTGCATATAAAATAAATAAATAAATAAATCTTTAAAAAATGTGTGGTTTGTATCATTGAGTGCAGATAACCAGGTTAAAGAATATAATACTGTACAGACATAAAAATAAAAAACCCCACAACACTTTCTAATTTAAACATTAAAACAACAGTGGAATTGGCAGAAAACAAATGTGATCTTTTGACTGTCAGCCCTGCATTGACTACTTTAGACCATATGTGATCGATTTTATTATACATATGTGTGTATACACCTACACACATATGTGATAAACTTCAGCTTTCTCACCCAAAAGCCACATTTTAGGACCTCTGCCTCATAGGTATCCAGATGAATTTAAAAGTAGTAAGCTTACTTTATAAATAAAAGATTGTTATAAAGCCAGGCAGTGGTAGCGCACGCCTTTAATCCCAGCACTCGGGAGGCAGAGGCAGGCACATCTCTTTGAGTTTGAGGCCAGTGTGGTCTACAAGAGCTAGTTCCAGGACAGATAAGGGGTTCCACAGAGAAACCCTGTCTTGAAAAGAAAAAAATATATATTGTTATAGATACAACACTATACGTTAACACTAGTAGAAATATTACTTTAAATCTATGTTTCAAAAATATCCTTGGTCACCCTAAAGGATGGCATTCCAAATTACTGATTTGATTTAATTTTTTTAGGTTGTTGGCTCCAGGTATGAAAAAAATTCTTCTTTCCAAAGGAATGTTCTAAGTAGATAGATGATTGATCACAAAGTAGTAGAACACATTACACATTTTGTTAAATATATTTTAAGGTTTTTATATTTCTTTATTGTTGGATTCCCCCACCTCCTCCCTTTTTTTTCTTTAGAGTCAGGGTCTTACTGCAGAGCTCAGGCTGACCTCACGCTCATAGAGATCTCCTTCCGCCTCTGACTTCCTACCGCTGGTGTTAACTGTTAATGGTGTCTACCAGCACATCCGGCTTCTCTCCTGTTTCTGAAACAGCTTCAAAAGATTTATAGCCATTTGATGTCTTAGAGAAAGCTGATGTTTAGCTTTTCTCCCTTGAACAGTATAATCATCCTGATGGATTCTTTGATTTTTTTTTAACAGATTACCAAAGCTTTACCTGTGTGAATTCTGTCTTAAATATATGAAGAGTAAAAATATTTTGCTAAGACACTCCAAAAAGTGTGGATGGTTTCATCCTCCTGCGAATGAAATTTACCGAAGGAAAGACCTTTCAGTATTTGAGGTAAGCATATGTAAACAAAAGCATCATCTTTTTGAACTCTAATATTCCTAATTATTGATCGTTTACTTAGGTGGTTTGTGTGTATTCAGTCTTGGCTTTGAAATTCACACCAATCTTTAAAATAGCTCCATGTTTTGGAATATTTAACTACATTAAGCCATCATTTGGATTGATGAAGAATTCCTGCCTTATCACATTGACTTTTTTGTCTTTTCCCAATCCAGTCTACAACAAATATATTCACCAGTAAATTTATGATATCCTTGGCTTTTTGTAAATTCCACATTCTTTGGCAGGAGAAATTAGCTTTGTTTAGCAGCTCCTGCCAGTGTCTGGCAAGTGCTCATTCTTGCAGGGAACTGAGCAGCTGTGCATGCCTACTTAGTACACAGACACCTGTGTTTCCTTCCAGGCCTTGCCAGGGCAGATAAACCCATTTGGTGAGATCCCAGCAGACGTGTGGCTTCTCCCCACCCCTAGAGAACTCCGCTGTTCACAGGAATCCCTCGTGGTCACATGTCTGTCATTGTAGGTTTCTTGAAGACATTTTGTGTTTTTAGAATTGTCTTAGCAGAGAAAGTCTTCGCTTTTTTTTTCATCATTTAACCAGGCTTCTATTGTCTGTCTCAGGGATCTAGTTTAGCTGAGTCAGTCATGTGTTGAGGACAGCGAGCTTTCTTTCCTTGCTGCTGTCTGTTCACAGGGCGTCTCGGTTCTGTCTCTAGTCTCTTCACTCGACTTGCACGCGTCTGTCGCCCTGCTTCATTGTCCTCTCTGTGGCCCATCCTGGTGTGTGCGCTGTTTTCCCTTTCAGGTTCTCAGATCAAGCCTGCCTTCTAGAGCAGACGTGACGTCTTCTTTTTCTCAAGGCCGGTGTACTTTAGGGATCTCTTCTCAGAATGCTCATGCTGCAGTGCATGGTTCTGCTCTGCAGTTGCTGTTTCCTCTGGCCTGCAGTGTTTCTCAGCCGTGAACTAAGAGCCCTCTTGGATATGTTTAAGTTCACAAGTTTTGGGAGTGTGTGTTTGTTCATTTGTTTTCCACAATACAGGTCAGGAAACTCTGACTGTGGTACATAATTTTTTTAAAGCCCCTCCCTGCACTTTCTAGCAAGTTTGAAGGGCAAAAGGAATTGTGTCTAAAGTTGCCCTATTAGTTCTCATTAAAGGCTAAGCATAGGCTTCTCAGCCTGAGTCCTACTGACATTTCAAACTGAATAATACATGTTATAGGGACTGTAGTGTGCACTGTAGAGTGTTCAGCAACATCCCACCATCTACCCCCAAGCTGCAGTGGTGCCCCCACTCCATCCATTTGTTACAACCAAAATGCCTTCAGTCATAGCCACATATCCCTGAGAAGTGTGGGGAATTGTTCCTAGTGAGTTCCCTGATGCAAGGGAAAATGGAGTAGACTTTAGGGTGCCACTTCACCAGCCCCAACGAGGCGAGGTGCAGACCTGGTCTTACGGAGCCTTTGAGCAGAGCCAGCTTTACTCTCCCTTCCTTACTCCTTACCTGATGTCTTAGGTGCCTTTCTTCTAACCAAAAGAATATTGAAATGACTTTTCTTTTTTTTTCCCCAGTCGGCAAAATGCATTGTTTGCCTTAAGTAATTATTACATAAGTCAGCCTAAGTAAGCCCGTGGTGGAAGCTCTAATATATCAGGAAGTCTTCTTGGGGCACGGTAATCTGTCTTGTTAGGCATGTGTTTGGACAGCATAGGGATGAAAGTGGTTTGTGCTTTATTTAGGCACTAAGGGTGTGGAATGAGTCCTAAAGTTCTGTCCTAGCATCATGATTGAATGTATCAGTTATAGGAAAAATCTATTAGCTATTTTCTGTGACTTAAAAACAAGTAAGTTTATCACAGATTACTGGGGATTTTGTGACTCTTTTCTGTATCTGTTCCTTTTTTAATTTTCATAGTTGATCAGAGTTTGTTTCAGAGTTTTCATTTCTGTTTCTGGTACACAGGTGCACACATCCATCTTTTATGTATATAATACAGCACCATTTCCAAAAGGACCATACTCACAAACACATCAAAACTTCCTTTAATTAAAGAGAGGATTGTATTCTCAGTGCCTGTGCCTATATTTGATTATGTTGCTATGTGTGGGACTGAGGTTCTGTCCAAGGGAAATAGTTATATGAAATCTAAAAATAATTTGTGCATTATGAGAACCTGTATGGTCCACAGGAGACTTGAGAATGGTCAAGTTCATTGTTAAAGAGCTCAGGTTAGCAAAGACCCATCTCCCCTAAGAAGAGTGTGGGGTCTAGTTGGCCCTCTGTTTCAGCAACTCACTGCATTTGATCAAAGAAATTGGTGTCTGTGCCTAGCTCCTGTCGGGAGCCGTCAGTGCCACAGCTTGAGTCCTTTATTTTGAGGAGAAGTAGACTGTAGTCATGGTACTTACTATAGCTTGAAATTCATCTCACTCTCTCTCTAAGTATTCCCAACACAGGGATTTTATCTTCTCCAATTATTTTTAAAATGATAGTTGGGATAAAACCAAAATGGAGGCCTCTGCTGTTAAAGCCACACTTATGAAGGATCGGAGTAATGCACTTCATTTATTTGATTTTTATTTGAAAATAACAGAAGTTTAACATACATGATAAAAAATTTATTTGTTTCTTTAATTCAGATTTATTTGGCTCCACTTTAAAACTAAGAGAACATGCCTGACAAATTTTAACTCAACAAATTTCAAGTGGAAATGACTTTTTTGCTAACATTGCTGTTTCTTGAACAAGCTTAAAGAGACTTTAGCTGTCTTGAATTTACCTTAACAAGAAGAAATGTGGAATTCTGATTTTTTTTCCCAAGTAATAGCTCTATTCTGTTTAATGCTGTCTTTGTTTGATGGAGTATTTTAATATTATAGTTTAGGATTCAGAAATAAAATCATATACTTTTTAAAATTATATACAGAAGAAACAAATTTATATTCTAGTGGTATTTTTATGTTAAATAATGTTGTCTGTTTTTCTTTTGCTAGGTTGATGGGAATATGAGCAAAATTTATTGCCAAAACCTTTGCTTGTTAGCCAAGCTCTTCCTGGACCACAAAACATTGTATTATGATGTCGAGCCATTCCTTTTTTATGTCCTTACAAAAAATGATGAAAAAGGCTGTCATCTGGTTGGATACTTCTCTAAGGTAAAACACGAGCCAGCATGACCTTTATTTTCTTTCTCGAATGTTTTTAGTGGAGCCCAGTTCTTCAAACAGGGCTTTTTTATGACGATAATTTGAATAAGTGGCTCATGTTTCTGAAAACCTCAGCTTTTTGTTTAGAGCTCATTTGAAAAGACAAAAACAAACAAAACAAAACAAGTCGGGGCCTAGGAAGTGTGTAAAGGACCCCAGCCATGTGCTGTGCTGACTGTGTCTGTGTGACAGACATTTCATTGCCACCTTGTAGACTGCTTAGCGTCTTTACTCTCCATAAGCTTGTCCCTCCTTCTAAGTGGTGTCAACATGAGGATCTCTGTGATGTAGCATTTACAGCCTCAGTCTCTCTGACTCATTTCCTTCCCTCGGTGGTCAACAATACCCAGTGAGTTAGAGCATTGGTGTTTGTGGGGTGCTGAGATGGGCCAGTGAGGAATGGCCAGGACCCACGTGGTGGGAGAGAACTGGCTTCCAGAGTTGTTCGCGTGCACTGTGGCATGTGTGCATGCACATACAACAAGTAAATGTAATTTAAAAATAAAACAACTCTGGCCATTGATGATCAAGCTATAGATGACTGGTTTAACACCATTGCCTCTCATGGTCCATGCTGTAGGTTTAACCATTAGGAAACCTACCTGTCTTTGGCAGTCAGCCTGGAGAAGACCTTGCATACTACGATCCTTAGACCAGTGCTTGTCTTTTCCTTTCTGTAGAGCTCTTCTTCAAATTCTTCTGCTCAGAAGCTGCCGTTGATACAAATTAAAACTCAAATAAATTAAAAGAGACCTGTTTTTGAAGATGTTTGCCAGGTGTTCAACTTTTCCTTAGGTTTGATCTAACAAAATGGTTACACAAACAGATGGTAATTATCCAAAGGCTCTGCAGATGAGTGACTTTTATTGGATCTGCTTTTCTTTAATGTTCATGAAATGCTGCATAGAAGGCTATCTGCCCAGCGTAGTGATACATGCCTCTAATATTAACACTCAGAAGGCTAAGGCAGGAGGCTCATGAGCTTGTGGTCAGCTTAGACTATGTGGTGAGACTCTTCCCATTCTCTATCCCTCCACATCCCCTTACCACCACCCCCAAAGAAGAAGGAAAAATGAGAGGAATGTACAATATATATGAATGAACTTTGCAACCTGGTCTCTTTAAGTCTGTGGAACAGTCCCAAGACTGAAGAGAAGCAAGCACCAATACTCGTGAGAAGCTGCCTCAGTGTTCCCTGTATGCACACTGGTTAAGGCTCTGCACCTTCTACATCCAAAATGGGCCAGAGAGTTAACTCAGAATTCTACAATAAGGCATCTACATAATTTTAAAAGATGACTGTTTTTTAGAGGCTTGTGATGATATTTTCTTTAAAAAGTACTTTTAATAGTACTGCTCCTACTATCCTTCCTATTAGAAAGTAGTTTCTTTAAATGTGTATGAATTCAAGCGTGAGGTTTACTGATGCCTTTGTTGTAGTTGTCTGTCTTTTAATTATCCTCATTGTGAACCTGCAATGGCCTAAACAATTGGTGGGGACCCTTGCTGTCTTGATTCCCTGCCTCACTTCCTTCTGGGTATCCAGACATTTTACCAAAACAAGCTCAACTTTTTCTCTCTGCTGTGGTAACCACTCTTGGTCATTTCTTGTAATTATGAAATACAAACACTTTCGACAGAAAAGTGAATCAAAAAGAATCTAAGAAGAAACTGCGTTGGTACGAGACGTGCAGATTAAACTCTTTTCTAATAAGTTGCAGTATGGAAACCTTTGGCCCTTCAGAGTATATACTAAACAGAATTTTAGTGGTCGTTATCAAGACCATTCAAGAATAGCCAGAGTGTCCAAGGTGATCTTGACAGGTTTCCTGCAGATTGCTAAAGCATCTAACTTTCAGACTAGAGCTAAGGATGCCCCTTGTGGTGTCCAAATTAGAGTTTAGTAGCAATCACATCTGTTTGTGTATGTGCACTCCTGTGTTTGTGAGCAGTGTCAAGAAGGAGTCATTAGCTTGGGACTACTAATTAGGCTAGTGTGGCTCATCAGCAAGCTCCAGAGATCCTCCTGTCTCTCATCCCTGAGATTATAAGCGTGAGTCACTTTGCCTGACGTTTTCTTTCTTTCTTTTTTGTTTTTGTTTGTTTCTCTATGTAGCCCTGGAACTCAGAGAGATCCACCTGTCTCTGCCTCCTGTATGCTGGGATTAAAGGCTGCATCACCATGCCCAGCTTTCTTCTTCTTTCATGTGGTTCTAAGGCTCCTGCATGTGGAGGGTTCAAGCTGGCACAGCAAGCACTGTACTTACTGGGCTTCCTCCCTCTCCCCTCAACATCTCTTAAGAAAGGGTGAGAGGATTGCTGTCCGATTACATTTCAATAAGCTCTCCGAGGTGGACACGGTTCTGGACAGAAAAAGGAATAGCATCAAGGATATAAATCCTCTTTGCCCAGAGTGCGTCACTTTTTAGATAGAGTGACCCATTTATCTTACTTTGCACAGTAAAATTAATTATTTGAGCCTTTGCCATTGGTGTGCACATTCAGTGATGGGCAATTTATCTTCTAGAGAAAAGGCATTTACATTGTTACTTCCTCTTCATATTTTAGAGATGCCACAGACAGCTAGGAATACACAAAAGCCGGGGGTTCATCTTCTTTCACAATGAAATCTTTAATTCTGCCCTTTAGACTTTTTCTCCCAGTCGTTTCCTGTGGTCTTTGAAACCAATTCGCTAAAGATCTGGCTGTTCTAAAGTCATCCTCTGATGTGGTTCTATTTGTGGGCAGCCTCATTTATGGTTTATATTTGGCCACATCTCTCACAGCCTTAGAGCCTTTTCCAGATCTTCTCTATGTAGGTTTTGGTGGCATCTGTGACTGTGAATAAAATATTGCTGCCTGATGCTACAGTCCATGAAAATGTTGAATTTTTTAATTCCTGGAGCTGTCTCTCTACCCAGCCTCCGCCTGGCTTTAAACCATTGGTAGTATTTTGATCTCATTGTTGTTCAAAGACTTTGGGGTTTCTGGTTGTCTTTGTTGTTGTTTGGTTTTCGTGGTTTCAGATGCAAATTACTTATTTCTTTAGCTTTTTACTTTGCCTTCTTATTCACAAGAGAAATGCATTTGTGCACATCTACTCACACGTCTACCATTTCGGTTTCACTGGGGTATCTGCTCAGAATCAGGAGGCAGGTCGCCATGGCAGAGCTGTAGATCATCATCCAGCGGGGCTGCCCACCAGCTCCCAGCTTACTCCACTGGGTGATGCTGCACGGTGCTGGGTGATGCTCCATCTCCAGCTGTGTGAGCAGGGAGAGCAGTCATTCCCAACTGTCGGTATTGTTTGACTCCCTTACATTTCCCAGATTCATTATTTGTATTTTATTGTAGAATAAAGATACGGTTGAGAAGCATGTCCAGAATGGACGGTTTGTTGTCACTTGATAGTTTGATTAGCACAAAAGGATTACTCTGGTTGATCCCAACCCAGGCCACTGTTTCACCTCGGTGGACAGTTTTACAAGGACAGTGGCAGGTGCAGGGAACTGGCCACTGTAGCAGAGCTCTGACATACTTGATCTGTCTCTCTTTTCTTCAGGAAAAGCTTTGCCAGCAGAAGTATAATGTCTCCTGCATAATGATCATGCCCCAGCACCAAAGGCAAGGGTTTGGACGCTTTCTCATTGATTTCAGTAAGTGAAGTCCTTCATTTACTTTCATAATAACTGATGGCTACAGGTACAGGAAACAGTACCACATAAAGCTTTATTTAACCTGCTGTGTTGTTTTTTTAATCAATAGATAATGGGTCTTTTATTTATATTTACATGAATTAGAAGATCTTCCTCAAGTGAAAATTTTCCTGCCAACCAGTTGTTACGCTCTAGGAAACTGAAACTAGATTTTACCGCAGTGCCTTGGCTCAGAAAGCTATTGCATGTAATCAGCTGGTAGACTTGCATTCCATTCTGTGGTGCGTGTGCTCATCAGCACTGAATACGTAATCGCTTGTGACTAGAGCGCAAGGGACCGTTAGTTGTGAGGAGTCTCCGCTTTCTAACATCTTGTCAAATAATCCGCGCGGGGCAGAGGAGATGGGGCGGGAGTTATTTCCACTAGAGAAACAGCCTCCTCACCTGAATGAGCTCTGCTCAGTTTTCTTTTGCTGTGACAAAAGTTATTAGTGTTTGTATCAAGAAGTTCCTCAAGAAATGTTTGTTCTCTGTGTACTTGTATCTTCTGAGCCTCTTTAGTTAAGTCTGGATGCTCACGACAAAGCAGCAGTTGTGATTATTTTTCAATGGGTCATTTTTTTACTTCTTAAATTATATTGGACTAGTAAATGTAAGGTTGAGGCTACATTTGGAGAGTTGATTCCAATTATCTAGAGATAGTACCAGGCGAACCAGGTACCCCATGAAGATACAGTTCCAAGCTACCTCCTAAGCTGGCTGACTCATCAGTTTCCTTTTCCTCGGGTACCTTGAGTATGCCACCATTTCTCCATCCTTTGTCCCTTTCCTGACCGTGACCACTTCCTCTTTCTTAGTCTGCCAATTCAAAATCATTTGGTAAGAACTAAAAATCCTCTTCTTTTTGGTGCTATCTTCTTGAGTTGTGTCCCGTACCTTCTCAGCCATGTTCTGTAAAGGCATCCTTAGACCCCGTCTGCCCTCTTGAGCTACTCATCAAGGTCATGCTTCCATGTTATCAGAACCTCCTGGGAAGCTGCCTTTGTATCAAGCAGCATAATTTCCTTACAGGCTGTATTAGGTGTAGGTTTATTGATATGAATTGAAACCCCAAAGTGATATGAAGATCTCTAAAGTGATACCTAAATTATAAAGGAACTGGTACCACCAGGTAAAAGTCAAGCTCTAAATTCAGTGATCATGTTTAGCATGGTACAGCATAATCTGGCCTCATGACCTTCTGTGCAAATTCCGATAACAGATATTCCCTTCAAGTGCTAAATCTTTATTTTAAAAGTTTAGAGCAAGACATGAAAAAGAAAGGTGACTTGAACTTTTCTTAACTTTGAGACAGGATCTCACTTTATAGTTCTGGCTGGCCTGGACTTCACTGTGCCTTCTAGACTGGCTTGAACTCCCAGAGATGCCTGCCTCTGCCTCCCAAGCACTAATAGTAGAGATGTGCGCCACCATCTCCCAGGTACCACGCTGTGATTTCAAACATGCAGTGCAGAGCACAATAGGACATTTTCTGGGATGTTTAGGGTGATATGAAAAATACCACCCACCTGGGTGTGACTAGACTCTGGTCCTGGCAGTCTTGTAGAACTGTTGGCATTATTTCTGCACTGCAGTGTCTAAGCAGGGTGAAGAAAGGAAGACTGCGGGTGTGGCTCATTCTTAGCACTTGTGCCTAACAAACACAGGTCCTAGAATCAGTCCCTGTTGACACTGAAAGAAATGGGGTGGGAAGTAGTTGAAAGGGAGTTAGTGTGGTTCTCACAGAGTTTTACAGTACTCAGAAGAAAATGGGGACTGGTATAAGGCAGCCCAATAAAAATTCAGTTTAAAACCAGAAGAATTCCTTGACTGACCATTTTAAAGAAGACAGAGTATGCTGTTGAAAAAATGATAGCATCTCCTTGGAAGTCACTTAAAATAACCATAAATAAATATCTTGGGGCTGGAGAGATGGCTCAGCGGTTAAGAGCATTGCCTGCTTTTCCAAAGGTCCTGAGTTCAATTCCCAGCAACCACATGGTGGCTCACAACCATCTTTAATGAGGTCTGGTGCCCTCTTCTGGCCTTCAGGCATACACAGACAAAATATTGTATACAGAATAAATAAATATTTAAAAATAAATAAATAAATATCTTTCCAGAGTTATTTAAATCCAGGCTTCTACAGAAGGAGGGAGGGGATGGAGCTCATGACCTCTCATCAATTTGCCTCATAATTCAGTGCTCTGGGTAAGAAAAATGAACAGAGATTAGAAGGTTTCTAAAATATGTTTAGTTAAAAGGAACTCTTAATGGTTTGGGTTCCATTGTATGAGCCTGAGATCTTTTGATCAAAGATTTTCATTAAGCCAGATAAACTATAAAGTAGGGAAGTTCCTTGTCAATAATGATTGACAAGTTAGGCAGCTGAAACAGCATACAGGCCGAGAGGAAGCTATGGCTCCCACCAGCAGTTAGACTGTAGATATGGTCCAGTATAGGATGTGTGTATGCAGAACTGAAGGCACGAGGCTTTGGTGTTGTTGTCCAGAACAGTAAGGAAACCTGTTCACAACCAACCACTACCCTTACAAGTTGTCTCTTTTTCTGGTACACCCTACCTGAGGTTTTTAAAAGTGAGGTTTCCCAGCTGTTTGTACAAGTTGGTCAGAGTGACTAGAAGGTACCGTTTCCTGCCTGCTCTTAAACTGACTTAGGAGCTTTGTGACAGCCCCAAATTTAACATTTTGCAGGAAAGAGTGATAGACACAGGCTGAAGTTGATACCACATCCTTTTCTACTGGATTCTGAGATTTCTTCCCCCTTAGTCAAACAAACAAACAAACAAAAAACTTTACAGCCCTCGCGCGCGCGCACGCACACACACACACACACACACACACACACACAAACTCTCCACCCTCAGCAGACATTAAAGAAACCCACTTCCCACAAAACTTCTGTTACTCTTTGGCACCCGCAGACAAAGAAAATAGACAAAGAAAATGATGCTCTTCCCACAGGGTATGCAGCTACCCTGAGAGGGTGCTAGAATGTTCCTTCCCGAGCGCTGGCCTGCTCTTACTGTTTCAGCTGCATGTGCCTTATATTTTTTCCCTCTTTATTTTGAAAGAAATATCAGCGTTGAGAGAAAAGTTGTGAAGTGGTGTCTAGAATTTCCATATATTCCTTACCTGGGTCCCCTGGCTTCAGGTTTGGTTCACTGTGTCCTCTTTTAATCTCAGTCTGCTCTCCCACATTTGTTTGCGGAGTTGTGGTGCTGGCCAGCTGTGTATGTGTTAGTTAGTCCTTTAAAGATGCTCTTCTCCATGCCCCACAAACTATCAAAGGCAAGAAATTCTTGTTGGCTCAGCACTGTCTTACCGCACAATTCTGATTTACTCCAGATTCTGATTTCATCTTGCCAGTTTTTCCTGCTGTCCTTTCTAGCGGGGAATACCCCCCAGTGTAGGTTCCCATGTTGCATATGGTTCTTATTTCTTACCACATGTAGTCCTTGGGTCTCCTGAATTTCCAGAGCTCTGGAGTGATATCTGCATGTCTGTTTTAAAGTTAGTTCTTGCCGGGCAGTGGTGGCGCACGCCTTTAATCCCAGCACTCGGGAGGCAGAGGCAGGCGGATCTCTGTGAGTTCGAGGCCAGCCTGGTCTACAAGAGCTAGTTCCAGGACAGGCTCTAAAAAAAGCTGCAGAGAAACTCTGTCTCGAAAAACCAAAAAAAAAAAGAAAAGAAAAATAAAGTTAGTTCTTTGGATACTGTGAAGTGCATAAGGCATGTTCTGTATAGCACTTGTCTTTCCATTGGGGCTTCCTAGTTTCATCATTATTAGATTGGGTGGTAAACTTTAGGGGAGAAGTACCAGAGAGCTAAGGTGCGTCCTCGGTGCATAAAAAGTACTTACCTGGTTACGAGTACTGCCACATCACCATGTAATTGGTATTTGATGAGAAGACACCTTGAGACACCTTGTTTCTTAGTGTCATTTATGAAATTTTTTTTAAATTTGATGTTTGGAGATAGGGCCTTACAACCTAGGCTGACCTTTGACCTGTGACCTCCTCCCCCACCTCTGAGTGCAGGGATGACAGGTGTGTACCACTGTGCCCAGCTCTGTAGTGATGAGCAGCGGGCTGCGTTCCTGCCGCCCTGCTCCCGGCCCAGGGCTGCCTGGCTAGCTTATGCCCCGAAATAACAACACACAAACTGTATTCACTTAAACACTGCCTGGCCCATTAGTTTCAGCCTCTTATTAGCTAATTCTCACATATCTTGCTTTAACCCATATCTAATAATCTATGTAGCACCACTAGGTGATGGCTTACTGGGAAGTTCTAGCATACGTCCTTCTTGGGCCGGAGCTTCATCGCATCTGACCCAGAGAGGAGAGACATGGCGATTGCCCAAGGCATCTGCCTCACTCCCAGCATCCTGTTCTGTCTACTCCACCTATCTAAATCCTGCCCTATCAAAAAGCCAAGGCAGTTTCTTTATTAAACAATGAGAGTCCTCCATTACAGCTCTGTTTATGATTCTTACCTAAAAAAATTTCACAGTTGTAGAGAGATGGCTTGGCAGTGAAGAATACTGACTGCTATTGTCAGAAGACCTGAGTTCTGTCCCCAGGACCCACATGGTGCCTCACAACTGTGACTCCAGTTCCATCGGGATCTGGTGCCCTCTTATGGCTTCTTATGGCACTTTCTGGTACACAGATAAACATGCATACAAAACACTCATACACATAAAAATAATAAAAAAATGTTTAAAAGGTAGTGCTTGGCAGAGGAGAACACTCAGCGCCAGCCTCTGGCCCATATGCACACGTACCAAGAACTGGTTATGCTTGTTTCTGTTGTTTTCCAGTTAGAGGGTTTTTTTTTTTTCAATCTCTATACGTGCTGGTTTTTTGTTTTTGTTTTTAAGTTAAAACCATATGGAAGTTGTATGAAGAGTGACGTCTCCACTCCCTTGTTCTCGTACCCATTGTCTGATCCTTTCCTTTCCTGTGGGTCACCAGCTCTGCTCATTTCTAGTTGTGCAAACAAGAGTGTAGGTGTATGTTTCCTCATTTCTTGTTGTTTGTTGTTGTTTGCATAAAACATATCACACTAAAGCCTCTTCCTGTTGTTGGGTTTTGGTTTTGGTTTTTCAAGACAGGGTTTCTCTGTGGAGCCCTGGCTGTCCTAGAACTCAATCTGTAGATACAGGCTGGCCTCAAACTCACAAAGACTCACCTGCCTCTGCCTCCTGAATGCTGGGATTAAAGGCATGCACCACCATTGTCTGGCTCACTATAACCTTTTTAATTTTGTTCTTTTTCATTTATTAGTCTTTAATCACTTGACATAAAAATTCTCTTGAATGCATATTGTGTGTGTGTATGTGGTTTACTTACCTACCTCTATGTGTGTATGGATTATTTCTAGCATTTTGCTGTGTTCCACACATGTGTGTGTACATATTAGTGCTGTCATGTACCTAGCACACACAGAGGCCTGAGACATTAAGATTTATTTTGATTACATGTGTGTGTTGTGCTTGCAAATATGGGTTCCCTTAGAAGTCAGAGACTTGAGATGCCCTGGATCTAGAGTTACAAGAGGTTGTGAGCCACTGTACCTGGGTGCTGGAAACTGAACTTGGGTCCTCTGGAAGTAAAGCTGGTCTTAAAACCCTGAACCATGCTTGGCTCACGGCCTTCCTTGTTTGTCTGTCTCAAGCCTTAATGAGTAGGGTAACTGCTGTACACTCCACTGAAGACCTGAATACCAATAACTAAAGAGAAAAGATGAAGCTGGTGTTCTTGTTGACTTGTCAGCCAGCAATGGCTATATATGCAGCATATGTGTTGTGTGTTCAGAGCTCACAAGAAATTCAGTTGTTAACATGCCAGGCTAAACGTTGAACTCCAAACTTTGGGGACTGACATACTCCAGAGCATGACTGCATGAGGAAGCATGTTAGATTGTTGGATCACTATAGACAGATTCAAAACCATGGAGTCCAGCACTCAGCAGGGGTCTTCACTAGAGAAAAGGCTAGTAGAGGTCCCTGGGCATGCAGTTCTACTAGCTTACATAGCTGTGCGTGAGGACAGCCAGGGGTTCTGTGGAGGGAAACCAGGCTGGGAACAGAACCTTTGGAGCTACAGCATCCAAGAGGCTGATAAAGAATTAGAAAGTATCCAGAAACAGAACTGGGAGAGGATGCATGTCAACACCAACAGTGATCCGAATCGCTGGCATTTCTAAACTACTCACTGTGTTTTGCTTCAATTACACACGTGAACTCAGTCCTCACAGAAAACTATGAGGAAAGTGACTTTGGAAGTATAGAGCCATCAAGATGCCTGTCAGATCTTTAGTGTCCCAAAAGAAAGAGGTGCAGTTGGATGACAGTGGCTTAAATAGAATCAAAAGCAATGAGTTCAGGAGTCCAAAGCAGTGCCTCCTACACACACACACACACACACACACTCATGCACACGCACGTGGGAGCGGGAGAGAGCTCAAAGTAAAATTCTAAAATGAAATGGCTTTCCTCAAGAATGATGGCTAACATTTATAATTCCAAACTGAGGCAGGAATATTGTCATGGGTTCTAGGCCAGCTTGAACTACGAAATGAGACCCTGTCTCAAAAAAAACAGAACCGAGGGCAGGAAGAACTGGTTCAGAAAGCTTGGCTTTCCAAAGCTTGAGCAATATGAGTGTGTGTGTGCACATACATGTACATATGTGCTAGTCAATGCTGATGAGAAAGACTGAAGTAAAAACAAAAAATAACAGCCAAATGCAGTTTTATTACAAAGTCATAAAAGACATTGAGTGAAATTAATTATACTTTCCTAGCTAAAACACTGAAAACCTGCTAACCTAACTTGTAGATTCTAGGTCAACAAGAGAACTAGCTCAGTAGCTAGAAGTGCTTGCTGTGTGACCCTGATGACTTGAGTTTGGTCCCAGGGGTCCAAAGAGTAAGAGGGAACCGATTCCTGGGAGTTATCTTCTGACCTCCATATATACTCTGGCACCAATGATGAGGGTGATGAAATTATTGAAGCGGGGAGGGGGAGTGTTTTCTAAAACAAGGTTTTACCGTGTAGCTTTGGAGCCCGTTCTGGAACTCGTTCTATAGACCAGGCTGGCCTCAAACTCTCACAGAGATCCGACTGCTTCTTCCAAGTGTTCCTCAGGATTAAAGGCATGTGCACCTTTAAGCAATGATGAAAAGTTTTAATTAAGCCGGGCGGTGGTGGCGCACGCGTTTAATCCCAGCAGAGGCAGAGGCAGGCGGATTTCTGAGTTCGAGGCCAGCCTGGTCTACAAGAGCTAGTTCCAGGACAGGACAGGACAGGCTGTAGAAACTACAGGGAAACCCTGTCTCAAAAAACCAAAAAAAAAAAAAAAAAAAACAGAGAAAAGTTTTAATTAAATTTTGTGGGGGGAGGGCTGGTGACATGTCTTTAATCCCAGTACTCAGAAGGCAGAGGCAGGAAAGTTGTTGAGAGTTTGAGGCCAGCCTGGTTTATCTATCAAGTTCCAGGAAAGCTGGCCAACATAGTGAAACCCTGTCTCAAACAAATGAAAAAGAATAGGCTGCTGTTCTTCTTAAAAGAGCTTCCACACAATTTAAGTTAAATTTAAGTAATTTTAAGTAAAACTTAAAAATGCTTTTAATCAGAAATTTCAAATCTTCTAAAAACAGATTTTATTTTTCAAATAAAGTTTAATGTTGGTTTATCTCTTATAAGAAGTGGGGTTTGAGTTCCATTGGCAGCTTCATCTGTCTGTTGTAACAGGGCGGTGAGGAGCCCTTACCCTGTCTCATAGGAGAAGTGAGTACGGCACACTTTCTCTCGGGAACTGTTCCTAGCCATGCCAGGTCATGCCAAGACATACACTTATCCAGCAAGGCCTTCCAAGCATCTTGCATATGTAGGCAATTGGTGGCTATACCTTTTCGTAATTGAGCCGGGAATGGGTCCAGGTGGCTAGAAATAGTTGATGACCAGAATTCTAATGTCTGACATCTTGTCCTTGTAGCCTTACCTCTTTACCCTGAAAGCCAGGTAAACTCGGCCACCTGCATGATAGGTCGGGGTCTAAAAACTCCTGCTAGGGACATATTCTCTCTTGGGTAGACTTCCAAGAAGATATGTCACCCCATCCATCTGAGCCTGGTAGGCCACATATTACAGAGTGTGTTCAGAAGGGAGAATGAGCGGCTCTACGTATGTTGTCAATGCTGTGAACGGTGGTGCCGTGCAGTTCTCATGGGCTCCTTAACGCTACTTTATTTTAATAGTTATCTTTTTAAAGAGGCAATGACCATCCTATAAAACAAAACCAGCTTTCAGCTGAGTGGGTTGAAAGTGTTTTGAAAGTTCCATAGTTATTATATATACGTGCTGGATTTTGTCATCATCTTTCGCCCAAAAAAGAAAGAAAGAAAGAAAGAAAGAAAGAAAGAAAGAAAGAAAGAAAGAAAGAAAGAAAGAAAGAAAGAAAACCTCCCAGAACAGCCTGGCACTTAGCACTTATTTACCACAAGAGGAATTTGATCGGCTCACTTTCTTGTGGCACATGTGATTCTTAATAAGCAAAAAATGAGCCTACTATACCAGTGTGTGGCATCTCTCTTCCCAGGGATGCTGGCCTGCCCGCCCTCTGAGGTCTGGAGCTTCTGTTGAGATGCAGGCTCTCTTCCAAGAGAAGAAAGGAGAGGGGGTGACCAAAGTCACATTTACACTCGATCAGCTGAAGAGGCACTTATCTTTCCCTTTCTTTTCTCTTATCAGATAGTTTCTTTCTTGTCGCATTTATTTTGGAGGAAGATTCCAGTGTTAGTCCTTAGATACGGTCAAGCGAGCTCTCACTGCATGTTTCCCCTGCAGCTGTCCTCTCTGGCCGCTGCAGTCAAGGCAATCATTAAAGAAAAATATGATGTCCTTGTGAAGTGGTGCTCTGGTCCTTCCGTCTCTAAGATAGGGACATCTCCCTCAACACTTGGAAGATCCTAGGCCCTCAGCTGTCATTGGGCTTTTGTAGGTCCCTGAAAGACTTGTTTTGATCTGTGTAATCAAGTGTAATGAAGACATTTTAATAGATGCCAGTCTGTAATATAATAAAGAAAATGACTGTTTTTCCTTATTTTCTCATTATAATATGTTTCACTGAAAGCCTTTGCCACTACTGTTTTAGTACATGGAGCTGGTGTGTTATGTGTTCTAATATGATAAAGATAACATCAAGACTGAAGATTGAGTTTGTGATTTATTCAGCAGTTGACTATTACTGAGTGCATTGAAATGCATTGCATGAAGCAGTGCAGCCAGTGGTTTATTTGTGTATCTTTTCTCAAAGAAACTAAGTTTGTCATAAATAAGAGCAAATACATAGCTTGTATAGAATAGTTTGTATTCATTGCTGCAATGAAAACACTAAATATGAAGCATACGGTCTGCAGTCTCATTTTTTCTGAAAGCTGCTTTTGCTTTACAGAGCTCAGAACTTTTCAGGTTTTGGCAGGTGGGTTTTGTTGTCAAATCTTTGTTCAGATTGCTAAGCAGTAAGCATTCGAAGTGAGTCGTGTTGAAACCCACGACTGAACAAATTCTATTCAGATAACTAGTGAGCAACAGCCCAGTCAGCGTAGTTGAATGGAGCCTTGGCAGGGGCATCCTGGGGACAGGGTTTGTTTGGTGTTGAATGCCCAGCCATAAGCACGGTGCTTATCACACAGTGAGCATGCAGTAAAGATCTGTTGAGGAAATAAAAGAATGCATGACTCTCTTCTACTCTTTGAGTAGCTGGGAGCACCTCCCAGGTACACTCAGCTAGCTTCTGACAAAATTAGTTCTTGATGCGAACTCCTCTCCCTGTCTTTGTCTTGTCACATGTCTCTCTTTGTCCCTCCTTCTACAGACATGCTTTACCTGGATTTTTCCAGGGATGGCCTAGGTGATGCTGATGGGAGGGTAAATGATTAGTCCTTACTGTGGGCATGGGGATGTCAGACACGGGGTTCATTTCTTGCCCCGGAAGTGCTAGGGGTGAGGGGTATGCACGAGGCTTTGCGCTGAGAAATGCTTCCAGCCCTCCTTCACTGGCCCGGTCACAGTGTTTGTAAGGTATTATTCCACTGTTAGAACCAGATCACACAAGGCTTTGCTTGCTTGCTTGCTCCCCCCACCCTCCAGACAGAGTTGTTCTGTGTATCCCTAGCTATCCTGGAACTTGCTCTGTAAACCAGGGTGGCCTCGAACTCAGAAATCCAGGATAAAAGGCATGCAACACCACCAGCAAGACTTTGTTCTTTTTGTTTGTTTATTTAAATTGTTTTTATTGAGCTATATATTTTTCTCTGCTCCCCTCCCTCCCTCCCTCTGCCCTCCCCTTCAACCTGGTTCTTGTTGGTTGAAATTAGTGCTCTGTCTGGTTTGGGCTCCAAGGTGACTGTTGCCCACTAAATGTACTTTCCAGATTATAAGAGAAAATCAGTTTGTTTTAAAAAAATAAAATAAAATAAATATTCTACTATAAAAGGTTGCTTACTCCTTCAGGACAGTTCTGAATAGCACAGATAACTTCAGATGGCCAGAAAGTTGTTTTCTCGCCTGCCCCTTTGATATATATATATATATATATATATATATATATATATTTGTTTGGGGAGAAAAAAGTCCTTTATTTTCTTAGAATTGTGGTGTTAGAGAAATACAGTTAGAAATCTGATTGCCCTACTAGATTTGTTTTAACATTGTTTTATGCTTATGTCATACTACACTGTCATGTTTAACAATATAAAATCGTATATTTATAATTATTTATGTTGAATCTTGCTTTGAATTATCATTAAAGAACCTTTCTCCAACAAAGTATTTTATTGTTTTTTAAAGTGCATAAAAGTAATTGAGTGGGTTCTAAAAATTGCATTACTTATATAACCATTTGTCCACACTGAAATTTGCAACACAATTACGCTGTCAAAGGAAGCAAAATTGTGAGGAAATGTAATACGGTGGATCTAGGGACTAGGTAGAATTCTTTTTTGGAAAAAGTGTTGTGGGTTATGGAGATGATCTGATGTACAAACATGAGGACCTGAGCTTAGATTTCTAACATCTCCATGAAAGTTCAGTGCAGTGGTGCACACCTGTAACCTCAGTGCTGGGGGGAGTGAGGAACAAGGAGAGGGGGGAACGATGCCTGGGGCTCACTGCCAGGCAGCCTAGCCAAATAGGTGACCTCCACATTTACTGAGTTTCTGTCCCAAAAATAAAAAATGAGGTGGAAAGAGATGAAGGAAGACACCCAGAGTGGACCTGTGGCTCAAGAATATGTCCTGTCATTCTGGGAAATGAGGAAGTTAAAATTGATAGGATCATGTCAGAACAACCCAGAACAACCTTGAAAAGCCTCACGATCAATAAACCTGTTAATAAAGAGAATTTTAATTGACTTACATGTCAAATTCAGAAGTTATAATGATACTGAAAACTAATCTGAACAATGAGAAGAACCAGGTCAATGTCCTGAAAGTGAGAAATGAATGCCTTTCCTAGATGAGCCGTACCGCTAGGACCACGTGATACACCAGGAAAGGGTCTATCAGCTGTGTAATCTCCTCCCAGGAGTTAATGGGTCCACACACTGAATATCAATACCTGCAAACTGCAGAAAGAGGGGTGAACAAAATAATCAGCTTCTCCTGCTGTTTTAGAGGAATTGACATAGATGAACACACTGAGCAGTATCTAGCATGCCATTAGGGGAGCCCCCAGATCAAGAACACACTGAGCAGTATCTAGCATGCCGTTAGGGGAGCCCCCAGATCAAGAACACACTGAGCAGTATCTAGCATGCCATTAGGGGAGCCCCCAGATCAAGAACACACTGAGCAGTATCTAGCATGTCATTAGGAGAGCCTCCAGATCAAGAACAGATGAGGCAAGTGATGGAGTAGAAGGAGAAATCCACACATTAAAAGAACATTGTCTTTTTAATAGACACAATTTTATTAGCACCTGGATATTTTGATGGTAAAAGTATAACAATAATAATAATAACAGGGGCTGGAGAGATACCTCAGTCGTTAGTAGCACTGGCTCCTTTTCCAGATGATACAGTTTCAATTCCCAGCTCCCACATGGTGGCTCACAACCATCTATGACTCCAGTTCCAGAGGATCCAGTGCCCTCTTCTGGCCTCTGTGGGCACCAGGCGTGCACATGGTGCATAGACTTCCATGCAAGCAAACTGTTCATAAAATAAATAAATCTAAAATAGGAATAATAAAAACCTATCAGGGATTGCCAGAAAAGTCTCTGATAATGGTTACTTAATGAGAGATAGAGAGAGACAGAGAGAGAGAGAGGGAGAGGGAGGAGGGGAGATTGCCTGGGACAAACAAGATTCCCTTGTGATCAGCAGATTTTAGGTCAGGGTCCTAGGTGACAGTTTTAAGGACAGTTGCCATATAGTAATCCACAAGACTGTACATTGTGTATACTTCTCTGTATTTGTGGGGGCATGTTTGGTTTTAAACCAGAGTTTTAATGTGGAAGGTCACACACCCTATAGCATCTGTTTTATGGATGTAACTCTTAAAACTAAACAGCCTTTTATATTTATTGGTGGTGTTACATCAGGGGTGTTGTAAAGAGAGATAGTTTTTCACCTTTACTGCTCTACATAAGAAACGTTAAGTACCTAAGTGTTTGGTGCTTGACACCAGCTGCCTGTCAGCCCTTGCCCAGCCGTTTGTATGTGAAGGAGCTGCAGCAGACATCACTAGACTCAGATTCTCAAATGTCAAGTCTCTTAGAGAATGGCCTTCTGTGACTTCTGTTTCCACCCTTGAATATAATTGAATAGGGAAGAGTGACGATATGGGAGAGTCAGATAAAAAAATATTTATATGGGGGCTGGAGAAATGGCTCGGCAGCTGTAAGTACTGGCTCTTCTCCCACAGGACCAGGGAACCCACCTGCAGCTCACTACTAGCTGTGACTCTAGTTCCAGGGGGTCCATTTCGCTCTTTTGACCTCCACAGTTGCAAGGTATACAGACATTCCACATGAGAAATAATAAAAATAATTTTAAGGACCAGGTGGTGGTGCACACCTTTAATCCCAGCACTCGGGAAGCAGAGGCACAGAGGCAGGCGGATCTGTATGAGTTTGAGGCGAGCCTGGTCTACAAGAGCTAGTTCCAGGACAGGCTTCAAAGCTACAGAGAAGCCCTGTCTTGAAAACCAGAAATAAACAAATAAGCAAATAAATATATAGATAGATAAATAACTTGAAAAGTTTAAATGATAATAAAGAAATATTTGTACAGTGGGCTGAACCAGAGACCAGGGAGATGAAGGGATAGATAGTACAGCCTTAGCATTCACAGAATCTGCTTTATGTTTGTAAGATCCAGAATTAACAATATACTCCTGGCAGACACTACAAGAGTAAGGAGTGCCCTTTCCTCTTTCTAGGATTCTGGGTCCAGTGCCTGGTGAAATTTGGGCAGATATTTGGGCATTTAGAAAATGTTTACAGAAGAGAAAAGGGGGGAGGGGTTCGGTTGCCAAAATGAAGCTGAGCTGGGTGAGAGGACACCCAGAGTTGGCCTGTGACTTGTGCGTGAGCGAGCGCACACCCACACAAGATGCACAGAATATGTCTTTCTTTCCTTCAGCCTAAAGTTCTGCCCTGTGCTTTGCCCCAATGATGGTTTCTTCGCCATGAATTCAAGGAAGTCAATACGGTTTGTCAGAGGACTCTGCCATCCGCCTTCCTTCCTGCAGCTTTTCGGTTTTCTCCAGTTAGCTTACAGACCATAGCAAGGGTTTTTAGTGAAGACACGAAACGGGTGGTGTTTGTGAGTGTTTCAAACACCATTTAGAGTGCTAACAGTTTAGATAACTCTTCCCTGAAGAGAAGTCACCAGGTTTCAGTGCTACTGGGAACTTCTCAGAGGATCTTCTTTGAAATACCTTCCTGCCAGCTTTTCATAAATTAACTTTCTTTGACCTCATCAGACATATTTAAATAGCTGTTAATGGGTTAAAACCAAGGAAAAGGAGATTGTGTATCTCAGTCTCCATTCCTCTGCAGATCGCACAGGAAGCTTGTTTCTGTTCTGCAGCAGGGTGATTACAAGAGACAGTGACATGATTTCCAGTCCAGTGTACTCATTCGTAATCACACGCTGCCACCTTGGCATATGTTCCCTCCTGAGTGTGTTCTGTCCTTGACTTGTGAATGAGGATTGCCGTGGCATTGAATTGAGTTCTCAGTAATGAACCTTCAGCTATTACCGTGTGTTTGAGTTCCTATTATTTACGTGGTTTGTGACTCTTGAATTTAACAGTTGCCTGGTAGTGAACAAATTAAACTCCCTGAGCTTTTGTCTCTAGCTAAATATGGAGAGCTGAGTCTTGGGTAACCTAATCAGAGCACCCTGCACACAGACACTTAGCCACCAAAACCTTCCTGTACATTCCAGCACTTTGAAAGTCGGAGATTTGGTGATTAACACAATATAAAGACTTGTGGGGATGATAATTGTAATATCGTGGCTGCTGTTGTGCTCCTGTTAAGTTATTGATGCTGTGTTACTCAACTCTAGGTGCTTCCAGTGTTAGTGTCAATCTGAACAATAGATAGAATCGTGGCTCATTCAAGAGACTCAGAAATGTACTGTCAGGAGGCTCAAAGATGAGTTGTTGATGTCTTTTAATACTGCCAGTAATAGGCTGGGCACAGAGGCACACACATAATGCCAGTGAGCTGGAGCCTGAGCATTCCATAGCAAGATCCTGTCTTTAAAAATAAATCCTTAGCTGTGTGGTGACCCTCGCCTTTAATCCCAGCACTCGGGAGGCAGAGGCAGGTAGATATCTGTCAGTTGGAGGCCAGTCTGGTCCACAAAGCAAGTTCAGGCTAGCTAGGACTACATAGTGATACCTTGTCTCAAAAGAAATAATAATAGTAATAATAAATCCTTGTCGTTGCTTCAGCGTACATATAACTGAAAGCACTGCTGTGTGGTATTGCATATATTCTTTTTTCTCCCAGTGATCTTACAAAGCCAGACTAAACTTTTTAAGTCCCTCCATGATCAAAGCCAGTGGCAAGTGAACCAGTCACTTAACTGCATGTCCCACCCCACACTGGTTCCCACACCCAGCATACACCTTGACACAGCTGTGTATTGCCAACATCTTTGTGCCTCAAATTATGTTCAAAGCCTTTAGGACGTAAGGGAAGGAGGGGTGGAAGGAAACGTTTGTCTAGCTAACTTGGGACACTAAAGATGTTTCTGAGCCTTCCAATAAACAGTTTATCAGTCAGCTTAGAGAAGGGGCTGCTGGACTTTAATTTTAGAAAGTTGTCTCAAAGGCTGACAACTTCTTCTTGAGATGTACTTTGTTTGAAAACAAAGGGAAAATGGAAAGAGACTTGTTCTCCCACTTTTCCTGAAGCCATGTTGTTTACAGTCCGTGTTTGCCGTGTGAAAGCTCAGTTTTCAGATCTGGGTGTTAGTGCGTGCGCACACACAGAGTGTAATTGGAGGGTCACGAAAGAGGAATGGGGATGGAGAAAAGGAAGCCAAGCTGCACTTCTAACTTCCCTGCCCTGTCTTCTAGAGCCCATGTTTTGTATTCATGGTGTTGGATGCTGAACCTAGCTTTGTGTGTGCTTGGTAAAGCAATCCCCACTGAACTACATCCCCACCCCAGTGCCCCCCTTTTAACTGTTGATATCAATAAGTTGTCAAGGCAGGCTTTGAACTTTCAGTCCTCCTCCCATAACTTCCTGAATAGCTGGGGTGCACTAGACTCAGTGGTAGCATCCACAGCAGTGTACACAAACCCCACCCACACCCAGTTTCATTGGGCTATCTGAGATGCCTAGGTATTGGACTCAACTAGCTCAGTGGCCCTAGAGAGCCTGTAATAGTGACCCAAAGGAAGTCCAGCTTTGCGTCTAGTGGTGGTGCATACAGGTCAGTTCAGTTGTGGATCTCGGCACTAAAATGGCTTCATGGGTGTTACACTATAGATGCGCACAGCCCTTTGCTGAAAATGTGTGATTTACACACGTGTTAGTTCAGTGGAGAATTTGAAATCATGTCGCTTTTCAATAAGACAGTCCTGTCAGGATTGTGTACTCAATGAAAACTTTGTTCAGGTTTCAGTTTGGGTAACAATCCCAGGAGGATGAAGAACAGGGATTTAGGGCACTGTTTTGCTAACACATATTATTTTTTAGAATATTTTTTCAAAGTCTAGTGTGATTAAAAATTTTTTTTCTAAGAGAAGAAATGTTTAAAATGCCAGATTACTTCTTCTTAACTTTTATATTTTATAAACTTTGGCTTTTCCTAAAATATTCTAGAGTTTAAAATAATGTTATTGCATTTAATGTGAGGTGTGTGTGTGTGTGTGTGTGTGTGTGTGTGTGTGTGTGTGCATCTCTGTGCCACAGTGCATTTGTGGAGGTCAGAGGGCAACTCGTAGAAGTCAATTCTCTCCTACCATGTGGGGTACAGGGATTCAATTCAGCTTGTCAGCAAGAACTTTTACCTGCTAAGCATCTACTACTAGGATTTAAGAGCAACGTTTCCCGTTTCTGTCATGTCAAAAGCAGTGGCCCCTAGCACTCCACCATCTCCAAAAAGAATTGCCTCTGAGGGACAATTGACTGATACTTAAGGAAGGCAGTTGGCTTTATGAACAATTTGGTTCCTTCCAAAATTTGTTTGTGCAAACATTTTATATTTATTTTCAGTTTTAAAAATCCTAAAATGATTTTAGTTTGGTTATATGTGACATTGGTAGAATAGTCATCTCCCATTCTATCCTATTTTATCCTGTATCCCAGGTCCTTATTTCCCTAATGAGGAAATCATGGATTGAATTAATTTTGTGGTTGATCATCATCTCAGGAAAATAGAAATCCTCTGACACTAACAAACTGTCCTAGTTGGCATCCGCTGTCAGTTCAGCACAGCCAGAGTTGGTTAAGGAAGTCTCTGTTGAAGGATTGCCCCATTAGCTTGGCCTGTGGCTGTCAGTGAGGGATTGTCTTGATTACTGACTGTGTGGGCAGCTCCACCCCTACACAGGATTTATAAGGAAGATAGTTTAGCAGCTAGATGTGGTGGCGCACTCCTTTGACCCCAGCACTCGGGAGGTCAAAGGCAGGAGAATCTTTGTGAGTTCAAAGCCATCCTGGTCTATATACACAGTGACCTCTAGGATAGCCAAGACTACACGGAGAGACCCTGTCTCAAAAAAACTTAGGAAAGAAAAAAAGAAGAAGAAAACTAGCTGAGTGTGACCCGGAAAGCAGCATTTCACAGTTTCTGCTTCAGTTCCTGCCCTGACTTGCCTCAAATAAACCTTTTCCTAGAGTGCAAGCCGAGTAAACCCTGTCTTCCCTAAGCTGCTTTTGTTAGAGTGTTTGTCACAGCCACAGAAAGGGAAACTGGGACGCAGTCATCCTCAGCTGAGTGTAGCTGAAGGCGACCTGGAGATGCATCCCATGCGCCCTCTTGCTGACTGGCCTTTACCTTCTACTCCAGTCTCTCACTCAGTAGTACTGCCACTGCCTCTGACATGGGGCAGATGCCCTACCCTTTAAAATCCTGGCTTGCGGGCAGTCCTCAAGATTTTTACTTAATAATACACATCTGAAGTCCAGCTATCCTGAGATAAACCAGAGTTGAGATTGTCATGAAAGGTTTTTTATATGCTTGGAAGTGACTATCCTGTGCAGCTCTGGATGAGACCCATAGCTAGACCAAAGAGCAGGGAAGGAAGCTGGGAGACATCCCACGACATTGGGCAGTCACTTATTAAAGGCACCGTTGGCTGTTTGTCATGGGGATTCGTCCGTGGCTCTCAGGATGCTTCATGCAGCAGATGCTGCCTGGCCATCAAGCCCAGCTGCACGTCACGCATATGCAGCACCCTCCGCGAAAGGAACTACGGGGAAGAGAGTCCCTTTCCCTGCCATCCGCCCTGTGAGTGGCTGTCTAAACACCACCTCTTCCCTTGACGGCTGACACAGAGTGACAGCGCCTTCAAGAGTATGCACAGCCATCAGGGAGCCGTGGAAACTTCTTGACAAATGCCAGCATGGTCGTAGGCTTGAACACATGTACTACATGGCACCAGGTGTCACATCTCTGAGAGGACCTTGAAAGCCGTTCCTCTCTGGGATAGTTGTTAGGCAGTAGGGAATAATCAGCAAGGAAAATTAGTGGCCTCGTTCCATATAACTGAGGAAGAGCTCAGCACTGGAGTGGACTTCTAGGAAGCTGGTGTGTCTTTGAGAAAGATGTCTAAGAGCGTGACTTAAAGAGACAGCCTGAGATGTGACCCGGGGGAGCCAGCAGACCTCTCCCAAAGACATGCTGTCTACTCCTTCCCTTTCCCTGGCTCGGGCCATTTTCCCAAGACACACTTGAGTCTTCTAGAATATGTGAGCCTTTGTTATATTTGTCTGGGGACAGCTCATGGTTCTGCTAAAGCCCGAGGCGATCATTGTGTTTGTGGCTTCATGGGCTAGTTGTTCCTTCAGGGTAATCATTGAAGTTAAGTACTTGACAGCCAAAAGGAATTCGGGGACAAACCAAGTTTGCTGGGAATTTTCAGTAGCTAATTTCTTGAGATTATTCCTGAGGCCAAAGGGGGAGGAGCTCATTAATTAAATTTGTATCTGGGTGGTGGGAAATTGAAGACAGTAGGATGGTCTTCGGGTATCTCAAGTAAATGTAGGAACAGGAAGGAGCCTCATCTCAGTCGGGCTCCAAAGAACAATTTGACTTCTTTCTGTCCACATTCTCTTTATTTCGCCTGTTAGGGGGTTTTTAGTCTCTAAATGATTTCCTCTAGATTGTATTCACTTTAAACCCAGCACTGTTCTGTGTGATACCTCCAGGAACCTGAAGACATGGATGTGATTAGTAGCTGCCTAGTCTGAGTGAGGATTCAGATGTACACAGAGATTGAATAAATGCCTGTGGGTCACATAGCTGTCGCGTAGTGGGTCCTGGTTTCCACTGTGGTGCTGTGGCTCCTGACTTCTTGTGAGCTGTCACTGAGTTCCACAGATGTCAGTTCTCAAGTTCTCAGGTCCTGGCCCAGCTTTTAAAAGTTCTCCTTTTCCGTATGGTGCAGGTGGTCCCAGAGTACAGTCCATGCAGTCCACAGTGCATAAGTATCTGAAAGTAGCGTCACTTTTCCCTTTAACTCTTCTTCATTCATGACTATAAAGTGGAATTTTCCAGAAATGTCATGGTCTGTAATAAACATAACAGATTGAGGACCAAAGTAGACATTGACTAGAATGTAAAAACATAAAGCAAGTCTTCTCACTATTTTGTTTATATTTTTAAAAATACAGGGAAGGTTTTTTATTATCTAAAATTATAGTAACATCATAAAGTTTATTGCTGTTTTAAAATTAATAAATGTTACTTCTCAGTAAAACCAACAGACACAGTCTTTATAAACAAAAGTTCTTTGGAGTCTTAAATAAGGGTTTAAAATGCAAAGTCCTGAAGCCAAGACCACTGATTTCATGTATATGAACCCCCACTCCTTGATTCTATCTCCGTGGTATAAGACTTGGTTAGAGATGCATGCCCTCGGGCCCCCTTGGTACCATCTAAGTTATAATTCCTGTTGTAGCCAGAGTTGTTTGCCTTCTAGTAATACCCAGGCATAGCCACTCAGTGACTCTAGCTAACATGCAGCCTGGTAGGCTTTAGAAAACCCATTCCGTTGTGTTTTCTACCAGCAAGGAACTGACAAGCCTGACTCATCCATCCCGCCGTACATTCAATATTTCTACCACTCCACAAGCCTCTTTACCTCGCAGCTCCAGAGTGATCCTCAAGGACATTCACCTTGAGTCACCTTTGGGACCTCGCAAAAGCACAGGTGCTGCTGCCCCTAGGTACTCCAATTAGTAGCTTGTTGAGTGGGAGGACCCAAGACTATTCTAGTAGTCGCTAGGAGTTTAGTCCACTTGTTACGTAATTGCCTAGGCCCATAGACTCATGCACTGAATTTAAACAAAGTATAGACAGCCCTTCATATCCATCCCAGTGATTAAACTGCTAACATGCTGTTCTCCCGCCCACGTGGTCACAGTGCTGCTAGCCCAGGAAACAAAGAACAGATAGCATGGCTCAGTGAACTGCCACCTCCAAGGAGCTATGTGGTAAAGGCATCAGGTTTCCTCCTCTAAGTTGCCCTAAGCCCATGGCCTGCAAAACCCAGGCTGTCTTCTAATGCGGACCTTTCCATGAAGCCTGCTAAACTAAACAGGTGTCTGGTGAAAAGTATGCAATCCTTGGAGGTTTTCTTCCTCTAAAAGCTGCTGAAGATGCTGAATTCACATAACCCAGAGAGATGGGAGCTGGGGTTGATCAAATCAGCTAGCCAAAGTTTACACCTCTGTGTCTTGGACATTCATATGGTTTTGGAGTCTGATGATGACAGGTCAAAGCGTCCAGAGATGACGGGTGACACTTCTGAAGAGAGGAACCTTTATCTCCGCCACACCCTTGCCTGAGAACATTTTTTTACTCTTGCTCTACTAGGTCATCTTGAATAGTGCTTGTTCAAAAGGAGGGAAATTTCATATAAATGATGGGGATCAAATTGATTTTCATTTACTCATGTCTGCAAAAACTTCATCTAAATAGTTTCTTCCTTAAGAGTAGATCTGTTCTGCTTCCCTAGAGGTAGTTAGTTAATCATTTCGGTCTCTTATCAGGGCCAGGAAACATGAGAATTGACACTTGAGGCCATCCTAAGCAGAGGTGGAGGTGCACTGGGCCCTCTGCTTGGAAACACTCGTGTTTATAGACACCGGTGCTCACTTTTCCTTCAAGAGGAACATCTCTTGAGTTAAGCATGTAAGGCTTACACCAGCACTCAGACCTCCTCTTTCCCCTGTTAAGCAGGTCCAGTGAAGCAGAGAGAGCCAGATTGTGCTGTGTAAGGGTGGTTAATGTACGTAAGGGCCACTCAGTTTTCAATTACAAAGTTTCCACTCATGAGTGAGTACTGTTCACCTCTTTGGCTCACAGGCAAGTTGAAGAGAATAATTTCACCAGCGATTAATTACTGTAACTTGTGGGATTTGCCGTCCACACATCTGAAACAGTAGGTTCCCAGGGGTAGTTGACGTTTTTTTCTGATTGAAAGTACCCTGCGTTAAGGAAAGGTGGTAGCACGCCGTGGGAATCTATTCACCAGGGGTGTATTGTACTTGTTTCAGATGCTTCAGGACAATACACCGGCTTCCAAGATAAGTGCTTTTTATTTCCCTGCATCTTAGATCAATTATTTGGAATCTTTTTGGTAAGTTAAATTTAAGAGCTTAAACCATCACATCTCTGTAATTAATAAGTCAAATGTTCTTACCAAAAATTATTTTGTCTGCTCTATATTGTAACTGTGCTTTGAAGAGCCAAGAAGAAGTAGGAAGCAACAAAAGGTGGCAAGAAGCCCCTGCTTAACACCCCACGTCATGAAGTCAGCGTAGTTCAGTGCCGGCAGCTCAGGTCCTTCCAGGCGATGCCTGCTGCAGACGACATGTACAGTCTGTCTTCTGTCAGTCAGGACACAACTGACAGGCACGACACCTTCTTAACTGCACGGGTTATCATTCTGCATGGGATTTCACTCAACTAATAAAAAATAAGAAATGTATTCACACTCATTTGTATTGTTTCTGGTGGATTCTATTTAACATCAGAACATCCTCCTCCGGGCAGGGGTGAGGGGGAGACATTATATAGACTTCCAAATGGCTCTTTGCAGAAGTGCCATTTTCTTCCCGCTGACTGTAAGTTCCTTGAAGATCTCTAGATTCCTAGAGAGGAAGGAGACACTTGGCTGCAGGCAGTACCAGGTACCTTGGGACATTGGCGTGGTGTGGTGTGTGGTACTGGTACATGTCATCTCTGAAATGCGAGGGGGGGGGGTTTCTGACAGCAGGCTGGGTTTCCGGTTGTTTGTCTTCAGCATCCTGAAAAGTGTCCCTCCCAACAAGAGCTTGCACATCCCCTGCATCCTCTCAGCCTTCGCTGGCACAGCAAGAGGGTGTTTGCTGAGAAAGACCAGTGGGCTCAATGCCCACTCATCAGCGCTTGTTATCCTGGACTTCTGAAGTGGTGTCAATCTAGACTAGTGTCCTAGGACAGTCTTTTGACATGGTAGCAGTAGCAGGTATGGAAAGGTTTATACTCCCCTGCTCCCCAGGGGCCCAGGTCACCTGCTTGCTTGAGTGACCCTTTAGACTCAGGGAGCAAGAACAGGACAGCTAGGTAAAATGGGGGATGGCTGGGAATTCTGGCTGTTTACTTCTTAGTTCAGTGTAGGGAGTATCGGCACATAGAGAACAAAGACCATGTGCTTCATGGGTAAGGTAGCCCCGTGCAGTGGGAAGCAGAGGTGAGGAGGTGGTGAACTGTGCCACCAGCCTTCTACTTGTGCACAGACCTTTCTTACCAGCCAGATTATATCTCTGCCTTTAACAGTGGGGTTCACGTGAACCAATGAGGGTCACTGCAGGGAACTTTTAATTGTGGGGCCACAAGGACAAGGGGATAGTTCTCATCCATGGATCTATGGTGTTGTTCCCCCTCCCCCATACACCCACACAGGAGTATAGAGCTGGGGCCCCCAGCTGACTAAATAAATTCTCAGAATGTGGCAAGCACTTAGAAAGCTGGAGATCGATGTGCCAATTACCTGTGTTCTGAGGTTGGGCTTCCCTTCCTGCTCTGGCAACAAAGCACTCTCCGTGTTGACAGGACTGGATGTGGGCTGACTTCAGCGCAGCAGCCATCTCTGAGCATTCCCAGCGCTGCGCTGCGCCGCGCCGCGCCGCTCTGAAAGCCTCCGTGTGCAGCAGAGTGTCGCCTAGACAGTGGCATGACTGTAGCACTCGGGTCTCATTTGCATGCAGGCCGATACTTTGCGCCTAAATGTGACAAGATGAGCGAGGCCAGAAGTCTTAGGTGGAACCCGTTGTGTGTTTTATTTCTATTCTGTATGGTGACATTCTATTTAAAGCCATCAAGATGCAGAAGGTTGCTGAGGTAGAATATCTTGTTCTAGATTTCTGTATTATTTGCAGTGGTTTTTGAGGAACAGGGAAGCTGGATCAGAGGCATTATTTCTCTTTGTAACAATAACAACAAAAAACTAAAATAAAATTCTTGCAAGTGCAGCCATTTTGGAAATGTAGATAAAGAGAAAGCTGGAGATGCGGGTGGCACCGAGCAGCCTGCTTTGGTGGTTGCTGCCACCTACTGTGTGTGTGTGTGTGTGCTTGATGTTTATTTAAACCCAGGAAGTTCACTAAGGTGAGGCTGTTGAAATAATTAGCAAAGAAGACACCATTACTTGACAGACAGTGTTTCTTCTCTTCTCCGTAAGTGGCTTCTAATTACCGAGACAGCCGCCAGCTTTCATTCATTTCCTCCAAGTGGGCTTGAAGTCTTCTCGTTTCAGAGTTCCTATACCAGAGAGCCTGCATCCTTCAGGCTCTGTGTGTGGGGGCGTGGGGGGGTTAATATGCATAAAGTTTTGGTTTTCTTTTTCCGTGCATTTTATTTGTAATTTGTAGGAGCAACATTTTGGGCTTTTAAGTTAATTTTTATGAGACAGCTGAAAATAGAGCTAGAAGATGTGAGTTGCCCACAATGACTTGAAAGATGTTGCTTTATTAGTCCTAAAACCACTTCAGATCAGTCGGCTGGTTAAATGGAGCAAGCAATACAGGCTGTGTCAGCCAAAGCCCTTCTCTTTTATTAAGCCCCAGCTGTCAGAGGATCACTGGGCCCTCCTGTGGAAAACAGTCTGGCCATGAATGCCGGGGTGGCCTTCCCCAGGGCTCCTACGTACCTGACAGTGAGCATCTGGAAGAATTTCAAGCTTGCAGGAGATTTATGTGTTGACCAGAAGTCATGCCTTTAGTCTTAGCTTTCAGCCTCTGTGACATACACTACCATGTATGTTTGCTGCCACCAGCTTTGTGAATTGACTTACGGTGCCACCACAAAAGATTGACAAGCAGAAATTTGACAAGGTGACATCACAGTAATTGGAAGAGGCTGCATGCCTGAAAGGATGTACTTCACCACGGATGACATTATTTCTAGTGGCTCCCAGACCTAGCTCCCGAAACACCCAAAATGACCAGAGTTTTGCATTTTCTGCCCTAGGCTATTTGCTTTCTAGAAGAGAAGGCCAAGCAGGGTCTCCCGAAAAGCCGCTGTCTGATCTAGGCCGTCTCTCCTACCTGGCCTACTGGAAGAGTGTCATCTTGGAATATCTCTACCACCACCATGAGAGGCACATCAGCATCAAAGCCATTAGCAGAGCCACAGGCATGTGCCCACACGACATTGCCACCACTCTGCAGCACCTCCACATGATCGACAGGAGAGATGGCAGGTGAGTGCCACGGTCCCTGGGGAGGTGAGGCGCCCCTATGCATTTTACTTTGTGTTTTAAGACAGGCTCTCAAGACGTAGCACAGGCAGGCTTCAAACTCATGGTAATCCTCCTGCCTCTGCCTCCTGAATGCTGGCATTACAGGTATGTACCAGTAGATTCACCTAACCCTGAGGAGTGTTTTGTTTTGTTTTAGAAAGGGTGCCATTCTATAACTCACTCTGTAGACCAACTGGCTTCAAATTCACAGAGACCCTCCGGTCTTTGCCTCCCGAGTCTGGGAGTGCAATGTGTACCATACCCGTCTAGCTCTCCACTTTTGAATTCACTTTGTCTTGCCTTGCTGTGTTACAGGTTTGTCATCATTAGAAGGGAAAAGTTGATATTGGGTCACATGGAAAAACTGAGAAACTGTTCCCGACCCAATGAACTTGATCCCGAGAGCCTAAGATGGACCCCCATTCTAATTTCTAATGCTGTGGTTTCTGAAGAAGAGCGGGAAGCTGAAAAGGAGGTAATGCTGTACTCTGTCATCCTAAGGTGTGACTTTAGTCTTGTAACTTGCTTAAACTACGTCATTGTCATCATCGTAAAAGCTTAGTTATATAGACAGAGCTTATAAAATGATAAAGCACTAGTTTATCCAGAGTGAGACATAATTCTATTGAGTATGAAAAATGAGACATTTTCATTGATCACAAAGCAGCATTTTCACAGTGACAGCATGTAATCAGATCAGATTTGGTGCTGAGCTGCAGTGCTGCTATGTCAATCGATTCCACGTGTTTATGAACTTGCTTGGAGTGCTCCATGCCAGTGAGCATGTAATGTAGCGATAAAGGACTCAAATCAATTTGCTGCGTCATTAATACTGCTAAATATCCCATGAAATCCAGTCACCTTAGATTTGTTATCCTAACTGATGCAAAGGGTCCTGAGATGCTACGGCTCAGCTGACTATCCCCTTCAGAACTCACTTAGAGACCCTTTCCGTTGATCCCGGAGGCTCCAACTACCCTCTCACCAATCGCCATTTTGCTCCCTACCCCACCCCAGGCTGAACGACTAATGGAACAAGCCAGCTGCTGGGAAAAGGAGGAACAAGAGATCCTGTCGTCTAGAGTTAACAGTAGGCAATCACCTGCAAAAGTACAATCGAAAAATAAATACTTGCATTCTCCAGAGAGGCGGTCAGTGGCAGGGCAGCGAGGACAGCTGCTAGAGCTGTCCAGAGAGAGTAGTGAGGAAGAGGAGGAGGAAGACGAGGACGAAGACGAGGATGAAGAGGAGGAAGATGAGGAGGAAGAAGAGAACATTCAGACGTCTCCCCCACGGCTGACCAAACCACAGTCAGTTTCCATTAAGAGAAAGGTGTGTGCGTTGAGCTTTTCACCCCGTGAACTGTTGCAAGTCCGTCTAACTCACATTTGCAGTGTTCTTTAGTTTCTGTTTCACTCTCTGTTGGTATAGTTCGCTGTCTCGCTGATCCGTGTCATAATCATTCATCTTACAGTTGTGATTGTGTTTCCTGCTGTTAGCAGCTCCCTAGTCTGGTGGTCACTGCCATCTGCTGGTCTGCAGGACAAGAGTAAACCCAGTCATGATAACCAGGAGGGCACCTCAGAGAGTACATACATAACCACCCTTCAAGGCCTGAGGGAGTCAGATTCGACAGGGTCACATAACTCACCGGAGAACCAGCCACATCTCAAACCCCAAGCCAGTGCTCCTGCCTTTAATGTCCCTTACTCTCACATAGAATTGCTAGGTATTTCATACCCTTGATTTTGCTGCTGCTGCTGCTGCTTTGCATGTAGCCAACTACTAATTAGTAGTTTTTAATTTCTCCAGATTACACCAGCTTGTGCCCAGTGGCACAGAAAGTGGAGCATTGATTTTTGTCTGTAGGCAATAGTTCTCCCATATATGCTATGTCTGTCTGCATTTTCTGTCTGTGGCATACAGCAGGGCCAGATATTGTTAGGCTAGCCATGACAAGTAGTGATCACATGCTACAAAGAAGGCTCTTCCACACAGCTGTCCTGAGAGGTGTCTGTCAGGCAGTTTGCTGGTCTGACTCCCCTAGGTTCTTTCTTCTGACCCCACAGAGGGATGTAGCAAAGAGGAGCGTTCCATGAAGTGCACGTCTGGCTCCTGAGCATTTTAATTTCTTATACAGAGAATATATTCGTGTATTATGAGTATAATGAGTGGAATTCGATGTAAAAACATGAACAGCCAGAATCATCCAAGGAATGGCATGGGCCACTACTGTCCATATGTATTTAACCTGAAGGGAGTCAACTCTGTATTGGCTGCACTTGTATCTGGGGAAAGTCTAGTTGCTTAGGGAGGGTAAGAGGATGAAAGGAACTAATAACAATAAATGTTAAATTACTAGTGTGGTTAAATTTTAGAATTATTAATAGGTCTAAATGTGTTCTTTAAAGAATATTGAAAGCATTAAAAATGTATGATGCAGTAATTCTTTGGTACTGCTTGGAGGTAGTGCCCCTGCCCCTCACCGTGTTGGGAATGGAGCAAGTACCTTGTTCGTGAGAGGTAAGTGTTCTGTCAGTGAGCTACACCCTGGACCTAAACCCTAGCATTTGTGTAAACATACTAAACCCTCAAAGAGTAGTTCCATCAATTTCATGGCTCATTGATACATATCTTAGCATCAAATCTGCCTGTTCCTTTATTTAAATTTTGTATCATAGATACTTTTTTCTTGGA
This sequence comes from Arvicola amphibius, assembly GCF_903992535.2. NCBI lineage: Eukaryota > Metazoa > Chordata > Mammalia > Rodentia > Cricetidae > Arvicola > Arvicola amphibius. Next base: position 72,766,623 of record NC_052059.1, read on the forward strand.
AAGATAGCTTATCATTGCAACCATGGGAAATCATTTGTTCCATTATCTTACACAGAAAGATTTTATCACTTTTTTAGGTATCTTCCTTATCAAAATCGTATATAAAGTTAATTGCTCATATCCCAGCAGCCACCAGTCTCTAACTCTTTTTTTTCTAACTGATAAAGCAATTGTTTCTTCAAGTGCCCTTTCACTTCTGGGACAAGGAGATTAGCCTCACCCAGCCATATTTCCCATAGTGCTTTTCATGCAATGGGCATCTTCATGGCAGTTAGCAGGTGATGGGTGGTTGCAGCATTTATAAAAGCACTGTTTATAGAAACAGTCTGTGATATGCCGCTTGGAAAGTACATGCTAGAAAAGCAGGGCTCAGCTTTAAAATCTGCAGTCAAGTTGCTAGGATGCTCTCTCTCAAAGCCCCTGCTTGAGTAAACAAGTGTTTTATTTGGAAAACCCTCGCCTGTGTTCTTGGCGCCCAAGAGGGATGTTAAGCATCAAATGGAAGGTTAAGTACAAAGGCATTGCAGAAGTCCTGACAGATAAGATTTCCAGGCACACTCAGGACTTTGCTGCATGTTGCCTCAACCATTTAATTTCTCAGGAGCACTTATGTATTATGTTTGGAATTAATTTCAGAGGCCGTTTGTAGTAAAGAAGAAAAGGGGTCGCAAACGCCGGAGGATCAACAGCAGTGTGACAACCGAGACAATTTCTGAGACAACCGAGGTGCTGCACGAGCCCTTTGACAACTCGGATGAAGAGAGGCCCATGCCGCAGCTGGAGCCTACCTGTGAGATCAAGGTACAGGAAGAGGGCAGGAAGCCAGTTCTGAGAAGAGTGTTTCAGCATCAGCCGGGGAAGAAAAGGCAGACAGAGAAAGAGGAAGAGGAAGAAAAAGACAATCATCTCTTCAAGAATGCTGCCCTCTGTAGAAGTAAGTGGAGGCTTGCACAGGCTTTAGCCACAAATGTCCACAGGCTGTACCGATGCATCTAAAAAGGGTCAACCCGTCTTCTCTCATTCACAATGGCTCAGCCTTTTTTCCTTTTAATGGGATTTTGTGTTAGACGTCTCTAAACTAGAACGTATCTCTTACTCTGTAGAAATTGGCTCATCCTCAGAAGCTTTGAAGACTAGTAAGAAGCACAGTGCCAGTCCCTTGCCACCGATCTGTGGTTTTCTGCTTACTAGTGTTTTGGCATCAGGGTGCATGTTGCCAATGTGAGCAGTGGATGTGCAGTTCTCTTTTCCTTGAAGACAGCTTCCCGTGCACAGCATGAATCTTGCCACTCTGCAGTGCCCAAAGCCCACTGTGGTCCAGAGGCATCTCAGCTAACCTGCAGCAGCCTTGCTAATATGGGGGTACAGAAATCCCAGAGACAGGCTTTCCTTTGACCCTCTTTCCCCAGCTTCTACAAACATACCAGACATCAGTGAATTGTCTTTGATGCCCTGTTTAAAGCATCCTTTGCCCTGTTAGCACAGGTACTCCCAGATGAACGATGAGGATTTGTGGGACAGCCTCTCTATAGCTGGAAAGCTGAAATGACTGTCCAAATCTTGCTGCAGCCTAGGGAGCAGCTAACTCCTTTCTCTGGGAACCAGAGGAGTTGCTGTCTGTAGCTGGTGTTAGGAACTAGCCAGTACCACCTTGACTTCTTTAGTGAATATCTATAGTTCCCCTTTTCATTGTTTTTACATTTCTTCCTTTTCTCTTTTAAAGACAGTCTCTCAGTATGTAGCCCCAGCGTGCCTGGAACTCGATATATAGTCCTCCTGGCCTCAAATTTAGAAGTCAGTCCTCCTCTGCCTCCCAGGTGCTGGGATCGAAGGTGTACACCACCACAGCTAGCCCCACCGCTCTTTCTGGGACAGTGTATCTCACTTTTACTTGGAACTCAACCTGATTCAACTAGCCTTTTGCCCAGTGAGCCCCCAGGATCTGTCTGTCTTTGGCACCTCAATACTGAGGCTCTAGGCATGAGGCACCCCACCTGGTCTTTGTATGGGATCAAGGGATCTGAACTCAGTCTGTTTGACTGTGTGGCAGGCACTTTACCCATAGGAAACAAACTGCGGGAGAGACATTTCCAGGTGTGGAGACAGCCTTACTTCCACGTCTGGCTGTCTGTAGAAGCCTGGAGATGAACTGTCACTGCCTCTCTTCTCTGCTTGTGTTCTTTACCCTTTGTGCACATTCTGGAGCTTTGCTCCAGGAGCCTCTCTTTCTTGAAGGTGATTATCAGAAAACTCATCTTCTCATTTAGGGATGTACCCCTGTAGCAGCTGTAGGATCAGTGGGTAAGAGCACTTGCTGCCAAGCCTAACAACCTGATTTTTGATCTCCCATACTCACACGGTAGAAAGGGAAAACCAGTTCCTGAAAATTGTGCTCAAACTTACACATACATACTCACATATAAATGTAAAACGCGAGTCTAAGGACGTTGGCATGGCTGATACTTGCTGTCGTGAACGGAAAGGAAATGGTCTGTGCATCCCTAGAAAGCTGACCGAGGCCTGGAGCTCAGCACTTGTACAGATCCTGTATCACATGTGTGTCCTGTTAGTCACTGTGGCTGATGCCTGGAGGGAAGTCTGTGTGCAATTGTTTTATTATGTAAGTGACCTTTCCTAGCTAGACACTTCTGCTTCTGGCATCTATTTCTACTTCTGGCTTCTACTAATGTTCATTTATATTCTCTAAAATACTTTATTGGTTTTTGGTTTTTTTGAGACAGGGCTCACTTTATAGCTCTGACTGTCCTGAAACTCACTATATAGACCAGGAACCTCCATACCCAGCTAAAATTGTGTTTCTAATAAGAATGTCACTCTTTATACGACTGAGCTTTAGCTGCAATTCCAAAGCCTATTCTTCTGCACCTACATGTGCACGGAAATATGATTGTCTGTTTATACAAATACAGCAAACAAATATATATATGTATACACACACACACACACGAGTAAGTACACACATAGAAAATACTCAGGCCTTAACATCTTTAGGAGACTAAGAATCAAATCAAGCTGGGTAGTAGTGGCACATGCCTTTAATCCCACCACTTGGGAGGCAGGGGCAGGTCGATCCCTGTGATTTGAGGTCGGCCTGGCTTACCAAGCAAATTTCACTGATTCTTGATTTGATTCTTTTTGTTTTGTTTCATTTTTCAAGACATGGTTTCTCTGTGTAACAGTCCTGACTGTCCTGGAACTTGCTTGGTAAGCCAGGCCGACCTCAAATCACAGGGATCGACCTGCCCCTGCCTCCCAAGTGGTGGGATTAAAGGCATGTGCCACTACTACCCAGCTTGAATTGATTCTTAGTCTCCTAAAGATGTTAAGGCCTGAGTATTTTCTATGTGTGTACTTACTCGTGTGTGTGTGTGTGTATACATATATATATATATTTGTTTGCTGTATTTGTATAAACAGACAATCATATTTCCGTGCACATGTAGGTGCAGAAGAATAGGCTTTGGAATTGCAGCGAAAGCTCAGTCACGTTCGCTGTTTCTGACTGTCTAATCCAGACCTCACTCTTGTTTTTGTTTCTGTTTATTGACTTTACTGTGTTGTAACCTGTAGTGCACAGCTCTGCTCTGCTCCAAGACTAAGCACTTCTGGAAAATTCAAGGGCCCATGTGATCCATAAGCATGATGATCAGCTGACCAATGAAATGAGTGGAGACAGCCACAGAAGGGCAGCTGGTGGTCAGAGATCACTGAGGTGCCAGGGCTGAGTCACTGTTCAGCTGTGGATGCTGGCGGCAGAGGGGCAGCAACCATTCCAGCCCCTCAGTCAGTCTTAAATTGAACAGCAAGCTGATCCCAAATATACCGTGGACAGAACAGCTGATAAAAAAAATAAATAACAAAAAAACTTTATTTTAAATGTTACAGTAATTGAATTGTAGGTTGTATCATTCATAAATCGTGAATGACACTTATGATGATGATTACAGATGCGGTGTTCTGTGCAGCTACTCGTCACTCATTTGCTTCATACACAGGTATACTTTTATGTCTGGGGCTGGAGAGATGGGTCAGTGGTTAAAAGCACTGGCTGCTCTTCCAGAGGACCCATGAATGTGGGTTCTACCCCCAGCACCCACATGGTGGCTCGCAGCCGTCTATAACTTCAGTTCCAGGGGGATCTGATGCCCTCTTCTGTCCTTCTTTGGTGCCAGGCATGCACTTGATGCATAGATATACATTTAAGCAAAACACCCATACATATAAAATAAAAATAAATAATTCTGAAGAAAAAAAGTAATGTCACCTGAGATCATTTAAATCTAGTAAATGTCCACAAAGAGAAGGTCTTTCCTCAGCTAGGACATTAGTCCTCTTCATTTTCCCAGGGCAGTGATGATTTGAATATAAACTAGCATTACTCGCATCCCACTGAATTTCCAGATTTGTTGATGTTGAAATTGGGGTTTGGTTTGGTTTGGTTTGGTTTTTTTTTTTGTTTGTTGTTTTTTTTAAGTATTGTGGAACTCCCTGCTTTTACATCATAGAATGTCATTTACCTTCCTAGGACTAGGTTACTCAGCTTGGTTTATGCCACGATAGTCTCGATTATCTTTCCCATCAACTCTTAACGTGCTAAATTGAAAGCTGTGCTTGCTAATAAGTGTAGAGATATGTGTCAGGTTGTGTGTGGTTATACTTTCTAAACTTGTGCTTTTCTCTCTTTTTGTTTCCTCGTTAAGATGACATGGATGATAATGCAGAACGCTTGAAAGAAGGCAGCAGAGATAATCCTGAAGCCCTAAAGTGCAAACACGCTTGGCCCAAAGGAACAAAGCGAGGGCTCTCCAAGTGGAAGCAAAACAAGGAGAGGAAGACGGGGTTTAAACTGAACCTGTACACCCCACCGGAAACACCCATGGAGCCAGACGACCAGGTAGCAGCAGAAGAGCAGAAGGAGGTCTCAGAAGACAAGAGCAGCCCTGTGGGGACAGAGCGGGAGGTGACAGAGGCCATGGAAACACTACTGCCGCAGGAAGGGAACAGAAAGGAAGAGACAGGTGCACCTGTGAGTCCTTGTAAATCACCAAGTAAAAAGGTAGATGAGGAGGACCTCATCAAAGGTGAGGAGGAGGAAGAAGAAGAGGAGGAAGAGGAAGAGCGAGAGGAGGAAGAAGAAGGAGGAACTGCAGAAAAAGACCAAGATGGTGCTGAAGGTAAAGAAAAAGAAGAACCAGCAATCTGCATGGAAAAAGAAGATCCTGTGCATCTGGGTGATCACGAGGAGGAGGAGGAAGAGGAGGAAGAGCCGTCTCACAATGAGGATCATGATGCAGATGATGAAGATGACAGTCACATGGAGTCTGCTGACATGGAGAGGGGTGACCTCCCAAAAGAAGCCTTCAAGGATGCGCTAGAGAGCCAGGAAGCTTTTTTAGACCTTAGTGTTCAACCTGGTCGTTCTAACCCTGAGGTCCTTATGGATTGCGGCGTAGATCTTGCAGTTGCATGTACCAATGAGACAAAAGAACTTTCTGGGGACAATGGAACTGCACCCGAGTCTGATGAGGAGCCCCCAGAAGAACAGACTCAGCAGCAGGACCAGAACAGTGATGATATCACTGAGGAGCTCAAAGAGGGAGGCACAGCCCCTGTGGAAATTGACTCGGAGACCGTCCAGGCTGTTCAGTCTTTGACCCAAGAAAACAGGGAACACGATGACACCTTTCAGGATTGTGCCGAGACTCAAGAAGCCTGTAGAACTCTGCAGAACTATACACATACAGACCAAAGCCCTCAAATCGCCACCACTCTGGACGAATGCCAACAGTCAGACCACAGCCCAGTTTCGTCTGTCCATTCCCACCCTGGCCAGTCAGTTCGTTCTGTCAATAGCCCCAATGTCCCCGCCCTAGAGAATAGCTATGCCCAAATCAGCCCCGATCAGACTGCCATCACAGTGCCACCTCTGCAGAGCATGGAGACCAGCCCCATGATGGATGTGCCGTCAGTCTCAGATCACTCGCAGCAAGTCGCTGACAGTGGCTTCAGTGACCTGGGCAGTATTGAGAGCACCACGGAGAACTACGAAAACCCAAGCAGCTATGACTCCACCATGGGTGGCAGCATCTGCGGAAACGGCTCTTCCCAGAACAGCTGCTCCTACAGCAGCCTCACCTCTAGCAACCTGACGCAGAGCAGCTGCGCCGTCACTCAGCAGATGTCCAACATCAGCGGGAGCTGCAGCATGCTGCAGCAGCCCAGCATCAGCTCCCCTCCGACCTGCAGCGTCAAGTCTCCCCAAGGCTGTGTGGTGGAGAGGCCTCCCAGCAGCAACCAGCAGCTAGCTCAGTGCAGCATGGCCGCCAACTTTACCCCGCCCATGCAGCTGGCAGACATCCCTGAGACCAGCAATGCCAACATTGGCTTATATGAGCGAATGGGTCAGAGTGATTTTGGGGCTGGGCACTACCCACAGCCATCTGCCACCTTCAGCCTTGCCAAACTGCAGCAGTTAACGAATACACTTATTGACCATTCATTGCCTTACAGCCATGCTGCTGCTGTGACTTCCTATGCAAACAGTGCCTCTTTGTCCACACCACTGAGTAACACAGGGCTTGTTCAGCTTTCTCAGTCTCCACACTCCGTCCCTGGGGGACCCCAAGCACAAGCTACCATGACCCCACCCCCTAACCTGACTCCTCCTCCCATGAATCTGCCACCACCTCTTTTGCAGCGGAACATGGCTGCTTCAAACATTGGCATCTCCCACAGCCAAAGACTGCAAACTCAGATCGCCAGCAAGGGCCACGTCTCCATGAGAACCAAGTCGGCGTCTCTGTCACCAGCCACTGCCCCCCACCAGTCACAAATCTATGGGCGTTCCCAGACTGTAGCCATGCAGGGTCCTGCACGGACTTTAACAATGCAAAGAGGCATGAACATGGGTGTGAACTTGATGCCAGCGCCGGCCTACAACGTCAACTCTGTCAACATGAACATGAATACTCTCAATGCCATGAACGGGTACAGCATGTCCCAGCCGATGATGAACAGTGGCTACCACGGCAACCATGGCTACATGAATCAAACGCCCCAGTACCCTATGCAGATGCAGATGGGCATGATGGGGACCCAGCCATATGCCCAGCAGCCAATGCAGACCCCACCCCACAGTAACATGATGTACACGGCCCCTGGACACCACGGCTACATGAACACAGGCATGTCCAAACAATCTCTCAATGGGTCCTACATGAGAAGGTAGGCAGCCTGGCAGCCCACAGAGCCCACTGGGCCGCACTGTTGGATTGATCTGCACAAATACCTTTGAAGAGTACGATTTCAAAACCAGCATTGGTGTGAATGCAAAAACATTGTTGGCACCATTTATTTAAAAAAAAGCTGTATGCAGCAGAAAGCCTTATACAAGTTGTTTTTCTTTTTTCCTTTTTTCTTTTTTGGTACCTTTGTTTCTGTTACTTTTATATAAAATCCTCTGCAAAGGAAGGCCTCCCTTAGGACTACAGCTAGGCAGCAGCCACTCTTGGTGCCTGCTTCCCTTACACAGTGTGGATACAAGCCCCTCCCCGGATCCCCTGTTTTAATATTGAACCTGGAGCTTTTTCCTTCCTTGTCAACTCCATGTAAATGCCTTTAGCATTTCAATTACTGTATATTTTGTTTAAGGTGACACTTCAGCATGCCGCTAATGTCCTTGTTAGTGACAGTGCATTTTGTAGTACTGTACAAGTGTTGTGCTAACGGTAAGCCATTTCTTAAGTTTTTTGCCTTGATTAGGGTACCCTAATTTGAGGGTTAAAAAAAAAAACTCTATTTTTGTTAATTATAAAACTGTAAAGAGCTATCAGAGCTGTCCCCATCTGGTTAGTCACGGGGGTTTATTGCTAACTGTTGGTGTAAAGTGGAGACCTTTTCCATTCTGGTGGCAGGTTCCTTTGGGGAAAGGCAGCTTTCTGTTTTATAAATGCACACTCTGTTTATTGAATGAAGCATATCTCAGTATTTATCTGTCAGGTTTTGAAGCATTTCATATATGTCCAAATACTTGGCAGGATTAAAAAAAATAGTGAATTTGGTGTAAAGTTGCTATTTTATGGAAATGCCTCTAACTTTACATTTTCATTCCATCTGTAGACTTTTCTATCTTTATAAAATATTGGAGTTATTTTTTAAGGAAAAATAGAAAAGTAGCTTGTGAATAGCTCAAACTAAGCTTACAAATCGCATGTAAAAAAGCAGAAAAGTTATTTGTGTCTGTTTATATTGCTTCCTTTTGTAGCCTTTGTACCTATACAGGTGACAGTGAGGGCCAAGCAGAGGCGCGACCTTGTATAAAATAGGAGCCAGCAGCACTCTCGTATTTATCTCTTCTCTTTTTAGTCAGTTACTTCAAAAAAAGAAAAAACAAAAAAAGCTGTACATTTTAACATAAAATAAATTATGATGAGCCATTTTTAGCCTCTTGTGTCCTGTCATATTGTGAATGATGGAGGATGTCAGCAGAACTGTCATCCAGCACATCTGGAACACACACACATCTGGGGAAATAAATTATTTAGTGTAAATTGGAGTTATGAGATTTTCCTGATTTGTTTTGACTTTGGGGGAGGGGTTGGCAGTAAATAAGAGAAATATCTAATAAAACCATCACATATACCAAATACCTATTTAATAAATTAATTTATAATGGATTTTAATGCTTTTCATGAAAGTTTACTTTATGCTAGTGCATACCTTCTGTATGCCAATCATTGTCTTTCAAATAAAGTGAGTTTGTTTTTTTCTTTTTGCCTTTGATCTTCATTTGCCCAAAGCTCTCAAAGGATATCCAGTTGCTTCATTTGTACCATCTCTAGAAACCCCTGAGGGCCTGGTACCACACTTGCAAGCTTCTCTTTTTAAAGATTGCTATCACAAACACCGATTTTCTTTTAAAAAGTGTGACAACTTCACTCGGTTGTGAAGGATTGTACATTCCCTTTAGTGTTCATAGTTTCACACACACATACTCCCAAAGGTGAGTGTTTATAGACATGGCATGGCCTTCAGAGACAGTTCTGTCGGCTAAAACATTTCATTACGTAGACAAGTTGAGAGGTAAGCTTGGCGCCTGCGTGTGACTGGCCCACTGAGTGCTTAAGGGCATCGAAGTGTGGGCGCTCGCAGTTCTGCATATCATTGACACAAAGTGCAACGTGGACTCAGCCAGAACAAAAGGCCACCCCAGTAGAAGAAGCCTGCCTGCGGGGCTCTGGCTTCCTGTTCTCACCATTGGTTGCTTCCAGTGCATGAATGGTGAGGTTATCATCCACATTTTACCTCGAGTCTTCTGCTCCTGCCAAGCCAGTGATAATACCTGAAGAAGATGTGGCGGTGGGGCGGGGGGGGGGTGTCTTAGAAGACCCTCCTGCAGGGCTGGTGAAGCAAAAGGAGAGCAGGATAGGATTTGTGGGGAAAGGACATGCCAGCTGTCTTCTGAGTAGCAGGTGATCATGTGCAGTTTTGAGCCAATCAAATCGCTAGACGGTTGGGAGTGGTTGAGGATCCCAGCAGGACAGTGGACCACACATCTGGCGGGAAACTTGTTTCTGTCTAGGAACCCCACAGACACCCTCCTCCAGGACCCTCCTTGAAACATTTATGTGCTAACTTGGTGCCTCCCTCTTGTGTTAAGAGCGTCTGGGGGCCATGACACCCCCCTTGCCCTTGACAGTCTCCTGTTAATCGTACCTTTGGGTTGGGGGAGGTCTGGGTCTCGGCGCGCTCCGTCCCTTGCTTGCTTCACAGTCCGAGCGATCTTTATGGATCAACCCTAATGGCTGTTCCACACCCACGTGTTCCACGGGGTGCCTAGCATTGCTCCCAGAGTTCAGATATCCCTTCAGGAAACAGGCTGTGTCAGGAAAGAACCGTCTAGCTGAGTTGCCTGTAGAGCAGCAGGCCTCACTGGAAATGCCACACCGCAGATCCTGGGGTATGGCTTAGATCCGTAACTGTATACACCTGCTCTTAGGCTGGTAGCCACCCATAGCACACACCTATAAGACCAATAGTATGTTCCTCCTTTGTAGGAGTGGTCATCTGATGTCTCCCTGATATACAGGCCCTGTTGGAAGTGGTGACTCAGCATTGGCCAACAGCCCCCCACACACACACTGGTAGGGGGATGGAAGAAACACAGAAAGTTAATCGCCCCCACTTCACTCTGCAAAAAATTGTAAGCTGCGATCTTCCCAGATCACTGGATCAGCTCTCTTAAACACCAGCTGGAAGAGTCTGCTCTGTAGATGCAGGTTCCCTTAGAGGGAGCAAGCCTTACCTAACCATTAACAGCAAGCACTGAACGTACCAAGGAGCAGGCTCCTGCCTTTGCTTTCTGCATTGGTTTTCCTGCATCTTCCTCCTCCATCCCGACTGTTCTGCAAGCCCCGGGCCAGGCTGCATCTTTTTTCTGTTTATCTCATCCGGTGTGATGACTTGCAGAAGACTCCCAGAACTTTATTTCCCTCCGCTCATCAGCATCCCAAGTCAACACTCTAGAATCTCCTACCCCTTTGGAACTTGCACTTCAAGGACAAGTTCCCCTTGTGTCCTCAGATTTCCCCTCCTACTGGGAGAGAAGACCATGAATTATTTTTTGCATGTTTTATTTTTGTATTATATATGGGTGTTTTTCCTGTACTGTATAAATGTGCTGGTGCCCCTGGAGGCCGGAAGAGACATCGGATGCCCCAGACCTGGAGTTGTGAGTCACCATGTGTGCTGGGAGACAAGCCTGGGTGCCCCTAACCGCTGAGCCAACTCTCCACCTTAGGTCTTGAATTAAAAACCAGTGTGGGCAACACAGTGAGCTGCTGTCTCAAGACCCTCCATCCAATAAAGGTTTCTCTGTGAGAAAGGAGGGTTTTTTTTTTTTCTTATCAAAGGTGGCTAGCCCACTAAGAGCTAATATTCCCTACACTACTCCCACCTTGTAAAACTTTTACTCAAATCTTTTCATCTCCCTAGCCTGTAAAACTTTGAAGTAAAGGCCCGGCTGCATTCCTGGAACTTGACCATTTTCTTCTTCCCTACATCTCCTCCTCCTCGCTGCTTTCCCGATTAGCCAGACCAGGGTAGACTGTGAGGTGGAACCTTAGCCAGCGGAGAAGCCAAGCTCCCCCTGGATTAAGGATAAAAGATGAATGAGTCCATCTTGGCCATCTGCGCAGCTTGCCAACCCCATTTGGGTTGAGACGCACTTTTTGTGGTAAGCAGCAGCCTTGCCTGGTTACTTTCTGTTTCACTACACGATCGGAATCGAATTCTTTCCCAGCGCCACGTGTCTAGAGCGGCTTCTCCACTGTTTCCTCATCTCCCATGTCCCACATGGCATTTTAGTACCATCTGCATTTGTAAACTTGCTTTTGGCCTCTTAACCCAGGTTTGGAAATGTGCTAAGTCTCAACCATGCTTTTTAACCAAGTGAAAACATTGCTTATGAAGTCTTTAAACATTGTTGCTAACATTTCTGTTCCTCCTTTCTCTTACCTCTAAGTTCCAGGAGTCACCAGGAAGAGAAGAGGCAGGCCACATTAGGGTCTCTGCTTCAGCAGAGCTCCACTCCACAGAGAGGTGGGGCGTGGAAGGAGGCACCGGGTCCGCCACTCAGGAAAGCCTCCTCGTAGGGCTGTTTGTGTGCTACCTCGCCTACACGTGAGTTCACTAATGCAATACTTGGTGGAAGTGGAAATGTCTGGCTTGTCTGGACACTGCAAATGGATAAGACTAATAGAGAACTGAGTTCAGAAGGGGCCATCAGGATGCTCTGATGTAAAGCCCAAGTAGGGACCACTCTGACCCCAGGTTCCTCTCCTGTGTTCCACAGATCCTGTGGCTCCCAGGACACCAAGATCAAGTGAGTCCGTCCTTGGTAGTTGTTCCGCTCCAGCCCAGCACCTCAGCTGAGCATGGTCTCCACTTCAGTCTTGTGTGTGTTTGCTTTCAACTTTGTGGCAATGTTTTGGTTTTTAAATTTATTTTAAGACCAATATTGTAGCTGTAAGGGAGTCTTGAGGTGATCTGCATGCATATGTCAGAGCATTCTCAGGAGGGTCCCAGGAGACCAGCCTAACCACAAGGCCCCAAATTACCAGTGATAGAGGAAATCAAAACAGCTCCCCCAGATGTCACAGTGACGGCTTTACTCAGCTCCCCCAGATGTCACAGTGACGGCTTTACTCAGCTCCCCCAGATGTCACAGTGATGGCTTTACTCAGCTTCCCTGGGCTCCAGCACTCCTGCAAGAACATCCTCGTGGACACTATTTAACACTGGAAACATGGGCCCCTTCTCAGCGTCCCCAGCGGGCCCTCTTGGCTCTCTCTAGGATGCCATCATTGGTGGTTCTCCTCTCTCAGCAGTCTCTAGGCTCCATCTTCTCGGGGTTCCTGGTTCTGGAAGCCACCACTCTGTGCTGTGCTGCTCTTTTCTTGAGTGAAGAATGGCCATCACGGTGCTCACTTAACTCTCAAGAGAGGGCAGCTCACACCTGAGCTCACCCGGCTGCCCTGCGCTGCAGATACTTCAGGGTGTGAGTAAAAAAAACCACTATTGTGTTCTTACGCTAAAGGGAAAGAGGCATTCTGGTCCCCTAAAATTAAGTGTCTCCTGCCTCTCTTTTTCTCCCAAATTGTGAAGTTACGCTCTTCCTTGTCCAGCTTCACCACAACTCATCTGACTGTGATGTAAGGAAGGGACTCCATGTCACCCTATACACACGCACGCGCACACAGACACGCACACACAGACATGCACACACACGCACACATGCACACGTGTGCGCACACACACACACACAGGCCACCGTGGATAAAGAAACATGGTAGTTCTGAGGCTTCCTCCTAAGTGGTAAAGCCTGTCTTGTAACATGGCTTGCCAGGCAATATTCTATGGTTAAAAAATCAAGTTCTATTTTAAGCTATATTTTCATAAGAACGTGATTTTTTTTCTTTTCAGAGCCAAATGTTTAATCAAAACACAGTGCTCACACATTAAAAACAAAACAAAACAAAATTCCTTCTCCACTTCGAACTTAAAGGACAGGAGACCACAGAGCGGTCCTCATCCGAGGCCAGTTCCCCCTGCAGTTGTCCTGGCCCTTCCTGAGGAGGAGAATGGGGCTTGGAGGCGGCAGCTGCTCGTCTTCCCTGTGTCCAGCCTTTAGTTTCACTGTCCCATGTCCAGGACCAACAAAGCCTGGTGAAGACACCCATCAGTCAGCCTTCTGCTCTGGGTGCCAGGCTCTCTGATCCTCTCTCAGAGGGCCACCCTACCGCCCCAGCTCACTGTCCCCTGGCCCGGCCTGTCTCCGCTGCTTCATCAGCTGCTTGTCCAGCTCCCGGAGCTGCTTCAGGAAGCCCCGGTTGGGCAGAACACAGCGGTTCTTAGCCACTTGTTGGATGGCATCCACCAGGGTCATGTTCTTGTGGATCATCAGGTAGGCCAGGACCAGGGTTGCTGACCGGCTTCGGCCCATGGCACAGTGAACCAGGATCTTACCTGCAGGTGGAGGGACAGGAAAACCAATGCTGAACGGGATGAGGCTTCTTAACCCACATTCATTCTCTCTGCTGTCCATAGTTTGGATTGGGCCACAGCTCCCCATCTGCAAAATGGGGACACAGTCACTTGTCTCTTTCATAGGGGTGTTGGGAAGGCAGTTTGTGTCCAATAGACCTGTTTGCTGACTGGTGTGTGGTAGGATTGGTGAAAGTTACACCCATTGCTCCAAAAAGGAGAAGGCACCAAACCTGAAAGCTTTTTCTTTTGTCTGTTTGTTTATTTAGTCAAGTTTAGCAGGGTTCAAAGGTCAAAACCTACCACAGGAGACTGACTGAGAAATCCCCTCCCACAGGGTTCCTTGACTCTCCAGAGCAACCGGTGCCCCTACTGATGCCCCCTTCTTCCAGAGAAGAATCTGCCCAGCAAAGCAGATTTCCCCGCACACTCTTTGATCTTGACTCCCAAACCCACGAACTTTAGATTCCCCGCACCAACCTCCCTCCTCCCCCCTTCTACTGTGAATGGAAACCAGGGCCTTAAGCCTGCCGGACAACCACAGAACTACACTCCCAGCCTTTCAAGACCTTGTCTCGCTCTTGCTTGTTTCAGTTAACAGTTTACATTGGAGAGCTCTGTGTATCAGTATATGAATCGTCCTCTTTTTTTCTTAAACCTCCCTCCTCCAACCATGCTGGGAATAAAACCCAAGACCTTACACAGGCTACACACCCTCCAGCTATGCCCCAGGACAGTGCTTTTCAGAGCATATGCCTTCTTTCTTTACTAATGTGGGAGATCATATGCAGGGCCTTGCATGTGCACAGGGCACATCATTCCACTGAGCTAGACCCCCTGGCCCTTGCAAGTAAATATTTCCAAATGTTTTAATTCTTTATATTTTTTGGACACGGCTTCCCTGTGTAACCCAGGATGGTTTCAAACTCAATATTGCCATGCCTCAGTCAGTCCCCCAAGTGCCAGGATTAAGCAATTTAAATAGAATGCACTCTACAGGAGAGACCAGGATTACCCTGGATTGACCATCCTGTCTGGACTGGCGGTTCAGGACAAAGGTGTGCATGCCTTTACATCTGGATGACACTATGAATATGCCAGAGCTCCCACAGCCCCCAAAGGCCTTGTGAGGTCTGGACTCGGGACACATGGGAGCCTGCTGACTCCCTTCTGCTACTGACTGCCAGCTGGGTGACAAATGACAGACCCGCTTAGCCTCCAAAGCCTTAATTTCCTTAACTGCCAAGTTGGGGGGGGGGGGGGAGCAGAATCAGATCAGTAGTGAGTAAAAACCGATCAGGATAAAGTCACATGGCCCATTAGGCTTTTAAACAGTGAAAGTAAAGTAGTTTGTGTTATCATTTATAAAGAGCTGGTGGGGGACTTGACCCACAAGTGGTCACAGAGGCCTCGAAGCCTCACGGGTCCCCTGGTGGGTGGCCTGAGGCCTCTGCTGGAGACATAGATACGCCATGCAGAAAGTTTGGGTATAGAGTTTATTTAGTGGGTTATGGAGGGGAAAGGGAAGAGGAAGAGGAGAAAGGAAGGAGAAGAGAGGCAGAAGCTGCTTCTCCAGAAGGGCAGACAGAGGAGGGGTGGGGGTGGGGGGTTGGGAGTGTAGGGGGCTTGCCTCTTAAGGGGACAGGGTACCCAGGTGACAGACCAGGCCAGCAGATTACAGTTTGGATTTCTGTGTCTGGTTTGTTTTGGTTTTTTTGTTGTTTGTTTGTTTGTTTTGAGACAGGGTTTCTCTGTGTTGTCCTGGAATTTGATTGTAGACCAGGCTGGTCTTGAACTCACAGATCTGCCTGCATCTGCCTCCAAAGTGCTGGGATTAAAGGTGTGCACCACCACCAACCAGCTAAACAGTGAAAGTTTTACTGTGTCTTGTGCCAGGGGCACAGGATGAACATCCCAACAACTAAAACCAAGAAGCCCTCTCTCCACGCTAGTTCTGGAGGGGGTTTTGTGGTGTGGTTTGCTGTGGTTTTAGACGGGCCATATGTATCCCAGGCTGGCCCTGAATCCACCATGTACCTCATGATATTTTCAGCCACCTAATCCTCCTGCCTCCACCTCCAGGGTTCTGACATTACAGGCACATATCATCATACCCTGCTAATAGTACCTTTAGACATTGACTCTTTTGACTGTTAGCACACATGATAACTTTGTCCTCGTGACATTCACAAAGGCAATGGTGCCTTAGTATGAATGATGTCACAGGCATCAGTATGCCAGTAACCACTGCTAAGTCCACCACCACACACTGGGGAGGGGGTAGCCAATTTCCTGGAGAATATTCTCAATGCAACAGTAAAAATGAAGTTTTATCAAATTTCAGCCCTGGGGTATACTTCTTAATGTTCTACATGACATATACACAAAGCATGCTGGATGCATACAACGAATATTGGTCTTTGAAGGAAAAACAGTATGTCCGGTGGGCATCCAAACTTAAGTATTTGGTAGCACTCTTCTCGGAAGTGAATGAGCAAGGCCCAGTTGTGGGGCACATGCCTGTGATGGCCCAGCACTCAGAGGCAGAGGCAGAAAAACTACTGCGAATTTGAGGACTGCTTGGTTTATCTACAAAGTTATCCAGGCCACCTAAGGCTACCTATCTGGAAATTAAAAATAAATAAATAAACAAATAAAGTAAACAAAAGCAGTCTGTCATTCAAAGAAAATGTGATGTGTGTGTTGTCAGGGATAAAAATGCAAGCTTTCAGGCAGGGTTAGAATTCTAAAACTCCTTCTATACCAGGATGCTGAGTTTCCTAATACTTCAAGAGTCTCCCATTCGGACGGGTGTCACATACCTCCAATTGCAGCACTCAGGAGGCAGAGGCAAGAGGATTACTGCAAGTAAAAGGCCAGGGCTACATAGTGACCCCCTTCTCAGTAACAAACCAAGCGGGCAAATAAACAAGAGCACTCAAGGGCTGGGGCTGGTGAGAGGGTGTGGAACCATCAGCAGTATGCTGTGAAGGCAGCAGGGATGGAAAGGCCCACAAAATTTGGCAAACCACAATTTTCGAATGCCAAGTATAGAACGTGTGACTTGTGACTACAGAATTGTGTTGAACAAGTCATTCAAAGTGCAAGACTGGCCGGCGGGTTTGTTTTTGTTTCTAAGATAGGGTTTTATATACCCCAGGCTGGCCTTGAACTCCCTACATAGCTGAGAACGGTATTCAATTTCTGATCCTCCTGCTTCTTCCCCTTCAGTGCTGGGATTACAAGCTATGATGTTCAATTTACAGGGTGCCGGATATCCACCAATCCATATATTTTATTATTTTTTTAATGAATATTTGAAATTTTTCAGTTCTTATTTTCGGTGGAGAAAGCTTTGATAAATATTACCTATGCATAGAAAGCCTTTGAAGTCTCACTCGTTTTTAAGAGTGTAAAATGTAAACTGTGAGAACCAGTACCACCCATATCCACGGCCATGGTGCACACGTGGCCAGGTCCCACAGGTCTCCACTTGGTGGCGCTCTAGTACACTCACTAGCCAGGACTCATTTCAGCTTTGACTTAAAACTCATTCTCATTGTCCCTGCTTTGCAGACTGATGGGGAACAGGTTTAGGAAGTGAAATGTCTTGTCAGATGTCAACCACAAGGCCAATGCCACAAGGAGCATCTTAATGCAAAATGCATTTGGGAGGCCCTCACTGTGTGCCACTGTGCTCTGAGGTTTGGGCTCTCTTCTCCTTCTGTGACGGGTGTTTCCTATGGCTCTGAGATTCTCTACTGAGATTCGACAGGTTGGGGTGTCTGGAGCTGTTTGTCTCCCCACCTCACAGCCTGATACCTGGAGAGAAAACAGAAAGTTCTTGTGGACAGTTTCTGCACAGGCTGGGTTTCTGTCCTTTTCACACCCCTCACCCCACAACCCCTGCTGTCCTCATGGGACGAAGCCAGGACAGCCACAAAGGCCAGAATAAGACAACATAAGAAACAAAAGAATCCCTACGTGGAAGGCACCCCAGTTTTCCTATCTCACTCCCCCTGGTTTGGGAAGACCTCTACCCCGTGACCAGTTGCAAGGACCACAGGGGGCCTGGCACAGAAGTATCCTCCAATTCATCACAATTAATGCCTTTCTTTCTCCCCGAGCCAACAAGAAGGGTGGGAAACAGAACCTTTGTTGCTGTGCCCTCTAGGGGGCACTAGTCCACATTCTCATTCTCATCCAGCATGAACATCCAAGCCGATGAACATCTATGGTAGATGAAGTAATGGTCTGCTCTGTCCCTTAAAGAAACAAGTCACGCCCACCCCACCCCCTGCTCCGCAGAGGCAAGTTGATCTTCAGCTTCCGGCCTGAGGAATCCCTTCCTCCCTCCCTCCCCCCCCTCTCTTTCTCTCATAGGCAGCTTCTGTCTCTCTCTTCTTCCCACTCCTCCCCTTCTCCCCTCTGTTTCTCTCTCTCTCTCTCTCTCTCTCTCTCTCTCTCCCTCTCTCTCTCCTCTTCTCCCCTTTTCCCTTCCGTAACCCACTAAATAAATATCCAACCTCACTCTGCATGACATGCCTATCCATGTCTCTGTCTTGCCCGCTGTGTGGCTCCCTGCCCGGGGCCTGATGCCTTCAGAGACCTGCAGTGTGGTTATCTGTCTGTCTCTCTTCGTGGGACTGGCTGCCCTATCGAGGTCTCTCACCCACCATGCAGCTCCCTGCCTGGGACTGGCTGCTCTCAGGACCCCACAGCCCACTGCCTGCTGCCACTTAGGGACCATAGCACCATCTACCCTAGTGCACCAATAGACCTAGTAGCTATACACTTGACATATTTTATTATAGTCAATTATCACAGCTACCTGTGGCTTCAATGAAGTTATCATTGCCATTCTACACATGAGGTCACTGAAGGATGTACAGAGAAGTGGCTTGTCCCAGTCAAAGCCAGTGAGTGGCAGGTCATGTTCTAAGCCCAGACTATAATAAAATATGTCAAGTGAATAGCCACTAGGTCTATTGGTACACTAGGCATATTGGTGAGACTCTAGGTCAATGAAGCTGAGGTAGGTAGGAAGATCAAGAGTCCAGTGATGTAGCAGGACCCTAGGTGGCCTCTACCTGGAACATTCCATGGGATAGATGGTGCTATGGTCCCTAAGTGGCAACTTGCAGGAGTTGGGCACTGCTCTGCAATGCTGCCAGTGTGTGTGCACCAGATAAAAGTTTTACAAATAATATGTACCTTTGCTACATGCAATTTCTGTTATTATCTATTCTTTCTCTATTCAATCAAAAAAAAAAGGAAAAAAAGAAAAAAACCTACTAATAGGTTGTAATCTATGCCTAAAAAACACTGGCTTTGACAAAATATTTACTAGAAGAAAAATACTATCATTATAAGGAGAAAGTCTAA
Source organism: Arvicola amphibius (assembly GCF_903992535.2). Taxonomy (NCBI): domain Eukaryota; kingdom Metazoa; phylum Chordata; class Mammalia; order Rodentia; family Cricetidae; genus Arvicola; species Arvicola amphibius. Next base: position 72,785,571 of record NC_052059.1, read on the forward strand.
ATTCAGAATTTCTAATGCATCTAGCTGGGCATGGTAGCTCATACCTATAAAACTGAGGTATAAGGATTATCATGAATTTGAGATTTGAAGCCAGCTTGGTTACACAGTAAAATCTTTTCTCAGAGAAAAAAAATCTCTGCCACATCCAATTGCTTGTTTTCAGTGGTGTCTGAAAAGTGAGCTTCTGTCACTCAAATCAGCAGTCAGTGCAGTGAGATGGTTCCCTGGGTAAACTGCTTACTGGGCAAGATGATATAAGGGCCGCGTCCCCAGAACCCACTCGGTAGGAGAACCAACTCCTGCAAGTTGTCCTCCAACCTCAACAGGTGTTCACCCCTGTGCACACATCACAGATACATGACGACGATGATGACGATGATGACAATGATTGACGACGATGATGATGATGACGACGACGACGATGATGATGACGACGACGATGATGATGACGATGACGATGATGATGACGATGATAACAATGATGACGACGATGATGACGATGATGACAATGATGATGATGACGATGATGATGATGACGATGACGATGACGATGATGACGATGACGATGACGATGATGATGATGACGATGATGATGATGATGACAATGATGATGACAATGATGACGATGATGACGATGATGATGACGATGATGACGATGATGACGACGATGATGATGATGACAATGATGACAATGATGATGATGATGATGATGACGATGATGACAATGATGATGATGATAACGATGAAGATGACGACGATGATGATGGTGATGATTATGATGATGACGACGATGATGATGATGACAATGATGATGACAATGATGATGACGATGATGATGACGATGATGACGATGATGACAATGATGATGATGATGACAATGATGATGACGATGATGACGATGATGATGATGATGACAATGATGATGACGATGATGACAATGATGATGATGATGACGATGAAGATGACGACGATGATGGTGATGATTATGATGATGACGACGATGATGATGATGACGATGATGACGACAACGATGATGATGACAACGATGACGATGATGATGATGACGTTGACGATGATGACGACATTGACAATGATGATGATGAAATGTCTAGAAAGGTATACCTGCCAAGCCTGTGACCCACAAACCCTACCTGCTTTTCATGCCTGTGCACCCTCATCAGCACCACCTTCCTTGGTTTTAGGGACTGCCTTTGCCTGTTTCTCACTCACTGGCTTGGAATACAGGGAGAAAGACTTCCTACTCCATCCAAGAGATGGAGGATGTAGAGGCCTTCAGAGAAGGCGGTGTGAGTCCAGCAAAAAGGAAGGGGACCTTATAATACTTGGGGACAATCTGGCCTGGCTACAGCTTAGACACACCAGAGAACAAGACTCCTGCCAGAAAGATGATTTCATCTCTATAATCATACCCACGTGGTCTGTAGCGTGTGTTCATGCGTGCATCATGCGTGCATGCAAATGGAGTCCAAGGGTTAACCTCAGATGTTGTTCCTCAGGCACTGCCCATCTTGTCTTTTGTGACAAGGTCTGACGCTGGCTTGGACCTTGGCCTGTAGACTAGTTTGGCTGTGGGCCCCAGCCTGTCTCCGAATCCCCAGCACTGATATTATAAGGGCAACATCACCACATCTGGGGTTTTGCTTGTTTATTTGTTTTCTTTTTCACGTGTGATCTCACGGGAACTGAGATCCTCAGGCTTATACTGACACATTATTCCAACTGAGCTGTCTTCCCAGCTTGGATTTTATTTTCCAACTATTTATTTGTCCTGAGACAGGGTCTCCCTGTATAGCTCTGGCTGGCCTTGAACTTGCTGTATAGATCACGCTGGCCTCAAACTCACAGAAATCCATCTGCCTCTGCATCTTGAGTAATGGGATTGCCTTCTTCCTCACCCATTTCCACCCCAAGTTTAAACAGTGCACTACTGAGCAACGTTTACAGTCCCTGTAATAGAATTTGTGAAGACTTCAAAAGTAGACTGGGGCCTGTTTAAGACAAAGAGTGAGTGCTGGGCAAGCTGTGTTATTGAAACCTGATCTCGGAGCAGGTGGTATCTGGCGTTTCCAGGAGATCTCACTCTCTGTTAGATCCTCCAGCGTCCACCATGAGCATCCACACTAGGCTCCCTCGCAGCACTTTGTCTGTCCTTTCCCCAGTGAAGAAGGTGGGGTTTATGTGTGTCAAATCTTTTAGTCAGCTTGCTTGCCTCCACTTCTGTGATGATCGGTGATTTTTAAATAACACAGTCAACAAAGAGATACTCATGTGAAGGACAAAAGAGTCTTCCATGAGGCTGGGGTGAGGGGAGGGCTCTTTCCTGCTAAGTGGATGCTGCCTCTGATTTGTTCTGTGACTCTGGGCACACCCCCTGGTTTCTCAGAGTCTGTTTTCTCAGCTACCAGGCAGGACAGCAAACTAAGTTACTGCTCCCATCTAACCACGATGATGGAGGTTTCCTAGTTCTTCCTGAAGGTCAAGTTGACATAGAGTAGGGGTAGAAGTGGGCTCCAGAGGCTGGTGACCAGCTGTGGGTATAGCTCCATGGCTCGACAAAAGATAATGTCCAAAACCAAACCGGATACAGTGGTATAAGCCTGTCATCCCTGTACCCAGGTGAGGCAGAAGGATCCTGAATTCCAGGATAACCTGGGCTATGTAAGAAGACCCTGTGTCAAAACACAAAATAAAACATGAAAAAGAAAAACGAGCCAGGTGGTGGTGGCACACACCTTTAATCCCAGCTCTCGGGAGGCAGAGGCAGGTGGATCTCTGTGAGTTTGAGCCAGTCTGGTCTACAAGAGCTAGTTCCAGGACAAAGATACAGAGGAACCCTGTCTAGAAAAACCAAAAGAAAAAAAAAGGAAGGAAGGAAGGAAGGAAGGAAGGAAGGAAGGAAGGAAGGAAAAGAAAAACGAGGCCGGGCGATGGTGGCACATGCCTTTAATCCCAGCACTCGGGAGGCAGAGGCAGGCGGATCTCTGTGAGTTCGAGACCAGCCTGGTCTACAGAGCTAGTTCCAGGACAGGCTCCAAAGCCACAGAGAAACCCTGTTTCGGAAAACCAAAAAAAAAAAAAAAAAAAAAAAAAAAAGAAAACCGAAAAATCACATAGCACATGCAGTTCCCAGCATTATAAAACAATAGGATCAAATTAAGAAAATATCAAGAAGGGTGGGCATAACTGGCAGTGAGGGTGGGGTATAGGGGTATATTTTGGGCTAGGACTTGCCAACAAAGGGCAAGAAAGGCAAGAGGGAAGAAAGAGAAATATAGTGAAATTTTGTTTATGATCTAACAAATAAAGTTTGCCTGATGATCAGAATACAAAGCAGGCACACTGGCCAGCCTTACAGACCAGGCGGTGGGTGCACACACCTTTAATCCCAGCAGTCACACTAGTTAGCCATAGAGGCCAGGCAGTGGTGGTGGTGCACACCTTTAATCCCAGTACTAGAGAGGAATGGAAGGCAGAATGAGACCTGAAGATTTCGCAGACGTAAGAGCTCTCTGGTGGTTGGCTGCTTTGCTTCTCTGATCTTTCCGCTTGAACCCCAGTATTAGTCATGCTACAGAGAAAGGCCTGCTTTGGGGCCAGGCTGTCCATCAACACTTCTTACATCAGGAGTATGATAGGAAACATGCAACCCAGGTCTGGCTCGGAAATGCCACAGCAGTGCCCCTTGGTTTTCCAGTGCATGACTCAACACTATCAGGCCACCCCCTGCTTGTGGCAGACAGGTCAAACACCTGTTAATCCGCTTCTCCTAGAGTCTGTGGCAGTGCTGGAGCCAAGCTAATGAGCCTTCTCTTTTGTTCCTCGGACCACTCAGGACACAGATGACAAGCGGATCATCACGATGACACTTTTGTTTGCCCTCTGCCGGCACTTGAAATGCGAGCGGCATGATAGTAAAATCCAGATGGAAGGTTTTCTCTGGAAAGTCAGTTCTGCCACACTGGCATCGATTCTCCCAAGAAACGCAGGTGGGGGCTGAACAGCAGCTGCCCCCTTCAAAGGGAGACACAAGGCCGTCTTCACCCCATACCTCTATCCCACTGCCTCACAGACAGCGCGGTCCATTCAGATGATTTGGTTCTGAAGGGGGTTGACTTGCAGAAGTCTTTAGACATGCAAAATTCAAAGGTCATTGAGAATGGAGCCCAACTCCCCACCCGCAGATGAGGTCTGCTCCCTAACCCCAGCCAGCTTGTTTATGGGCACACTTCGCCCATGCATTGTTTCCTGTGCGCTCTCTGACTTCTCTACGTACCCTTTCCCCTTGACCCGCCCTTTACTGGGTGCTTTCATGCTCCCGGTCTAACACCAACCAGCCTGATGCTTCCTTGCTCCAGAGCCCAAATCTTTTCCCGATTTGACAGTGAGGGCAGCTTCTCAAACAGTGTCCTGGGATACCATAACAAGCGTTCATGTGAGTTTATCATACAAGTTCAAAGTCGGAATGTCGGAATGTCTCTCTTTTCTTTTAGGACCAGAAACTTTACGGTGATGAGGTGCACGTGCTGGCATAGTGCACAAGTTCCGGCATCCGCCGGCCTCCCACGCTCCAGGTTCTGCGCCAAGTGCTTTCCGAATCCCTCCTCTGCTCTTCATCCAGCTGCTCAAGGCTCATATCTCCATCTCTGGAGGAATCACTTCACTACGGAGTTTTGTGAGGAGAAACTGAACCCTGCCTTGTCTTGTCCAAGGCCTGCCAGGCCCCTTCCATTAAGAGGGAGTTCTAAGACATAAAAATGGCAACTGAGCACATGAAACAGATACTGAAGGACTGGACGGCTGTACTGTGTCACCCGTCCGTCCCTTCCCTAACACACAACCACAAATATGTTTTCGGTTAACTTCGAATACAATGAGGTAAATTTTATCTCACGGTGAGGAGTCAGTTCAGTTGCTTTTTTGATCCTGTGTGGAAACTCAGAATGTACACAATACAAAAGACATCCGTAACTAGAACCACAAAAAGACAGCTCAGACATTGATACGTCCCTCCCTCTAATCCAAGCGCTCTGGCTCTGAGGTTGTTTTTCATTCCACAATGTCTTCTGGTCCAGAATGGTGACAAATCTTGTGGGTGACTATGACTAGCTGTGGAGCTTCAATGGTGCCTTCAAGGTCCACGGTCTGGCAGACTTGGCCTAGGTCTAGCCCCAGGTTGCAAGTTCTGAAGCAGGTCAGTTGGTCAGCGAGCCTTGTAATTACAGCCTCTTGTGGCAAGAAAGGCTTCTTTTCAGTAACTGGATACCCTGGGTTATGTGATGACTCCCACAGGGGTGTGACACATAAGGTGAAGTCAGAACCCCGACTAGGGAGGTGATGTCCCTTTGGCCTCTGTGGAATGTACTGAAGTGCACCCAGCAGCATTGACTGCATATTGTCTTACCCTTGGTACCCTTCTCTCCAAAATAGCCTTGTAGCTCCCTCTGCAGTAGAGCAACCAAAAGTGCATTTAAAGGGCAAGGATCAGCACTTTGACTTAAAAGATGGTTAAGTGACATCGGGAAACTGGGACACTGCGGGCAACACCCAGACCCTCTAGTGTAGTTTATACAAATAGTTGAGGCTCCTCAACTTTTAGAAGGTGTGTGTCTTGGTGGGGGGGCAGTACGTGGGTTTGCGTGATTAGCAGAAGTATTTCAAGTCTGTTCATGGTTTCTCAAGCAAGCCAGCTCCTTAAAAATTGAAGCCTTTGGCTCTAGTCCAGTTTGGGCCCAAGCGCGACTAGCGTTTTGGCTGCAGTTCCCAGTTTTGAGGACTCTAGACCACCCAGGCCTTCTTAAGGATGAATGGCCGTTCCTTCGCAGACAGACTCAGACCAAAAGCCCGGCCGTGTAAACCTCCGGCTTTCCTTTCCCGACAGTGGCTGTCAAGCCCAGAACCCCAAGCAACATAAGTGGCGGGGCAGTTAGCTCAACCAATCCCTGCCGACAACCCTCAGCCCCAGGGCACCAGGTTTGAGAATCCCTTTTGAACTATTTTCCACGCTGCGAGCAGGAGGGAGGCCTACGAATGGAGGCGGAGCCCTTCCCCTGAGTTGGGGGTGCGGATCTGCCTTAGCAGGGCGGGGTCGGGGTCTCGCCTTGGGGGCGTGCTCTATGCCTGGAGGCGGTACCTGACGGGTGGGGCGGAGCCTCAGCCTGGGGGGCGGGCCTGGGCAGGGCACGGGAGGAGAGTGTCTCTTACTGTGGTCGTCTCGGAGCGCCGAATCGATGAAGGCGGCAGCCGAGTGGAAGAAGACGCTGAGGTCGAAGCTGGGCACGTCGTCGGCCTCGACACCGTGGTACTCGATGGCCATGTCGCGGTAGTAGTCTGGCCCAGTGTTCACATTCCAGCGGCCGTGCGCGGCGTTCAGCACGTGCGTGAAGCCTGCTTTCTGCAGCCCATAGCGGTCCAGTGCTGTGGCCCTGGGGCAGGAAGAAGGGTCAGTCGGTGAACACCATGTGCTTCGGGAGGTGCATGGCTGTCTTCGCAGGACCCTGAGCCTTCCCAGTACAAGGCGATTACAAGCAAAGACCCAAAGGCCCTCTCTTCCAGAGCCCCAGGCCGCTGAGCATGTCCTGGTGTTTCAACTGAGAAAGCAGTCCCCAGAAGGCCCTGGCTACTTTCACTTTGCCCTTTGCCCTTTCACTTTGGATCATTCACCTAATCCTGCCATTGCTGGGGCTGGACCTGCCAGATCTCCCCATAGGCCACTGAAATAATCTGTTCATCTGGGTCTGCTTCACCGAGCCGCAAGAGAGCCTTTAAAAGAGGCCTTTAGTCTGAGGCCTCCTTACATTTATGGGTTTGGGAGTCATAGCAAAAAAAAAAAAAAAAAAAAAAAAAAAAACCACTTCAAGTGGGTGGTTATGTGGGAGGATTTTGTTGGGGTTAGATAAAATTCTTAGATTGATGCTTCCAGGGTTGGAATACACACTATGAATGAGGACTGGATGCTCTGTTGACCCCTTCGCCTAGTTGGGCTTGCCTTGTTTTAAGGACTTAACTTCTTCCAGGTGTGAGTCTTGGTTTTCAGCAGAATTTCTAGGAACAAAACTAAGGTCACTTTGACGTAGTTAGCCTGAGAACAGAACTAGACAAAAAAAAAAAAAAAAAAAGGCCATTGGCTGGAGTGTCAAGAGCAAGCAGTTTTTCCTAAAGGAAGTAGGGGTGGGGTGGGGGACCTACTACAAGGATCAGCATTTGTTTACTGCACCGGTCAACAATGAGGAGAGGAAGAGGGAGGTGAGGCAGGCCATGCCAAGGAAATACCACAACTGTGAACTGAGGATGCTGAAGGAAACCATGACTTCTGAAGAAAATCATTTATCCCCAAGTAATGATGGGGATTCTTTGTTGTGCTGATGGTGCAGAAAGAACAGGTTGATAAACCAAGGTCTCCGGGGAAACTTCAATTCTAATAGGTGCAGCGAATCCCAATTGAACACCAGGAGCCGTGAGACACTAAGGCCACATGACATGCTATAACATAACCATGAGACTGGGTTTGGAAGGGTGCTCCGCAGAGGCCTCTGTGATGGGTGCGGTGCTGGAGGCCTTGGAGTAAGGCAGGAAACAGACTGGGGCAAGAGTGTTTCATCCAGGCTGAAGGACGGAGCGGGCAGGGTGGGTCCTGTAGGCCGCAGTGAAGAGGAGTTTGGATATTACTCTGGCCATCAATGGCTTAAGAGAGGGGGTGAGCATTGTTTAAAAGATCAGTACAACTGATGTGTGGAGACAGATGGATTGGAGGGAGATGAACAGTAGAAGCAAGAAAGGCCTGCTGTTGTGAAAGAGAGGAAGGAGGTGTGTTCTGAGGGGTATCTCAGCAGACTAAGTGGGAATCGGGGGAGGAAGACAGGGCCAGAGTATATGATGGGGGCGAGGAGCCTGGGACCAGAGTGTATAATGGAGTGGGGGGCTGGGGAGAAGAGACCAGAGTGTATGGTGGGGGACGAGGAGAGGAGGCAGGGACCAGCGCGTATGGGGGAGGTGGAGGGAGGAGGAGGGGCCTAGAGTGTATGATGGAGTGGGGAGAGGAAGATTGGAGGGAATATAGGCTTTGCTTGGTTGTCAGGATCAGTATCTGGGGGTCAACAAGAACTTTAGTCTGTGTTTGAAGAGAGTGGTAGGGGTCAGCTTTAAGAAGACATGTCCTTCAATAGCACAGAGACCAGCCCACTATTCAGGGAAGGGTAACACTAGAACACCAGAGTAACATTAGGCTGTCCTAAGTTATTCTGCTGCCATGATAAATGCCATTATCAAAAGCAACCTGGTGAGGAAAGACTACAATCCATTAGCAAGGGAAGCAACAGCTTAAAACAGGAATATGAGGTAGGAACTAAAGCTGAGACCATGGAGGAGCCCCAGGCTCACAATCTTACACAGTCCGTCTGCCTAGGGCTGGTACCACCCACAGTGGGTTGTACTCCCTGCATCAGTTGGCAGTTAGGAAAATACCCCCACAGACATTCCCACAGGCTAGGCTAGTGGAGGCAATGCCTCAACTGAGAGTCCTTCCCAGGTGTCATTAACCACAGTAAGGTCACCAATAAAATGATGTGGGCAGAAGCAAGGACCAATAGCCTAGCCTGGGAGGAGCCTCACATCAGAAATACATGCCAAGGCCTCTGCCCTCCTTAGTGCCCTCGTTTCCCATGAGAGGAACAGCAGCAGCAGAGTCAGTGTTTGCTAAAGATTTGAGCACAGGTGTTGGGCCCATAGAAAGATGTTTCAAAGAGCCTCTAAGAGCTGCTGTCTGTGTGTACCATGTCCTTAATCCCAGCACTTGGGAGACTGAGACGGGGTTTATTACAAGTTCCAGTGTGGTCATATCTTGTTTGTAGTCTAACAAATAAAGCTTTCCTGAAGATCAGAGAACGGAGCTAGCCACTAGTCAATCATAGAGGTCTGGAGGACTGGACAGACAGACAGGAAGTGATGTGGCTGGGCAGAGACAAGACTATAAGGCAGGAGGAGACAGGAGCTTGCTCTCTTTTTAGTCTGGAGATTTTGTAGAGGTAAGAGCTCTAGTGACTGGCTGCTCTGCTTCTCTGATCATTCAGCTTTCATCTCCTAATATCTGACTCTGGATTTTTATTATTAAAATCAATTAGAACTCATGCTACACCTGGCATCCAACTTTAGGGCATGAATTCACAAAAAAGCCACCTCCCTGTGGCTGTGCAGTTACCAGCACAGGCTGGAACTGCTTGGAGGCTCCCACCAAAGTCATGGCCTTGCCGGCTAGGCAATCTCTGTATAATGACCACACCTTGGCTTTATGCTGTACAGCAGCTTTGAATGCTTGGGACAAAACTGGAAAAGTAGGAAAGAAAATTGAGTTATTTACTAAAGTTATACAGGGCCCAAGAAAAACCTTCAATAATTTCGTACAAAGATTGATATCAACAGTAAATACAATGATACCAAATTCAGAAGTTAGACAATTAAACATCAAATCTCTGGCTTTTGAAAATGCTAATGCACAATGCAAAAGGGTAATTAGGCCATTAAAGGCAAGATCAGTATCCTAGGGGGAATGGATCTGAGATACAATCAATATTGACTCTCATGACCATGATGGTGCTTGGATGGGAGAGGTGATTTCCAGAGGTTTAAAGAAAAATCAAAATGTCAAGTGTTTCCATTGCAGTAAACAAGGTCACCTAAAAAGGACTGTAAACAGGGTGGTCCTAAGAAACAATGTTTTTTCTAAGCCTAATGCAAACAGAATACCTCTCCCTTCGGGATTATGAAATAGATGTTGTGGCAAGGGCAGGCGTTGTACTAATGAATGTTGGTCAGTCAAGGTAACCCTTTGCCATCAGGAGATATCTTGAGGGGACTCTTTCAGGCTCCTATACCAAATTCATTACCATCGTTTCCTATCATTGTGGTGGAAACTCCTTCCCAGAGGAATTAAAGAATCTAATACATATTGTAAGAAACCATACTGCTCTGGATGATCGAACAGCTGTAGAAGAGAGAACAAAAAATTAGGAGAAACTGTAAAACAAATATTTTGGAAAATTCTATAAATGAACAAAGACCAAAATTAAAAATACGAATAAATGGCATTGTCATTGAAGGTCTTGTAGACATAGGTGCAGATGTAACAATAATTGCACCAGGGTATTGGCATCCAAATTGGAATCTTCAGGAAATAAATATTTATCTTCTAGGGATCAGAACATTATCTCAGATAAAACAGAAAATGAGATGAGTCAAATGTATAGTGTCAGAAGGACAGAGAAAAAATTGAAACCTTATGTGGCTAACATAGCAATAAATTTATGGGCACATGATTTGTTACAGCAATGGAATATTCAGATTAACAGCCTCCAATCTTAGAAATAAACCACAGATTAATGTATGTTTCTGGGAAAAATATTAGTAGGTATTATAAAGATCAGTCACCAACCATTCAGTTTGTACAACAGCTGCTGATCTTTCAAAGGCACCAAAAGCCCTACCTTTAGAATGATTGACAGACAAACCTGTATGGGTTGAGGAATGGCCTTTAGCAACACAGGAACTACAGGCCTTAGAACACCTGGTACAGGAGCAGTTAAATGCTCAGCATATTGAAGAATCAACCAGTTCTTGTAATTCTGCTATATTTGTTATTAAAAAGAAATCTGGAAAATGGTAACAGATCTAAGAGCTTTTAAGAAGGTGATTCAGCCAATGAGCTCTCTACAGTCTGGAATTCCTTTGCCTTCTCTATTACCTAAAGAATGACCTCAGCAAGGTGTTGATGGTGCATGATTTTAATCCCAGCACTTGGGAGGCAGAACAAGGCCAGCCTGGTCTACAGAACAAGTGCCAGGACAGGCTCCAAAGCTACTCAGAGAAACTCTGTATTGAAAACAAAAACAAAAAAGTATGGCCTCTTGTAGTTATTGATTAAAAAGATTGTTTCTTCACTATACATTTAAAAGAAAAAAGACAGAGAAAATTTTGCTTTAATGTTGCCAACTTTAATAATTCTCAACCTGTTAAGATATATCAATGGAAGATGCTCCCTCAGGGATTGTTAAATAGTCTCACCCTGTGCCAATATTTTGTACATCAGCCATTGGAAATGATACATAAACAATTTCCTCAATCTATAGTTTACCATTACATGGATGACATCTTACTAGCTGATTCAAATATACTTTGGAAAGAATGTTTGAAAAAGTAAAGAAAATTTTGCCTTGTGGGGGATTACAAATTACCTGTGAAAAATACAAACAGGAGATTCTTCTAATCAATTGTGGACTCTTTTTTTCTTGTTTTGTTCTGTTTTTCAAGACAGGTTTTCTCTGTAGCTTTGGAGCCTGTCCTGGAGCTAGCTCTTGTAGACCAGGCTGGCCTCGAACTCACAGAGATCTGCCTGCCTCTGCCTCCCAAGAGCTAGGATTAAAGGTTTGCATCATCACTGCCTGGCCAATTGTGGACTCTTAATGACTTTCAAAGGTTGGTAGGAGACAATTCCAGTGTACAGCCCACTGTTGAGGTAAAAATGATGAACTGAGTAATTTGTTTAAAATCTTAAATGATGATAAGGACTTAAATAATCCAAAAGAATTATCAGATGAAGCTGAGAGAGAACTGGCTTTTGTGGAAAAGAAATTACATGAAGTACATGCAGGTTGTTTATCTTCAAAGCTTGATTCCATTTTGGTTGTTCTCGCTCTATGCATTCTCCTACTGAAATATTAATACAAAGGAAAGATACTGTTTTAAAATATATCTTTTTTACCACATAAACAGACTAGAAATTAAAAATTTAGATGGGAAAGGTCTCTCTGACTTGATTCTAAAAGAAAAATTGAGACTTCATCACTTAACAGGAATAGAGCCAGCAGAAATTGTAGAACCTTTAACTAATGAAGAAATTGATAAATTATGGGTAGAAGGCTAATGTTTAAAAAGAGCTTACAGTATTTTTTTGTGAGAGATTAACAACAAATATCACAAAAGCAAGGGAATTCACTTTATAAAGAAACTAATTGGAGCCTTCCTTACATTGTATGGGAAACACCAATAACTAGCACCTCTACATCCTATACTGATAAAAATGAATCAGGAATGTCAGGTTGAAAATCAGAAAATTTGAATAAAATGGATGTAAGCCCTTATGATTCTGTTCAAGAGTAATAGTTATATGTTATTCTCATGGAATTAATGGATTTTATGGAACCTCCCAACATAGTTACTGATTCACAATATGAAGAAAGTTGTTTTGAATATTGAAACCAATGAATTTATAACAAATGATTCAGAATTGACTTTTTATTTATCCAATTACAAGAAATAATCAGGAATAGGAATCATCCTGTATATATAAAACCCACATTCAATCACATATGGGTCTTCCAGACCCTCTAGCATAAAGTAATAAAGAAATTGATCAATTATTGATTGGAAATATGCTGAAGGTCTCAGAATATCATTTTTAAAAATCATGTCAATAGCAAAGATTTAAAAAAAAAAAAGACTTTTCCATCATGTGGCAACAAGCAAAGGAAATTATAAGAAAATGCCCTACTTGTTCTTTATATAACCAAACTCTACTACCTGGAGAAACTAACCCAAAGGGCACTCAAAGGAATGAAATCTAGCAGATAAATGTATTCCATTTTGTAGAAATTGGAAAGTTAAAATATGTACACCACACCACTGATACCTATTCAGAATTTAAATGGGTGACTGCTATGGGACAATGGTCTTATATCCTGTCACTTGTATTATTTTAATAAAATACTGATTAGCCAGTAGCCTGGCAGGAAGTATAGGCAGGAAGTATAGGTGGGAAAATGAGAACAGGAGAATTCTGGGAAGAGGAAAGACTCAGTCTGCAGCCATAAACCCAGACACAGAGGAAGCAAGATGAGAAGACCTCACTGATAAAAGGTACCAAGCCATGTAGCTAAAACAGACAAGAATTATGAATTAATATAGGATGTACGAGTTAATAATAAGCCTGAGCTAACAGGCCAACCAGTTTATGATTAATGTAGACCTCTGTGTATTTCTTTGGGACTGAACAGCTGTGGGACCTAGAGGGACAGAAACCTCTGTCAACCAGTGACTGCTTTGAGTTCAGAAAAGTCTGATTCGGTAATCACACGTTTGCTAGACGTTATGGCCATCATGGGTATACCTGCACAAATAAAGACAGACAGTGTTCTTGTATATGTCTCTAGTAAAATGAAACAGTTTCTTGCTTGTTAAAATATAAAGCATATTACAGCTATACCACACAATCCTACAAGGCAGGCAGTTATAGAAAGATCAAATTGATCTCTAAAGGATATGCTAAATAAACATAAAGGGATGATAAAGACCCCCCCCCAGAAATAGGTTGCTTAATGCTTTATTAGCTTTGAATTTTCTAAATGCTAATGAGAAAGAAATGACAGCTGCAGAGAGACATTGGGTAATAGGAAAACCTACGGAATTAAATCAGCCTGTATACTTTAAAGATGTGCTGAGCTCAGAATGGAAACCAGGATATGTGTTGGGGAAGGGGATTTGCTTTTGTTTCCACAGGAGAAGAAAAGCTATTTATGGATACCATCAAAATTGATAAAGGCTTGATTTGAACAAGAGAGACCGCTTGGTTAGAAGAGGTGATAGTCCATCAACCAGTGTGATTATTCAATCTAAACTAACTTATATGACTAACAAATGCTTCTCATTGGATCAGATATAACTTGTCAAAAGGAACCTCCCCAAAGTTAGGGTTGGGGCAGGGTTTTCTTTTTGTCTTTAAGGAGAATGAAGACATCCAGCTAAGGAATCTGAAAGCCACTGGACAAATGAGATGTGTGAAGAAAAGGGCAAATCATCCAAAAAAAAAATGCCCCAAGAAAAAGGAGTAAATTGGCCTATCAGCATATCACATCTCCAACAGGATAAAATTTCATAAATCTTCCCAAATACTTCTGCTGTTCTCTACAGACATATAATGCCAACGGCCTTTTTGTAGTCCCAGTCCAATTAAAAATTTAAGCTAACTTTGGAGTTGGAGTGTGGCTCTCTCCTTCTCTAAATTCAAGTATTACTAAAGTAAAATTCAAAATCTCTGTTTCATGTCAGAACAGTTTACCTCATATAGGACAGAAGAAAAAAACAAAATGAAGGGACTATTTTACTACCACTAATCTCACAATCTTTTGGTTTTAATTTGACTCTTTAAAACTTTTCTTAAGGTATAAATATCTCAAAATTTATAAGATTTATATACACACACACATATATATGTATGTATTTTAAACATTTTGTCATGATATTAATGGTCATATAGAGCACTAACTAATCCTAGAAAAAGGCTTCATCTAGCTTCCTGTACATGATTTCAGATTTGAGTCTTTATCAGGTAATTAGGAATTAAGTCTTTGTACTCTGGATGTACATAACAAACACTGGTACTTAACCTCGTTGAGATCTGCTGCATATGACTTTAAAATGTCTAAGTTTTCTACAGTGAGCCATGATCATGCCTAACAGTAACCTTTGAAGTCTCCAAAAGGATGGGGCCCCACAATGACAATTCCACCGGGACTATGAAAGCACCACTAAGCAGAAAACCACCACCTAAAGATCAGCTGTGGACTACAAACTGCTCGGGATAATTTCAAGGTGGCTACCTGAGATGATCCAGCCTCTCAGGCTACTCTAGCCGGGACTTGAGACAAGCCCTGAATGTTCCCGCTATGCAGAGACTGGACAACAAATGATACGGTTATGTCTCCCAGGACTTGACAATTAACCCAAATTATTTTCTTTTCAGGCTCTCCTAAAGATTGTGTTGCCCTCCCCAGGCAGCAGGAAGTAAACTTAAGAGTATGAGGCCACATTCCCAAGGGGTGGGTGGGTGGTTTTTGGTCTTTCATTAGGTTATGGATATTTGTCATTGTTTAGGGGGGTTGGTTACAAGTTGTTATTGGTAATGGTCAGGAAAAAAGCTGAACAAAGCAGATTAGATTCAGGGTTCTTGTTTTGAAAAGAAAACACAGGGATTTTATAGATATGGTAAGATAAAAAGGTAGATTATTGATCTACTTTGAAAAGAAAAAGAGGGGACATACAAAAGGATTAAAAGGTAGTTTGTTGAAAAACAACTAGTAGTCTTAAATATTTTACATTTATATGGATTTTTGTATACTGATACAAATTTAAGATTACTTTTGTTAGAACATACTGTATATACATTTCTAATCTTATTCAAGGTATTGTAATTATGCAACTAATTTAACAATGCAATGCAAATTTCTAGTTCTTAAAAGTTATTATTATCAACTGTTTAGGATCATAATGAAATGCAGGTTAGTAATTAGTCACCTACTACAATCAAACTTGTTGTCATATTAGTTATGTTTTCAAGGTCAAACAAAGATATATTTTAGATAGACACATCATCTTCAAACACTCCAGAGATTTTCAAAATATGGCATTGAAGATATTTTAATAATTTAGGCTCTTTTTTTGATATTGAGACATGTCTGCTCCTGACAGCACCAATCTACTTCAGAAAAGATGATGGGCATTGAAGAAACTCCATATGGAGTTTATTTACTTTGTGGCAAAAGTCTGGGCAAGAAAATGCCTTTGCCTTGGCTGCTGATTAGTAAAGTGACTGCTAAACTTTGCCAAGACAGGGTAGGGCAGTCCTACAGAATATTCTGCTTCACAGAAATGTCTCTCTGATATGCTAGGCTGGTTGGCCAAAGATGGATGCTCCAATGTTACAGAGGAAACTTGGATGACTGCCCAGGCAGTCAGATGTTTCTGTTATTTCTCACCTTTTTTGGAAGACACTTGCTTGCACTTCCTGCTTTCTCGGGTAATATTTCCTTCTCAGGTCTCCGATGGAGTTAAAGATTTTATAGTAGTTATAGTTTTCCTTGTTACCAGATCCAGAAAAGAAATTCACTAAAGAAATGTAAAGTGTATTAGATTGAAAGACACAAAAAGGTAGTTTTGGTAACGCAAGTTAGAATAGAAAGTGAATCAGGTACAACCTTTTGGACTCACCAAGATCAGATAGATATGGAGTATTTTCTCTGAATTTGTCAAATGCTAACTACATTGTTAATGTAATTATTGCCTGTTTATATTGTATGTAGTTATTATACTTAATGTATATAGTTTTTCTTATATTAGTTATTACCTTTCATTTACTTTAGACAAAGAAGGAAAATGTGGTGATATCTTGTTCTTACTCTAACAAAGCTTGCCTGGAGATCAGAGGACAGAGCTAGCCACTAGTTAACCTTAAAGATCTGGGGTCTGGACAGACAGGAAGTGACACATCTGGTGGAGAGAGGAATACAAGGCTGGGGAGACAGAAGCTCATTCTCTTTTCAGTCTGGAAATTTTGTAGAGGTAAGCGTTGGCTTCTCTGCTTCTGTGATCTTTCAGCTTTCATCCCTAATATTGGACTCTATGATTTTATTATTAACACCAGTTAGAACTTGTGCTACATCCCAGGCCAGCCTGGACTAGGCTGAGGTCCTGTCTGAAACAAACCAAAGAAAGTTCGGTGGTACACTGCAGAGGCAGGTGGAACTGTCTCTGTACATTTGGACTGCCCATGTACTTCACATGCCCAGCACAACCACACACACACACACACACACACACACACACACACACACTAATAATTAGGAAAACTGAATCTGATACTCATTCCTAAGTGGCCCTTAAGGAAACCTGGTTCAGATTTACATGCCAATGTGTAAGGAAGTGTGTGTGTGTGTGTGTGTGTGTGTGTGTGTGTGTGTGTGTGTATGTGTATGTCAGTGCACTAAATGCACGCTTGGTCCCTGAAGAGTCTGGAAGAGGGCTTTGGGTCACTGTCAGTGGAATTAAAGTAGTTGTGAGATACCCAGTAGGTGCTGGAACTCACGCTTGGGTCCTCTGGAAGGACGACGAATGCCCTGAGTCCCTGAGTCATCTCAACAGTCCCCACGTTCTAGTTTGTATTGTTTGTGACTTTCCTAGGCATGGTGGTTTGAACAGGAATGGCCCCCACAGACAGGCTCATGTGCTCATGTGCTCATGTGCCCACG
Source organism: Arvicola amphibius (assembly GCF_903992535.2). Lineage (NCBI taxonomy): Eukaryota > Metazoa > Chordata > Mammalia > Rodentia > Cricetidae > Arvicola > Arvicola amphibius. The sequence continues at coordinate 72,802,658 of NC_052059.1, forward strand.
GGGAGTGGAGCTATCGGAAGGTGTGGCCTTGTTGGTAGCTGTGTCACTGGGGGGCAGATTTTGAGGTCTCGGATGTTAAGCCCAGGCTCAGTGGCACATATTCTTTTCCTGCTACCTTTGGATCAAGATGTAGAAGTCTCAGCTCTTTCACCAGCACCAGGTCTGCCTACACACTGCCATGTTTCCTGCCACGATGATAATGGACTAAACCTCTGAGACGTAAGCCAGCCCCAATTAAATGTTTTCCTTTATGAGAGGAAATGAGAGTTGCCGTGGTCATGGTGTCTCTTCACAACAATAAAATCCCAACTAAGCCAGGATTTGGTACCAGGAGTGGGATATTGCTGTGATAAGCCTGACCACTTTGGTTTGGAGGAATGTGGACTTTGGAGTTTGGATTAGAAAAGCAGTTAAATGTTTAAAGTGGGGCTTAATGGACCATGCTACTAGAAAGTGGAAGACTGTGGTGCTGAGGGTGATTTAAACTGTTGGGGCCTGGCTCAAGGGGTTTCAGAGCGAAAGAATATTATTACGTGATGGAGATTTTGCCACAGTGTGGCTGCTTTCTGCCCTTGTCATGAAGGTCTGCCTGAGGCTAAACTGACGTGCTATGGATTAATTGCAGCAGCAGAGGAAATCTCAGCTCAGCCTAGCATTGACTCTGTCATGTGGTTAGTAGTGTTCACGATTTATTTATTTATTATGCAGATTGTATTCTGGCTGCATGTCTGCCTGCACACCAGAAGGGGGCACCAGATATCATCATGGATGGTTGTGAGCCACCATGTGGGTGCTGGAAATTGAACGCAGGACCTCTGGAAGAGCAAGCAATGCTCTTACCCTCTGAGCCATCTCTCCAGCCCTAGTGTTCACTCTTATGAATATTTATAATGAAAAGGAACAAGCTGAACAGGAGAAAATTAAAAAATGTACAGACTGAGGAGAAATGGGGCACTAGACAGTGGAATGGAACTAAATCCTGTGTTTGAGGAGATAAACAGATTTTAAAATGGAGGAAAAGGAGGGCGAGCTCAGGACAAGACCTCGCCCAGCCAAGCTTCAGTCCTGGAATTAAAGCACAGTTTAGGTTCAAGCATGGTGGCACACACCTCTGATCCCAGGAGACAGACACTGTCAGAGCTCCGAGTTCTAGGCCAACCTGATTCACAGATCAAGACTCAGGACAGCCGCATTTAGGCAGTGAAGGAAGCCACGGAAAACAGGAAGCTGGTGGAGATGGAGCAGAAAACGAGGCCGTGTTCTAGTCTAGCGCCAGTGAGCAGCAGAAGTCGGCAGCTTCGCCCACAAGGTTCTATCAGTAGTAGAATAGAGGGGTTATGGGATCTTCCTCTGCACTTGAGGAAAAGCTGCCAAGGCCAAGCGTATGTCAGGGGTGTCCCTGCATGGAGGCCTAGAGAGGCCATTGCGTGAAGCTGTGACGTTGAAACCTGGATTGCCTTGGAGAAACCAAACTGTTAGAGATGCCAGAGCTGTGGGTTACCCATTGAAGAGAGAAGCTAACAGGGCGTGGAACCAGCCCAAGAGAAAGAAGTGCGCTGCAGTCAGCAAAGCTGAAAGAAGTTGGAGATCCGAAGAGCAGTTTGACAGCAGACATGGAGATGCGGAGTTTGGAGTTTGTACATCTGGCTTTCAGTCTTGCTTTGGTCCAGTATTTCCTTACTATGCTCCCTTTCCTCCCTTTTGGAATATTAATATGTATATCCTGTACCATTGTGTGTTAGAAGTATGTGATCTACTTTTTGATTTTTATTTTACAGGTGTTACAGTTAAGAGACTGCATGAATCTCAGAAGAGACTTGAGCCTTGGACTTTTAAACAGTGGTGAGACTGGTGAAGACTATGGGGACCTTTGAAGTTGGACTGAATGTGTTTCTACACTATGCTATGGCTGCCAGCCTACAGAGGCCAGGAAGTGGGATGTGGAATAGGAATGCCCCCATAGACTCATGCCTGACTGTTTGACCCACAGGGAGTGGCACTATGTTGGAGTAGGTGTGGCCTTGCTGGAAGAAGTGTGTCACTAAGGGGGTGAATCAAGGTCTTCGGTGCTTAAGTACAGACTCAATGGCACACAGTCTTTTCCTTCTGCTTGTGAACTCTCAGCTCCCTTTCCAACACCATGTCTGCCTGCCTGCCACCATGTTTCCTGCCATGATGATAATGGACTAAACCTCCATTATGTTCCAACCATAAGTCAGCCCAATGAAATGTTTCCCTTTGTAAAAGTTGCCATGGTCATGGTGTCTCTTCACAGCAATAGAAAATCTAACTGAGACAGTAGGCAAATAAGGTGTCTCCTTAGGAATGAGGTGGGACATTCTGTCACACGTGAGCCTGTTAGACTCATGTCGTTTGCTCCATTGGGTTGTTACTGACAGGGTCTCTATATGTAACTCAGGTTGGGCTTGAACCTGGAATCTTCCTGCCTTAGCCTTCTGAGTGCTGGAATTCCAGGCAAGCACCGCTACCCGTGGCCTGAGCAGTTTATTCTGAGAGCATCCTCAGTCCCTCCTTTGACTAAAGTCTCTTTAATTCCTTCTTTGCAAACCCATGGCCAGGCTGTGTATTCTAACTGCAGCTGAGAGACCGAAGAAGCAAAACCTTTATCACATGGCCTGGTTTCCTCAGTCAGAGCCCTTCTTTTCCTTCTTCTCATCCCTGGTCCAGCCTCCTGCCAGTCCCTCTATGGTCGCCTCCTGAAAGCTTGCTTCAGACTCCATCAGTCAGCTTCAGCTGTCAACTTGACACAAACCTGGAGTCACCAGGAGAGAGGAAACTCCAGATGAAGAATCAATCAGACCAGACTGTCCTGTGACCATGGCTGTGAGACATTTTCATAATTGATGTAGGAGGGCATAATCCACTGTGGGAGGTGCCATCACTGATCAGGTGGGGCGGGCTACATAAGAAAGGTAATTGAGCCAGGCAGTGGTGGTGCACACCTTTAATCCCAGAACTTAGGAGGCAGAGGCAGGTGGATCTCCATGAGTTCGAGGCCAGCCTGGTCTACAGAGTGACTTTCAGGACAGCCAGGGATACACAGAAAAACTGTAAGAGCCTAAGTTACCTTTTAAATTTTAATTACTATGCCTAAGAGAGCCATAAAGTAAAAATGCCTCCTATCTGCAAGATCCTTGCCCAAGGACAGATAGTTCCTGAAATGCTGGAAGCTATTGTTTATGGGAGATAGCAAGTCACATGTTTCCACAGTGCTAAACAAGTTTGTTTGACCCATCTGCACCAGATATGTGTTGTAGAATATCAGTTAAAGGTGGAGTGTATTTGTTTATGCTGTAGAATGTCTTGTTTAATGATGCAAAGATATGTTGCATTCTTTGATGTTACATTTTTTAACTTTGTGAAACTCTGTTACTTTGCCTGTCTAAAACGCCTGATTGGTATAATAAACAGTTGATCAGCCAATAGGTATGCTGGAGAAAGAATAGGCGGGGTTGGCAGTCAGAGAGAATAAATAGAAATGCAGAAGCCATGTGAGGAGCAGGAAGAGGAGGAGGAGGACTGGGGACCAGCCACACAGCCAGACACAGAATAAGAAGGAAAGAAAAGATATACAGAAATAGAGAAAGCTGAAAGTGCAGAGGCAAAGAAAGATGGGATAATTTAAGAAAAACTGCCAAGAAACAAACCAAGCTAAGGCCAGGCATTCATAAAAAAGAATAGGCATCTGTGTGGTTTATTTGGGAGCTGGGCCAGTGGAAACCCCAAAGAGTAAAGAGCTAAGAGGAAAAAAAACAAACAAAAAAAACCCAAAAGCAGATGAGGTTTGCTTGCCCCTTGTTGGACCTGATGGGAATACTTTAAACCCCTGAAATCCATGACTCAGGGTCATTTTCTGGAAACCCAGAGTTGGACCTGGCCAGAGAGTCCACCCACCTAGCCAGTACTTAATTAAAGCTTGCTTCAAATTTGACTTTAAACTTTGGTAGTGGTCATATTCTTTTTTTTTTTTTTTTTGGTTTTTTTTTTTTTTTTTTTTTGAGACAGGGTTTCTCTGCAGCTTTAGAGCCTGTCCTGGAGCTAGCTCTTGTAGACCAGGCTGGTCTCGAACTCACAGAGATCCGCCTGCCTCTGCCTCCCCAGTGCTGGGATTAAAGGCGTGCGCCACCACCGCCCGGCGAGTGGTCATATTCTTGACCAGTGGGATTAACAAAACTCTGTCTCAAACAAAGCAAAACAAAACAAAAAAGAAAGAAAGAAAGAAAGAAAGAAAGAAAGAAAGAAAGAAAGAAAGAAAGAAAGAGAGAAAGCAAAAGAAGGAAGAAGGATAACTGAGTAGTCCACTAAACAATGTATCTTTGTGGTGTCTGCTTCCCTTCCCATCTTGCCCTGAACTCCTATCTTGGTTTTCTCTAATGATGGGCTGTAACCTGTAAGTCAGATGAACCCTTTTCTTCTCATGTTGCTTTTGGTCATGTAGGTTATTCTCAGCAACAGAAAGCAAACAAGGCTGTGTGTGGTGGTGCACACCTTTAATCCTAGCCCTCAGGAGTTAGAGGCAGGGGGATCTCTGTGAATTGTAGACCAGCCTATTCTACATAGCAAGTTCCAAGACAGGCAGAACTACGAAACAGAGAATTCTTGTCTCAAAACAAAGCAAAAGCAAAAAGAAAGCAAGCACAGTAGAACATCTCCCCAGATTACACTTTTAGACCTTTGTTGTCCTGATCCCCACCAAATCCCTTTGCAACCAAGACCGTTTCCCCCATGAGGTCTTGTGCAAAGGCAAGGCGGAGTGCATGGCCCACAGACATAGGTCCATGGAGACCATCTGTCTTTCAGGTGGAAAGGGAGCCACGCCCATGTTGCAGGGTTCTGTACTGGGCAGTGAGGACAATCTGCTGGAGGCAAGGCTGCTTCTCATTTTGATGTCTATAGAGGTCAGCCTATGTGTGGTCCTGAATGCCTGTTGGTTTATGGTCTGTGTCTTACAATTTGCCGAACTTTTTGATCGTTGTCTGTAACACTGTAGCGATTGTTGTGTCCTTTCCTGGACGTGGCCTTGACGTCATTGTCCCCATGGACATGGGGCTGTGTGCGCTCTTTGCAGGTGGACTTGGAGCAGTAGGTCTTTTTCCTAGCTTCTTGTCTCATTAAGTCACTGGATGCAAAAGAAAATGAAAACCACTGGCTCACTTGGCCTGCTTGTTCTTGGGTACATTGAGGCCATTCGGGGCAACAGTTTAGGCTGCTGCGAGAACTAAAACCTCTAATCTTTGGAGACTGGCTGAGCCACCCTGTCACAGGTGTTGCCTACGACCATAGGAAAACACAAATATTTAAGTTATGATTCATAACACTAGCACAATTAGAGTTATGAAGTAGTAACAAGATAATTTTATGGTTGGGGTCACACAACATGAAGACTGTGTTAAAGGTCACAGCATTAGGAAGGTTGAGAACCACTGAGCTAAACTAAAGCCTTGGGGGCTTCACTTTTCTTTGCTTGCTGAATAGACCCAATTGCACAGATTGGCTTTCACTACAGAAAAATGAACTGTGCTGTGCTCAAGTGTCTTTGCCAGATTAAAGAAATTCAGTGGGGGAGCAATGGGAAATTGTACATCAAAATGTTTATCTTTGGGTAACGGGAAAACGGGGAATTCTGATTTTTTTTTCCTTTTGGCCTGTGTTTTGTAAATTCAGTGATGAGCATACTATAGTCATTTACTGTGTAAATGGGTACTGTGACTTTATTGATATTATTTCCTTAGTACTCAGGAGAGACTGATTATTACAGAGTCATGAGGTGGATTTTTAATTTCTTTGGCTTTTTAAATTCTGTTAGAAAGCCCTTCCCACTGGCCACAGTGAGGCATGAGAAAAGGCTACACAGCGAGATGTTATGTTAGAAAATAGAAAGCTTAGCTGGGGGTGGTGGCGCACCCTCTTAATCCCAGTGCTCTGGAGACGGAGGCAGGCAGATCTCTGAGTTTGAGGCCAGCCTGTCTACAAATGAGTTCTAGGACAGCCAGGGCTACACAGAGAAACCCTGTCCTGAAGATAAGCCACAACAACAGCAACGCCAGAAACCTTTTCCCATGCTGCTTCACTCCCCACGGTTCACTCCCCAGTGATGGAGTCTAAGGAAGGAAAGAAAGTAGGTCTGGAAGCCATGTTTGAACACGATGTGTTAGTAATTAATCCAGGCTCATGGCTCATGCTGCAATCAGCCTTTTACCTTGTTCGAGCCATGCCTGAGAAAGCTTTGTCTAACATGAGAGGACGGGGCCAGGGCCTCAGCCTTCTTTCTCTGCTACCTTGTCCATGACTGGTGTCCACTCGCAATAGTTGAAAGTTCAAAGTCCAGGTTTTCCAGGAAACATCCACCATGCAAAATTGTTAAAGCTGGCATATTTTGCCGCATCCTACACTAGCCGCTCCTCATCTTGGAGTAGCAGGCCAAGTGTCAGCTTTGAAGCTACAGTAATTGTGTGTGTGTGTGTGTGTGTGTGTGTGTGTGTGTGTGTACGTGTTACTAAGAGGGTCACATCTGTCCAGACACATCAATGAGAGACCCCCTCCTCCCTTTCCAGTTTCCCCATCTTCAGGTCCAGGAGATAGATGTCTCTGACTTTTGAGATTGCTAGCTGCCTGGGAGCAAAGGTATCAGAAAGGACAAGATAGAGACCCTGGGCTGCAGACTTGGGCTGCTGTGGGGTGGGGAGTTGGGCACAAGCATTTGCTTGTGAGAGACCTGGCTCTTTGAGAAGGGTTTTGGACTGTTGATGACCCTCTGAAAGGAGGCTTTGGAGGTAGCTACAATTAATACAGGGCCCCAGACATCTAAAGGGCTCACAGTTTAAGAGTGCAGGGCCGCCACTGTGGAGAGAGATTTCTCAGTTTCTCCATGTCGGCCCAGCATAAGAGGCCGCTCTGCCTAGGGACGCTCATCCCTTCACAGCAGAGACACAGTGCCCTTCTCACTGACTGTGGAGAGAAAAGAAAGAAAGGTTTTGCTAAGCAAATGAAAGATGTGAAGGAGATTAAAGTAAGAATATTTAAATTACAGACTGTGCCTTTCAAGCATGCTCAAGCAGTTCTTCAAGCACCCATTTAGGGAGTGCTGATTGATAAGGGCCTATGAATTATTCTTATCTCCTAGTTCCTAGCTCTCTGGAGGGCAACACTTGGTTAACCTAATTTGAATCTAATTTAAATGACTTAAGAGTAATAACACAAGTATGTGCTTGAACCTAATAAGGCCTAATTTATTAAATAGGACGTTTTAGAAGAACTGTATGGCACAGCCAGACAGGGGCCTTTGAAATCATCCTTTATTTAATAAATAAAGAAACAAAGTCCCAGAACAATAAAATGCTTTGCTGTAGGCCAGACAGTTAGCAGCCATGCACATTGGGGACTTGAACTCTGTACCCTATGTATTGAATGGGGGCTTTTGCTTCGCTCTCTGAGGGCCTGTGCTTCCCACTGGGGCAGACTTAGTTTCCTACCGAGTTATGGGAAGTGGGTGATGAATGAGGAAGAGTTTCCCATGGGGACATTCACAAGGTGGTCTGTTGACCTGTGTCCCAATCCTCTACTAACCAAGCAGACCTTCTGTGAGGCTGATAAATCATGGGGACTTGGGGTTTTTAGGCATCCCAATGGGGCTGAACCCCTTGGAACAACCTGGGACTGAACACATGTTTAGAAATCCTGAAACCCACAGGTTCACGGGCATTTCTCCTCATGCCCTGGGCTGGGCACAGGTTGGTTTCTGTCTCCAGGCTGTCCTCAGGGCAAGAAAACCCAGTGCAACAAAAACCAGTGCTTACTCTGTCCTTTGTTCCTTCTGTCCCACCCCTAGCTCCCGTCTCATCTGCAATAGTTCACACTTGAGTGTGCTGGGCATTGTAATAAGCTCCCATGTGTCTTGACATATTAAAACCTAAATCTTACAGAGGAAGAAATTGGAGCTCACAGAGCTTGATGACCAGGTCAAAGTCCTACAGAAACCGGACACTGGGGCCCAAGCGCTCAACTATCTGCTGGTGTCCACAAAGAGGGCCTGGCGGAGAAAGAATAGATGTCCTCTTGGGGGTAATTCTGGCCACTCCGAGGTCCCAAGAGTCTCCCAAAAGTAGCTGGTGACCCAAAACATCCATCCATCCTTGCTCTTGAGTCTGGATTGCCTTCCAAACTGTCCTCCAGAGTCTGGCTTTCAGAAATCGTAGGTGCTTTATAGGTAAAAGAAAAACTCATCCTCAGTACAAATAAAAATTTAGGATTTATGCCTGTGGAGCCAGCCTTGGGCATTGGGCAGTATCTCCAGAGAAACCAAGAAACTCAGGCATTTCTGTCATCCTGCAGCTGGATTTATATTCTCACGTGGTTTTGCTGCCATGAAGTCCATGGTCCTTTGAAGTCTGTGAACCTTGATAAGTGGTGTCATACCCAGAATCCAGGATCAGAGCCAAGTATGAGGTTGAGTTGATTCCTGCCCTCCCACACACACTGTGTTTAGACCTTGACAGCTGCCTGGCCTCTAAGTGAGTGTGTGTGTGTGTGTGTGTGTGTGTGTGTGTGTGTGTGTGTGTGTTGGAGCCTGATTGGGCAGAGCTTAATTGAATTGAAAGGGCAGCGACATTTTCTTGGTTGAAATAAGCAGGGTTGTAATCAAAGGTCCAGGAAGCTTGCAGACACTTGCCACTGCCTGGCACCATCTTAAGTATATGTGTCCTTTCTCAGACACTCACGGTGCTTCTATGAAAGCAGCCCTCACTTGGCATTCAGCCTGCCACAGGCTGGCCTTCACCTACATTTCTGGACATGTCATAGTGACAATGACATTTACAATGGTCTGTCTCTTCACAGTTTCCAAAATGCTTTCCTTTAGGCTTCAAAGCTTCTTAACAACTATTTTAGAAGTGAGGACATAGGTCCAGAAAGGTAAAAGGCCATGTCCGAAAGCCACCATACTTTTCCAGGGCTCATGGTAGGCTGTACTGTCGTTTAGAGTGTTTGTTCTCCCTCCAGGGTGGGGGCCTGCCTTCCTGACCCTGTCACCAGCAGCCTTTGGCATGGGCTTGCTTGGTCCAGTGAAACATATTTCACTGGCTAAAAATGGCACATGTCACTGGGTTGGGGGTGCATGCCTGTAATCTCTGCACTTGGAAGGTAGAGGCAGGGGGATTTTGGGGCTTAGGAGTTGGGAGGGCAGCCTCAGCTATATGAGAGTTCCCTATAAACAAACAGATAAAAAACATGGCATACATCATGTGTAAGTCAGGCATTGTTTAACCACGCCTTTCTTTTCTCTCTGTTGCAAGAGAAAATATCCCAGCAGTCCCTGCAAGAGGGGCTGCCCTATCAGTCTGGAGCCTGAACTCCAGTGGCCACAGAACACAAACTGTGGAGTCAGAGCGGACTATAACGTTGGGAAGCTAGCTGCTGTGGTGGCGGTCACTGAGGTGTGGGAAAAACCAGTTTCATTGGCTCTAAACTGACCGCTTAGTCTTAGCATTTGGCTTAATCCCAGACCGTCAGTCTTCGTATAGACAGTGTTGGGCTTGCACCCTTATGGACTGGGACTCCTGTGTCTGTGAATTCTTCTTCCCGCAGTGATACCTGAGGTCAGAGTGTATGCACACCTCCTTGACAAAAGCAAAATTTGACTTATGGAAAATTTTCAAATAGGACCCAGAGGTTGTTTGGAATTAAGGTGAATGCAGCATCATTACACGGCGCAGCGCAGGTGAACCGTGAGAGTGTGCAGAGGATAAATAAGCCAGCTACGAAAGCCCACCAGGCCGTCCCATTCCATGGCCATACGATGTCGAGATAGGCCGATGTGTAAACCAGCAGGCAGACTGGCCACTGCAGGGCCCTGAGGAAGGTGGGGGAGGGGGAGGGGTGAGGAGTGGCTGCTTAACGGATCCTGGCTGCCTCCTGAGATGACAAAAATGTTCTGCCATTAGACAGTGGCAATGGTTGAACACTTCTGCGAATATCATGAAATCATTGAATTGTACAACTTAAGAGGATGGGTTTTATGATATATGAATGATAATCCTGCAGAGCTAAGAGAAACAGTACATTGAGTTCTGTGCACCCCTCGCCTGAATTCCCCTGGTGTTCTCAGCCAGGAAACAACCGGACAAATTGTACCGCAGTTATACTGTGGAATATTAAAAATGCAGAACAGCATACGCAGTGGGGTTTGTTTTTTAAGAAGAAATTGTTTAAGCCAGACATGGTAGTGCACGCCTCTGATCCCAGTGTTTGAGGGGATGAGGCAGGAAAACCAGGAGGTGAAGGCTGCTGAGACCCTGTCTCAACAGCCAAAACAGAACACCCATCCGTGGAGCTGAGAGACACCTCAGCAGGGAAGAGCTCACAGTGGTTCCCAGCACTACCCTGGACCACTTATAAGTGCCCATTACTATAGCTCGAGGGGTTCTGACTCCTGACACCTGGCCTCTGCAGACACCTGCATTCATATGCACCCCCTCAGCCCCAGGCATACATAGGTATATATAATGAAAATAAATTCTTTAGAAAAATATCAATCTGTCTAAAAGAAATGAAAAATGCAGTGTGTGTGTGTGTTTATTTTCTTGTGTTTGAAATAGCACACAAAGTGGAAATAACACATGAACCTGCTATTTGGGAGCTAGCGAGACATTTGGTGGGTAAAGGTGCTTGCTTGACCTGAGTTCAATCCCTGGTTCCCACATGGTAGAGAGAGAACCAACCTCCATGCATACATATATTATGGCTTGCTCTTGTATTCACATGCGCGCACACACACACACACACACAATAGAAATACTTTTTAAAAAGAGTTTGAAGAGATGGCTCAGCTAAGAGCACTGGCTGCTCTTCCAGAGGTCCTGAGTTCAATTCCCTGCAACCACATGATGGCTCACAACCATCTATAATGGAATCTGATGCTCTCTTCTGGCATGCAGACATACGTGCAGACAGAGCACTCATACATTAAAATAAATAAATAAATCTGCATAAGATGCTTTAAAAAAAAAAAACAAGCCAGGCAGTGGTGGCGCACGTCTTTAATCTCAGCACTTGGGAGGCAGAGGCAGTCAGATCTCGGTGAGTTTGAAGTCAAACTGGTCTACAAAGTGAGTTCCAGGACAGCCAGGACTGTTACACAGAGAAAACCTGTCTCAAAAAAACCAAAACCAAAACACCCAAAACTTAATACTTGTTATGGGCAGAATTAAGAGTGGAAAAAGAGAGACTGTGCATTTGTTTGTCTCACAGGCCCAGGCTAGCCTTGAATTCTGTACAGCCAAGGTTGACCTTGAACTCCAGCCTCACCCTCTAAGGGCTAGGATTATAGGCCTGCTGCACCACGTTTGCCTTGCAGGTTGCTTTATGACCCCATTTGCTTTATCTTAGTAGGTGACGGCATGTCGTGTTTCTAACTTCTCACAGCTTAATGAAACGGTGAAGGGAAAAATAAGACAAGGGCTACTGCACGTGATGGATAATTTACCTCTGGTTTTTACGCAGTCAGCTGGGTAGTAAGAGCAACGCGCGCGCACAGGGGTCCTGCACATCTGCTCTAATGACCGGCGGGGCAGCAAGTTCAGAAGGATGGGGGAGGGGTGAAGTAGAAGTCATGACCCTCAGATCTCTGTCATCAAGATTTTAGAATATAGGGTACTTACTAAACAGTCCTATGACTCAGTTTCCTTGCCTTGAGATTTCTCTTTCACTGGTGTATTGTGGGGGTCAAATGAGGTCATGTTTGCAGGGTCTTTAGCATAGTGTTTACCATGCAGTGGTCCTAAATGATGGCCACAGCAATTTTGAGTTGTTTGTGAAGCAGGGAAACTGACTATAAGACCTATCAAGAGACAGTGACCTCAATTTTGACTACTGTTTTTCAGATACTCCTAATTCCGAGCTCCAACTCCGGCTCTAAGATAGAAGACGAGATTCTTCAGCCTCTCTTGCAGCTAGATGCAAGGGAAGTCTTAGGCTAGACTTCCCTTTGGAAAGCTGTCCTTCTTGACTTCCTTTCTCCTGCCTTTGCTGTTGGGTTCTCTGTGAGGATTCTGGGTTCTGAAGAACACTAGACTCCCATGATGGTGAAACAGTACGCAGAAGCCCTCATCGTGGCTCTCCTGCAGTTACCATGGTGGCCCCAGCTAGACTTCCTTTGGACTTAACACACAAGAGAAAAATGAGCCTGCCTTGTTAAGGCTCTTTTCTGAGTTTTTGTAAAATGAAGATGAGCCCTAACTAATATACTTCTCATAGAACAGCTGACCTGGAAGGCAAGGCCTGTGGCTCGGAGTTGCAGAGTGACCGAGAAAGCACTTGTTCCTTTCCCAGGGTGACATAAGGGCCTGGAACTTACTCATCACCGATGTGGAGCCTGGGCCAGACCTCGTTGACGTGCGTGTACTGGGGACTGCCCTTCCAGAAGAGGCGCTCCAGCTCAAAGGCACCAGGGGTGCAGTAGTCCTCAGCCTCTCCCTCCTCCTCCTGCAGGGACAGCCTCTTGGCAGAGGGGTAGGCATTCTTGAGGCTTGTCTTTGTATCTCCTGATGCCATTTTGGAACCAAGGGATTTTCTTTCCTTTCTGTATGAAAGAGAGTCAGGATAGGGTTAGCATGGAACAGTGGTCATTAAAGAAGGTCAAGATGGGGTTAGCAGCCGGGCGGTGGTGGCGCACGCCTTTAATCCCAGCACTCGGGAGGCAGAGGCAGGCGGATCTCTGTGAGTTCGAGACCAGCCTGGTCTACAAGAGCTAGTTCCAGGACAGGCTCCAAAGCCACAGAGAAACCCTGTCTCAAAAAAAAAAAAAAAAAAAAAAAAAAAAAAAAGATGGGGTTAGCAGGGAATGGTGGGCATTTTAGGGGTGAAGATGGGGTTAGCAGGAAACGGTGGGCATTATAGGGGGTGAATATGGAGTTAGCAGGGAACAGTGGGCATTATTTGGGGTGAATATGGAGTTAACAGGGAACGGTGGGCATTTTGGAGGAGGTGAGGATGGAGCTTAATTTGGTGGGTTTGTCTCTCGCCTGCTGTGTCCCCTCTTGCTCACCCCAGGCCACACAGGTCAATGAGGAAGGCCATGTGACAGTTAAACAGCATTCTCCAACATTCCAGAGTTCTCACAGCGGAAGGGCTGGGTGCCTGAGGCAGTTTTATAGCAGACGGCAGAGCAGCTTTGAGCCTAAGAAATTCCCCCAGGCAAGCCAGGTTGTCTGTCCCCTGCCCTTGTTTTTGTTTCTATTTGTTTGCTCGTTTATTTATTTTTGGTTTTTTGAGACAGGGTTTCGCTGTAGCTCTGGCTGGCCTTGAACTCAACTCCACAAACCAGGCTGGCCTTGAACTCAGAGATCTGCCTATTTGGGTCGAAAGAGACGTCCTAGCTAGACAGCTGTGTCTGCTCATTGAAAGCTGTTTGGGGAGTTTGTCAAGCTCTGCTGGTGGGATGTGGAAGAAATGTCTCCATTGTTCCCCAGGAATCTTGCTGATTTGACAAGTAAATTGGACTTCCTTAGATGTTCATCCACATAGCTCCAAATCCAAAGATTCACCCACCAAGGATCAAAAGAGAAAAGGGCACCTTTTCTGAACCTGACAAACTTCCTCTCTTGCCTTTATTCCCTAACCAAGATTGTTTAACCACCATTCATTCACACATTATATATACTGTATCAGGTATCAAAGTAACCCAGAGATTATTTAAAATCTCCATATGCAAATATTTGGCCACACCCCTTTTGAGATAGGGTCTTCTGTAGCCCAGGCTGGCCTCAAATTTGCTGTGTGTAGCGTAGTGATCCTGGATTTCTAATCTTTTCCCTCCACCTCTGTAGTACTGACTTGATAGACCTGTACCACCATGTCCAGTTTATAGGATGCTCAGGCACAAAACCAGGCTCTGTGCTTAGTAAGCGAGTGCTCTCCCATTTTATGAGGGACTTGAACATCTGTGGATGTTGAGGCTCTGAGGATCTAGAACCATCCCTCCATGGCTACTGAGGGAGGGCTGTGCTTCTACACTCCTCCTTCCGTGACAGCTGCTGTCGGTTCCATTTCTTTAGAGTCACTGGCTCAGTCTTAACTCTAAAAGGTGCTGTTCTCGCCACTCTCCACAGGAGGGAAATAGCACATTGAAGATATTTGGCACATATCTCTAGTCCGCTGAGAGGGAGGGTGGTGGAGGCTGCAGTTTCATAGGATAAATCCAAGAATGTTAGAAAAGCCAGGAGCATGAGAACATCTGGATGAAAGACTGCGGAACGCAGTCTGAAAGGCGTGTGCATCACCTCAGACGCACGTACCAAAATAACTACAGGGGACTCACACACTTTAAACACTCCAACAGGCCCACAGTTTGGAGAGATGGCTCAGCGATCTAGAGCCCGTACTGCCCCTTCATAGTTCAGTTCTCCCACCCACACATCGGGTGGCTCACAACCACCGTGATCTGAACGCCAAGGCGGTCCATTGCCATCTTCTAGACATTGCCAGCACCCGCTCTCAAGTGTGCATTCTACATACATACACACATTTACATAATTCAACATAAATCTTTAAGATGTATATGATGACAGTTTAATCCCAGTACTTGGGAGGTAGAGGCTAGCAGATATCTGAGTTCAAAGCCAGCCTGGTCTACAAAGCAAATTTCAGGACAGCCAGGGCTTCACAGAGAAACCTTGTCTACCACCCCCAACACCACCCAAAAAAGTAAAGCCAGGAGGTAGTGGCACATGACTTTAATCCCAGCACTTGGGAGGCAGAAGCAGGTGGATCTCTGTGAGCTCAAGGCCAGCCTGGTCCACAGAACAAATGCCAGGACAGGCTTTAAAACCACATAGAAAAACCCTGTCTCTAGAAAAAAGAAAGGTAAAATATTCACAGGTGAAATGATGTAGTGCCTAGAATTTGTATCAAAATGATACAGTTGGAGGGCCAGCCAGACAGCTCAGCAGGTAAACTGCTTGCCAAAAAAGCCTGGAGACCTGAGTTCAATTTCCAGAAGCCACATGAAAGAGGCAGGAAACAGATGCCAGAGGGTTGTCCTCTGACTTCTATACATGTGCTGTGGTATGCACACATATAAAATAAAAACATAGTTGGATGAATGCAAAAATCCAGTGTTGGGGGTAGGGTACTGATGGAGGTGTGTGATGCAGGATTGGCTGGGAATGGGGGTTAGGTTTGCGCTGGTTTACATGCAGTTGGCCCCATAATCTCATAGGGAGCGACACTATTAGGAGGTGTGGACTTGTTGGAGGAAGTGTGTCACTGTGGAGGTGGACTTTGAGGTCTCATATATGCTCAAGATACCAACCACTTCCTGTTGCCTGCAAGTCAAGATGTAGGACACTCGGCTACTTCTCCAGCACCGAGTGTGCCTGCACGTCACCATGTCTCACCATGATGATAATGGACTAAGCCTCTGAAAATGTAAGCAAGCCACAGCAATTAAATGTTTTCCTTATAAGAGTTCCCGTGGTCATGGTGTCTCTTCACAGCAATAGAAACCCTGTTCCTCTTTGCATGTGTTTGGGAATCCCTGTGATTAATTTTCGAAAGTGCTGGGCACAGTGATAAATACCTATGGTCCAAAATATTCTGGGAGGTGTTTCAGACCAGGAATCTAAGAGTTGAGAATGAGAAATCAGTCTCTTAAGAAAAATAAAAATTTTAGCTGGGCGTTAGTGGCACACACCTTTAATCCCAGCACTCAGAAGGCGTGGGCAGGCAGAGCTCTGTGAGTTCAAGGTTAGCCTGGTCTATAAAGTGAGTTCCAGGACAGCCAAGGCTGCTACACAGAGAAACCCTATCTCAAAAAAAAGAAAAAAAGAAAGAAGGAAAGAAAGAAAGAAAGAAAGAAAGAAAGAAAGAGAGAAAGAAAGAAAGGAAAAGAAAAAAAGGGAGGGGGAGGAAAATGGGAGGAGAGGAGGTAGAAATTTTTAATAATAATAATAAAATGTAAAAAATAAATAAAAAAATTTAAAAAGAAAAGTAAAAATTTTAAACAACAATGAAAAGGCTGGAACTGTAGGTGGAGGATGCTCATCTGTTCCCAGCCGCGCAGACCCGAAATAATCACACAGAAACTGTATTATTTGCAATACTGTTTGGTCAATAGCTTAAGCATATTTCTGGCTAACTCTTATATCTTAAATTAACCCATTTCTATTAATTGGTGTATCACCACGTGGCTGTGGCTTACTGGCAAGGTTTTGGTGCATCTGTCTCCTGTGGGCAGCTACATGGCTTCTCCCTGACTCAGCCTACTCTCTCTATATAGATATCTCTTTCAGCCTGGCTATATTCTATTAAGCCATTGGCCGACAGCAGCTTCTTTATTAAACAATAAAAGCAACATATCTACAGAAGGACTTCCCACACCACAGAAACCATTGGACCCGCGATTCAATTCTCCCATAGGGGGAGGCCAGGTTTTGTGATTTCTTCCTTCTTACAGCCTGCTTCCTAGAGTAGAAATCACATGGGGAAGAGAGGAGCCTGCCAGTGCCATTCATTGTAAAGACTGTCTCCACTTGAGTTATTGGCACCAGCTGAAAATACAGATTCCAGGATTGTACACTGGTTGCAGGGACACAGAGTCCTTATTTCAGCAAGATCCCAGGAGAGTCTGTGCTCGCTGACAATCCAAAGTAGTTGACTGACATGTGGCTGAAGAGTCAAAAGAAGGGTTGGAAGGGTGCCCAAAATGCCTTCTACCTTCTCCCTGAAATGGGGCCAGGTCATGGCTCCCCATGCAGATGCAGGCCTGGGAAAGGAAGGACTTGGCCCACCCAGAGGCAGGGTTGCTGGGTGTCCTTATCTCTAAAGTCAATTGATGGACTGAGGGTGAACAAACAGATGAATGATGTGCAAATGAGAGGAATGAATGGCAAAGGCCTGAGAAGCTTGGCCAAGGGCTCAGCCAGAGCTTTGGAAGCAGGACTGGCGCTCGCCCCGACTGGGTTCAGGGGAAGGCAGTACGGTGCACAGGGTAGACTCTGCCTCCTCCCAGGGGAGGTTGGAGGCCTGAACTTGCCTCTTGGGCCTGCCTGCTGGGGTTTCAGGGGCAGGGGGCAATATTGCAAGGCCTGGCTGAAGCTTCTCTTGCAGGAACCAGCCCAAACTCCCAGGTTACAGCTTTCCTTTAGGTCCGCAGCAGCCGGAGTTCCAAAGACCTACTGCCCAGTGCATCCATGGCTCTCGCTCATCTTATTTCTAAGTGAGGCCCCCTATTCCTAAATACTGTGGGTTTAGGTTCCTTTGAGTCCTGCTTATCACTAAGGGGACTTAAAAAGAGACGATTTTAGGAAGATGCTAGAGTCCATTCCGGTGTGGAACTTCCATCTGCCTCCTTGGATCGCTAAAGCTGACCTCACCCTTGGTGAGGCCCCGTTCCCCTCATTAGGCTGTGGAGGGAACCATCCCTGGCTCGGGCCCTGCATTTAAAACCTTGGCTGTATTTCCAGACAGAAGAGGAAGTGGTGCGGTCTACCCGAGCTGCTAGGCACTTAGAGGGGGCTCTGGGACCTATTATCCTCCAGCAATGCGGGAAACAGAACAGAGCGGGGAGCTGTCCAGAAACCACAGACCTGTAATCTTTCCAAATCCCGAAGACGGCCGTGAACCCCCAAACCCTACCCACACAGCTCCCAGGTCTTTCATTCTTCTAGAGAAAGGGAGAGTCTGTTTCCCAGATCACAGCCAAAAGGAGAGGGGAAAGCAAACCTCTTCTGTTTGGTTTCCATAGATTCGACCGCGAGATTAACTGCCAAGGTCTCCATGACACACTGTATCAATCACAGGCTAAATGTCATAATGCGAACTGGGCAGGCCGTCAAGACAGGCTTCCAGCTTCCAGTTACAGCTTCATACTAAAGATTTGGACCTGAGGAAACAAATGCCAGCTCTGAAGGCTTCTTGGCCTGTGTGAGCATCCTTCTCAGAGGAACAGAATCCAAGCTGGGCTCCTTCACAAAGAGGACAGGTGGATGGCATACCTAACATAGTGGAAGGAAGTAGCTGAATACCAAGAGCAAACAGGAACTGAATTATTAGTGCTAAGCGAGAGACACTAGGGAGTAGGGGGTGCCATGGCATACTAAAGAGCCATGGGACAGCAACCTGTCATCCCATGCAGGAATGCAATCTAGATGTTTCTGATACTGTTGAAAGATTTTATTTATTTATTTATTATTTATTTATTTATTTATTTATGGGGGGCATGCATGTGTAGAGGTCACAGGTCACATAGTGGAAGTTGGTTCCCTTCTTCCACCATTTGGGTTCTGGTGACTGAACTCAGTCTGGGCTGCAAGTGTCTTTACCTACTGAGCCATCTTGCTGATTCCTAATATATTTTTAAATGTTCTCTCTCTCTCTCTCTCTCTCTCTCTCTCTCTCTCTCTCTCTCTCTCTCTCTCTGTGTGTGTGTGTGTGTGTGTGTGTGTATGGTGTTAGAGGACAGCATGTCAGCATCTGTTCTCTCCTTTTATTGTGTGGGCCCTGGGGAACCAAACTCAGGCTGCTGGGTTTGCCAGCAAGTGCTTTTACATACTGAGTCATCTAGCTAGTCCATTTCCTGATTTTTTATAAAAAGCCACAGAGCCCCCAGAGTTTTATAAAGTACTCTCATTTGTTGTTTTTGAAATGGGACGTTAGTATGTAGTCCTGGTTGGCCTAGAAATCGCTACGTAGAGCAGACATGCCTTAACAAGTAGTCCTTTTATCTCAGCCTCCCAAGTATTGGGATTGCAAGTATGAGCCACCATGACAAGCTTCAAGTCACAGTTCTGAAATCAGATCAAAGTCTTCTCTCCGGCCATGTGGTGGTGGCGCACGCCTTTAATCCCAGCACTCGGGAGACAGAGGCAGGAAGATCTCTGTGAGCTTGAGACCAGCCCGGTCTACAGAGTGAGTTCCAGACCACCTAGAGGTGTAGAGTGAGACCCTGTCTCAAGAAAGAGAAGGTCATGGTGGTCCTGAGGGGACGGTCATTGGCGAAGAGAGACCAGAAGGTTATGAAGCAATGTGTACATTATAATTCTGGTTTTAAATGACAGTAATACACGATTATCACTGGCTGTGTGCTTGTTGGAGTGTATTGGATTATGTCTGATTTGGTTTTCTTTGTAAGTAACCCCCTTCTCTCCAGTGTCTGTGATGTAAGTGTACATTACATCAGCATATGGAGCAAAAGTTACCCCATCCCATGAAATTCTGTTTTAGGGTTGTTATGTATGTGGAAGGTGTTCACCCTGAAATTGATGGCTGCCTTCCTGAGGGCCTTAGAGCAGCTGTGTTATCCTGTGGACCTTGGGGCAGCAGTCAGGCCTGGCTTCTCTCAGGTCATTCTATTCTCTTGTGCTTCCCGGAGAACCATGGCGACTCCGGTCTATAGAGACCCCAAAGCTGGCACAGTGTCTTTAGGAAAACGGAAGCCTGGTAAGCAAGCCCAAGATCTCAAAAGAGGGGGTGCAGGGGTGTAGTTCTGATGCTTCAGGATAAAAGGACCCCCCCACTCCTAGGGAAACTCCTCCCTCCTCTGCCTGAAGATCAGAGGGCAGACCCTCCCACTTCCACTCCTGGTGGCAAAGCCAGGGCTTAGGATTTCCCTTCAGCCCAGTCTGGAGTTAGTGTCCTCAAGGACACTCTGGGCTCATCAGTGTGGTAGGGAGGTGGCACCATCTTCTCTGTGACTCGACCTTCCAAGTCAGGACAAAACTTTACCGGCCTGGTCAGTGTGAGAGAGAACTGGGCACGGTTGGATTAGCCAAACCATAAAGATCTCTAGTTCTAGAAGTTTCTTATCTAACAGAATAGTTTGTGATTTTGTTTTTTGTTTTGTTGTTGTTGTTGTTTTTGAGACAGGGTTTCTCTGTAGCTTTGGGGCCTGTCCTGGAACTTGTTCTGTAGATGAGGCTGGCCTCGAACTCACAGAGATCTGCCCGCCTCTGTCTCCCAAGAGCTGGGATTAAAGGTGTGTGCCACCACTGCCCAGCTGAATTTTTTCTTTTAATCTTCCCCTGGAACTGAGAGAATTGTTTTTGATGCAAAAACACAAGTCTGAATCTCCAGGCCCCGTGAACAAAGTAGAGCCTGTCACCCCAACGCTGTGGGGACAGAGATAAGAGGAGCAAGACTGCATGAACCTATTACCCCAGCGCTGTAGGGCAGAGAGCTGGGGCTTGCTCACTGCAGGCAATAAGAGAACCTATTTCTCAAAGGACTAAGGCAAAGAGCAATAAAGCAGGATGGCCCATGTGCACATATCACACACACACCCCACACACATACATGCACATATTACACACACACACCCCACACACATACATACACATATCACACACACACCCCACACACATACATACACATATCACACACACCCCCACACATACATACACATATCACAACACACCCCACACACATACATGCACATATCACAACACACCCCACACATACATGCACATATCACACACACACACCCCACACACATACATACACATATCACACACACACCCACACTTATACATGCACATACCACAACACACCCCACACACATACATGCACATATCACACACACCCCACATATCCATTGCACATATCACATACACCCCACACACATACATGCACGTATCATACACACACCCATACATATATGCACATATCACACACACACACCCCACATACATACATGCAATTTTTAAAACAGTCTGTCCTCTTTTCAGATACCTGTGGACATTTGTGTTCCTAGGGGAAAGTCAGTTCAAATTTAAATGTGATGCAGACACATTGCTTCTCAACACCACCACAGTTGGGTCTGGAATGTTCTCTGGAAGGAGGGAGTGAGAATGATGTTGCATAATTGCTCTGTTAGTGGAACAATGCCTACTGCTAAATTTTGGATTTGGCAGGAGTGTCCAAATATATATATATATAATTTTCAATTTGCCTCAAGTCTGTATGCATTTAAAATCAACCAAAAATGAGCCCAACCAGAACATAAAATCTGTGGATTCTTTTAAAATTAAAACTTGGACAAGAAAACCCAGGAATTTTTGTTGTTGTTGTTGCCTATAATTTAATTCTTAATGTATCAGACATAATCCAAGTTTAACAGGTTTTTTTCTTTTTTTTTTTTTTGGACTCTGGCAAGCATGTTAACAGGAGGCAATTATGTGAAATAATATAAAATCCTTTTATTAAAAAAAACAGAGAAGCCTTCATTTAAGCGGAAATTTAATATCATTTCTCCAATGGCGCCGATGCCATGGACTCATTTGATTAGCTCTTCACATGATTCGCGGTGCTTTGGGGGTAATTTATGAGCTCCTAATTGATTTTCCCAGGCTTGGTTTGGCAAAGGTGTACCTCCCCGAGATGTGAGGCGGCTGGAGTCTCACACTTAGCTTCCCTCTCCGACAAAAGAATCAGCCCAGATGGACGCTACCCAGTGACGAGGGAGACGAGGTCCACGATGCCCTGACCAGGCCAGCTGTGGCTCCTGACTCCCGAGTAGCTGGGCCTTTGCCTCCCGAGACGTGTGGAAATGCTGCGGGCAGTTTCCCAGCACGACAAGCTCTTTCGAGAAGCATTTCCCGCAGCGTGTCACCTCAGAACAAGACTTGTGGGAGAAGGGTAAAGGAGGGTTCATGCTGAGGGGACAGCTTTTGGCTCCCACTGTGAGCCCCTTCTATTTCCTATCCGGACTACCGTTCCTTCCTAGGTCTGCCTTTCAAACGCCACACTGGGAAGGCTTTGAGCCAAGGCTGTTGTTTCTGAAAATCACCACAGAAGTCTCAGAAATCCCAGTCCTGGCCAGGCCAGACTCTTAGGAATGAGCGCTCAGGTGGCCCTCCTCATTGTATTCCCAGGGAACATTTGTTCTCGAAACCTCCTAAATGGGGCATGAGTGCACCACATTAAAACATGAAGTAGAGTGAGGGTCAGCGAGGCTAAGAAAAGCGACATCCGCCAGGCGTGGTGGTGGCGCCTTCAATCCCAGAGCACTCGGGAGGCAGAGGCGGGTGCATCTTTGAGTTTGAGGCCAACCTGGTCTACAGAGAGAGTTCCAAACAGCCAAAAGCTACACAGAGAAACCCTGTCTCACAAAACCAAAAGGGGCAGGGGGAAGGAAGAAAGATGACACCAAGCTAGTAAGTGGGGTGCTCAACTTAGTGGGGTACAGAGGACTTGCATCCTAACTACATCAGCAGTGTTCACCACATTGCTAGTCATGTAAGTGAGCCCGTGCTTCCTGATTCTTTTCTTTTATAGTTAGTAATTTGCTAGTCATGTAAGTGAGCCCGTGCTTCCTGATTCTTTTCTTTTATAGTTAGTAATTTGACATTAATAAATTATTTATTAACAGAATCTAACATCACATTACAAATAAAATTTCCTGATTCTTTTTAAGCTATATGTGTGTGCATGTGTGTGGGCACACACATGTTCAGGTACAGGTACTGTGCACCTGTGTGGCAGACCAAAGTCGACACTGGATGTCTCTGACCCTGCTCCCTTTTGATTTTCTGAGTCAGGGTCTCTTGCTCTACTCAGAGCTCATGGATTCCATCTGGTCTACCTAGCCAGTGAGCCCCAGGAGTCTCCTCTCCCCTAGTACTGGGATTACAGGCAGCTAGGATCTGAACTCTGGGCTTTCTGTGCAGCAAGAACTTTAACTACTGAATCATCTCTCCACCCCTGCCTTTCGGTCCTGATGTTGGGAAGAATTGTGCCACGTGCTCTCTCAGGCCTGGGGAGTCTTACACACCTAGTGTCCAGCTTCCTCGTGTGTAGAGGAGGATAATGGCTGGAATTAAAATCTCTCAGCCCCGATACATCAGCTTGAAGAACACTCCAGAGCAGAGACTTGGATGAAGAAAGAGGTGAATGATTGGCTCTAAACCAAGAGAGGAGAGAGCAGAGTCATGTGGTTGGGAAAGAAGGTGAAGGTGGTAGAAGAAAATAGGGCACAATGAAGCTCAGCACCCTCCTTTGGATGGTGGATTCACTGGCTCCTGTGTGCAGTACAGTTGAGGCTTTTCTGAGATAATTCATTTCTCCTGGACTTGCTAGGCTGCCAGGAGACTTCACCACCTCTTTACTGTGGAAATGAAAGGCACAGAACCATCCAGGGTCACCAGAACAGAAAGCAAGCATCATTTGCTCCTGAGCCAAGTTGGGGACAAATGCAGTTAACATCCCTTAGACCGTCCATGGTACTGCTCTTCCCGTGTAGCCCTGGGGGACAGAGCGGCCAAGTGAGAGGCCCAGGCTCTGAGGCACACTGGGGTCCAGTCTCCACCGCTACCCCAGCTGTGTAACCTAGGACAGACCACCTACCTAATTCACTGTGCCTCAGTTTCCTCATCTGAAAAGGAGGACAATGTGGAATAGAGGAAATGTATTAATACTTAAAAGGGGAGCTCCCAAAACTGTCGTGGGAGCCAGGTGCACGCCTATAATCCCAGAACTAAGGAGGCTGAGGCAAGAAGATTGTCATGTGTTTGAAGCCAGCCTGGGCTACTTAGTGAGTTCCAGACCAGCTTGGGCTACAACATGAGAGACACTTCAGAAAGGCCTGTGGATGGTGACCAGCCTTGAGCCTGCACACACCGCCCTTGTATCTGTCATGGGACAGACATCACAGGAAGTCTATCCTCACCCAGGCCCTGATGCTCCTCTAACCCCCCTGTCACCCCAGAGCTGAAACCTCCTCAGCTATGCCATCTGGCTCTACGATGGTGAGGGCCGAGCCCACTCCTCTCATCCGTAGTCTTTGCCCCTGAGGTGGCTCTTGGTCTCTGATTCTCCCACTTCCCACCTCCATGCCCACAGTGCCCCTTCAGAAGGCTCTCGAACCCCGCCGCTGGTAAGTCAATGTCAGAGTCCTCCACCTTGTCCACAGGGCCCATACAGGGAGAACAAGGAGGGGCCACAGAGAAACTGTCAAAGCTGCAGAAAGAACATGACATATGGGGGTTCCCCAGGGGCTGGTGACCTCCTCACATGTGACCTCATATCCCCTTCTTGGAGTGTTTTCAGCTTTTTAACAGTCTTGGTAGTCCCAACAGCTCTTAAAGTTCAGGCCCACCAGTGACAACTGGGGCCACGGGACAAAGGCATTGGGATCTGAGACACAGGGTATCCTCTCCCGTCTAACCTCACTTGCTGTCTAAGCTGAGTGGCTCTGTCTCCATCACCCAGCCTCCCATCTCTACTGGAGTGTCTCCACCCCAACCCTGCGTGCCCCTCAAGAGTGGGAAGTCCTTAAAGAGTATCTTATTTTGGGGGTGGCTTATGTTCCCCAGGACACCGGAGGCTTGAGTGCTGGTTTGTAATTCGCACTGCCCTACCCATGATCCAAGGGAATTTGGAGCCCCTATTTCCCCTTGCTCCCTGACTCTAACCAGCTAGATGGACACAGGTAAACCTTATGTAGAATATAAAACATAGCACAGAGCATCCAATGCCTCAGACAGGGCCTAGGAACCTTAACACACTCAGCTGTGAGAAATAGATACAGAACCTGAAATTCAGATTTAGAGGTCGTGAAAGAGAAAGCAATTCAGTGGTGTCTCTAGAGAATGCAGAGATAGCGAGAGGCCTTTCATCCCAAAAGGATGTTCTCCACAGCTCCAGAGATTGTGCAAGTAATGTCTCTCACAGTCATTTTCTCACGGAACACTTGGCCAAATCCCAGAGGCAACAGGTTTCCCATTCAAAGGCCTTACCTGGGTACGGGGTGCCTGGCTGAGTCCAGAGGTCCTGGTCTGTATGTGTGGCAGCCTTACACAGAACCTCCAGACTGGCTCAGAGGGCCTATTTTTAGGGTCAGATCTGCTGACACTGACCGTGCATGCTGTCCAGTCTGAGAGGAGACCTGTGGCATTTGTTTGCAAAATGATTTGCCAAGTGTGACCTGAAACCCTTGACTTAAGCAGTCTGGTATCAGGAGGCCCACATGCTTGTATCTGGTCCAGCCATAGGTACAGGACACGTGGCCGTCAGGGTAGTGATGGATGGGCATTTCCCAACTTTATTTTCTTGGGCTGGATAAGGCCAGGTGTCCACGGCCCTGCCACGGACTCTCTCAGAGTGGCAGGGCTGGGGGATGTTTGCCTGCTGGCATGGAGCCCGCAGGAGGTCTCAGTGTCCACAGCATGAAGAACTCCACTGCAGTCTTCTCTGAGAGTTTCGAGAGCTGTCTCTTGGGGGATAAATGAGACGAATCCCACATCACGGAGAGTGATCAATGAGACCCCGAGAAACAGTCCCAGTGGGCAAACACTGTAATGTACAAATTTCTGCAAAACTCCACCAAGTCCCCAACCTTTCCTGGCTTCAGTGAGGATAGTGGTCACAAGCCTACCCTCATAGAATTGTGATCATTGAAAGAGATAAAGTATAGAAAACACTTAGCAAGTGCCTGGCATGTAATGATACATAGAACATTCTAGATGCTATTGGTGTTACAAATTTCTTCCCAACATAACATTTCCAAGTCCTTTTTCTTATCTGTTTCTTTTCTCTCCTCCTGCTTCTTTTGGCTCAGTCTCATTTTTTCCCAGTATGTCCTCCACCCTCATCAAGTTCCTCCATGGAGGCCTCCTCTTCAGCATCAAGGGCCAGAGTCCCATGCAGTTCCTTTAGTCTTCTAGTAGAGTTAGGGCTTGCTACAGTTCCTCATAACAAATGACTCATCCTTTTCACCCATTTCGGGAGTGCGGAGAGATGGGAAGGAGGGCCCCAGCCTCCTCCATCCTTTAGTTAATGAGGTCCTTATACTGTCGTCAGAGGTCTGTTCAGTAAACCTTCCTAGCAAACCTAGCAGGGCTGCCTACCGCTGCTGTAACTCTCGGTGACTATTAATGCTACTCATATCCACTGCAAAGCTGCTTAGTACTGTGACTTTTATTGATTTCTTGGTAGAAAGAAGAGTCGCAAAGGAAAGAGACCTAAAAGTACAGCAAGGTCTGAATGTGCCCTAGAGTCAGAACAACAGGGTCCTGTGCAGGCCCTTCTGTTGTTATCCTAAGAAATGAGAAAGTCAGAGATGCTAGGATTGAAAGGATCTAGATAAAAGACTTCACTGCAGGAAGGCTTGAGGTAGAAGCTCAGGTTCCGGCCTGAGTCAGGGCTGAACTGACAAGAGAGACCTCTGAAAATATGGAGTTTATGTGAGAGGGACCAAATACCTAAGCCAAGTATGGTGGCATGCACCTGTAATCCCAGGGACAGGAGAACAGCCGTAAGTCCAATACCAGCTGGATCTACATCGTGATTAAGTCAACCAGAGCTACTCAGCCAGATCCCTGTCACAGAAGAGGTGGCTCGGGGGTACAGGTGCTCATCACCCCTGACCATCTGAGCTTGATTCCCTGGAACTCACATGGGGAAAAGAGGGAACAGACTCCTGCAAGTTGTCCTCTGATTTACAGGCATACATGCACGCGCGCCCGCACACACACACACACACACACAGAGAGAGAGAGAGAGATGAATAAATATAAAACAAGTAATTAATCCATCTGTCAATCAATATCTAAAGCCATTTAAGATAGCTAGCTGATATATAGGTGTGTTGAAGGTAGATCAATGACCACAACACAGAGCAGGAAACAGCTCCACATTTGATACCTGACTTATCCATTCTTTGAAAATTTTTAGCTGAGCCCCATCCCCAAAGAACTTTTCTCTCTAGAGATTTGTATCCCTGTATCACCAGCATCTCAAGATTCACCACAGTATGGACCATAGACACAGCTTCCCTCCTTCCCTAGCTGGATTTTCTCACCCCTGTCTCCTTGCCATGCACGCTGTTTTCCTAGTAACCCATCCAACAGGGGAGACTTTGACCTTTCTTAATAGGGTTGCCCGTAGAACCCAGAAACAGAAGGTCTTATTCTGAGTTTGCATTTTTTAGAGGGCCCTTACAACACACACACACACACACACACACACACACACACACACACACAAGGGAATAGGGCATAGTGGCAGGGGGAGATGTCTACAGGTCTTTTAGAATAGTTAGAAAGAAATGGGAAAAAACCTCTACAGCATTGAATAGTAAGAATTTCAGAAGATTTGGGCTATTCTGTGTCCTGATCATAGGGACACAGTTGCTACACGTTGCCAATAAAGTTCTATCAAGGAGGGCTGCATTTTGATGTCTTTCAGCGTATAAACCACTGGGACATGTAGGTGCTTTTGGATGCTTGGGATCCAGCTGTCAGTGCCAGCCAAAAGTGACTTGTAACTCTGTCTAGCTTTGTGACACACACCTTCCAGACCAGGGAAGCTTTTTTCCTTCTCTTGTTCTGTGTCCTTAGACCAAACAGGGGACAGAGTCCGAATTCTGGGGGCGGGGGAGAGATGAGTAGGCTGTCTTCCACTGACTTTGGAGGCAGGCACCGCTTTGGAGGACGGGAAGGATTTGAGCTGTGGAGGTGCCTCAGCGAAAGACAACTGTTTCTCCCTCAAGTCTGGGTACCAAGACGGAATGAGAACCTGACAGCGCTGGTTGTTTTAGTAATTCTGCCTAACAGTTCTGGGAATGCCCTATAATAAGCCTAGAATTCCAACAAATATATCATATACATACATATATACATACGTTTGCTTCTTGAGATAAAGCTTGATGGTGTAGCCCAGGCTAGCTCTGAACTTCTGACCGTCTTGCCTCAGTCTCCCAAATGCTGCTGTTATGTGTATGCACACAATGCCTGCCATCTTAATGTTCTTTTCTGATGTGGTTTTATTTATTTTAATTTTATGTACATGTGTGTTTCTGTATATATATATGTGTGTGTGTGTGTGTGTGTATGTATATATGTATGTATATATATGCCACATGTGTGTGGGGGCCTGCAGTGGTCAGAAGAGGGTGTCAGATGCCCAGGAGCTAGAGTTATAGGTGGCTGTGAGCCACCAGGTGTGGATGCTGGGAACTGAACTCAGCTCCTCCAGAAAGCAGTAAATGCACTGAAGCCCCAAGCCACCTTCCACCACGCTTCTTTTAAACATTGGTTTGCTGTGGACTCCAGTAGCCTTGAACTCTCAGTCAGCCTGCCCAGCCTCCCAAGTGTGGGATTATAGGCATGCACCAAGACGCCCAGCCTCATTTTTTTAATGAATGTACACTAGTGAACATATTTATGTGTGTTAGTGCACATATGTCCATGTGCATATAGAGACCAGAGACAGCCTCCAATGCCATCCTCGGGAACACCATGTTTCCTTGACAACAGGTCCTCTCAGCAGCATGAAGCCCTGGGTATCCTCCTGACTCCTCCTCCTTAGGGCTGTGACTACAAAGGTGTTGCATCATACTTGGAATTTTATGTGGCTCTGCGGATGAACTTAGGTCCTTATTATTTTGAAGTAAGTACTTTATTGACTGGCCCATCTCCCCTGGCCCACCCTCATATCCTTTAATCAGTAGGTCTAGGTGTAATAAGTGGACCCTGTAGTGACCTTTCTTTGACTAGTAGACTTGTCAACCATTTGTTTACTTGTTTGTTTGTTTTGGCTTGGGTTTTGACATTATTGTTTGTTTTGTTTTGCTTTGTTTGAGACAAGGTCTCTCTCTTTAGCCTCAACTGTTCTGGAACTCACTCTGTAGACCAGGTTGTTCTCAAATTCACAGAGATCTACCTGACTTTGCCACCCAAGTGCAGGGATTAAAGGCACGTGCTGCCATACCCTGTTAAATCATTTAATTTTTATGACAGTGTTTTATGCATTAACATTTTCAAAAACTTGAGTTAAGATTTTTAGGTTCATGTAAGTCATTTTGGTCTACTACACTATGTAGGCCCATATTTCGGTATGGCACAAGAGCCATAGGCCCGGTCTGAGGTGGTCACCTAGCTTTGCAGACAAGCTCTCTCTCAGCCTAACAGCAGCCTGCTGTGCTGCTCCTATTTTCTTTTGTTATTAATGTAGATCACCTGAGGAGAGGTGTTGGCTGAAGCTGATCAGGATGTTTGGTGCTCCTTCCTTTCGTAATTTGGAGGATGTCTTATATAGATACTAATTCATGGCCTACGTGACAGCTAGCATACTCCCAAACAGGTAGATGCGGATGTGACAAAAGACCATCCACCTGGTTACCTAGGATACAGCCTAATGTGTTTTCCCGCTCAATTGATGGGATGATATATAAACTGTTTGAAGAATAAACGAGGGATCTAGCCCTTCAAGGATGACCGTGTAAGCTGCTTCTGATTATTCCTCGCGACTCCGTACCAGTCTAGTTAGGGAAAATAGTTATCTATGTTGGAGCCACAGGGGCCTCGACAACACTATCCAATGGCTACTCCATTTTGTTCATGTAAACTACCTTAGAAGAAAGAGTTCTCCTGAGGGCCAGTGGGAGGGCTCGGTGGATAAAGGTGCTCGCTCAAGTGCCAGCCTGGCGGCCTGAGTTTGATCCCCAGAACCCACGTAAAGGTGGAAAGAGAGAGCAAATTACACAAGGTTGTTCTCTGACTTCCTGATGTACATCTGGCACTCAGATACACACACAGACACACACATAGCATGCAACACAATAATAAAATAAATGTAATTCTCAAAAGAAAACTTCTGAAAATACATAGCAAGCCAGATGTGGTCATGCTTGCCTCTAGTCCCAGCACTCAGGAGGCAGAGTCAGGCGCATCTGAGTTCGAGGTCAGATCTGCAGAGCAAGTTCTAGAACAGGGCTATATAAAGAAACCCTTTCTCAAAAAGAAAAAAAAAAGAAAAGAAATCAAAGAAGAAGAAGAAGAAAGGAAAGGAACTAGATGGTGAAATAATCTTACTTCTTTATTGTTTTTATTCACTAGTATTTTGATAAAGATGTGTTCACATGTTTTCCACGTGGAATTCAGTGGATCATTTTACTTCAGATCCATTAGAACAGTGTTGTTCAAGAGAAACATAATGCAAGTCATGTTTCGCATTTTTTAATTTTTAGGAGACACATTAAAAACTAGTTAAAAAGAAACAGATGGAAATAATTTGTATATTTCATTTAACAGAATATATTCCAGGTATTATCATTTCAACATGTAATCAGAATGAAAATTTGTTAGAGCAGTTATTTGGTGCCATAGTAAGCCTTTGATGTATATTTTAAAAGTTTGAGTATTACAGCCCATCTCAGTTTAGAGCAGTTTCGAGAGCTTAGCAGCCCCACTGGGCTGGTCTCGATCCTGAGACTAGAACACAACAGCCCCGTGGCAGGAGCTTAGGCTGGAGCTTTTATTTGTCCCTCTGCCTCCACAACAAGGCTCTTATCACATAGCGGCAGCCTTCCCTTCTGCCCAAGTCCTGTTAACCCTGTTCCGAAAGCCCAGTGCGGTGTGCTTCTGGAAGTCCTTGTGGGCTGCCTGGGAGTCGTGGCAGCTGGCCAGTTCTTGTCTCTGTAATGCTGTCACTCTTGACTTTGATGGGTGAGCTATGTGAGGACATGTGTTTGGAGAGCAGGCCTAAGGACCGGGGATGTTGCTCTGAAATCGATACCACTGTTTATCGCCGTGGCTGTCAAAACACTGGGAATGCCTGCTGTGAGCTTTCTATTGAGGGGGGCCCAGGTCCTGGCTCTATACAGGGGCCTTTCTAAACTATCCCATCTCCAAAAGGACCAGTGCCTTTAGAGTCCCTCTCCAGCCTGTCAGTGATTGCAAGCAAATCAGTCAATTGTGTCTCCATTAGCACCTGTCTTCATGCCAGGGCTTGTTGATTTTACAGATAGACAGCTGTCCTCCCTCACCGCCTGTTAGTACCACAGTGACACGGACGGAGCTTGACCAGGAGCTTGCTTGTGTGGCACAGACTGGAGGGCACGGGAGTAAAGGGCATGTGCTCTCCAAAAACACGGAAATGGTTCTACTCCTGTCTCTGCCACTTAGCTCTAAGCTGCTCTGGGTGCCCTGACTGCAAGCCATCCCTCATCTGTAGCTTGGAAATAATAGTGGGAGGCATTTGTTGCGGATTAAATGACATAGTTCATTCAGAGTTCTCGACTTGAAGGCACACTAGCCACTGCTATTCTTTAGAGTCTCGGTAATTGCCTTAGCTCATTGGACAGACAGATGAAGAAATCTTTATTGAAAATTAGCAGTCCATTGGAGCTGGACTCCACCTGGGGGTGCAGCTGACATTCCCACATGTGAGGCCCCAGCCTGTGTCCAGTCCCTGCTCCAGCATGCCATAAAACAGGATGTCAGAGTCTGCCTCAGGTGAACTCACTGTCCAGAAATGGCCCCTCTATGAGTGAGGGCTGCCCAGAGGAGCCAGAAGACTCTAAGGAATGTTTTTGGAAGAAGCCAACTTTGATACCAAGAGAAGACTAGGTGAAACTGTCATATAATATGCTGATTACCCTTGAGCCCTGTAGGACAAAGCGAACACCTGTCTCACAGACAGAGGGACTATTCCCAACTGCCATGGAGATTTTGAATTAGCCAACCCATAATAGTTGAGCTGTGTTCGGAAACTTGACTCCATCCCAGTCAAATCTCAGGGGCTTTGGGCTGAAATGCAGCTCGGCAGCCAAGTCTTTACCTGGCATGTTGTAAGGCCGGAGTTCTAGCTGCAACATCACATAGACAAACAAACAAATAAACTTAAATATTTGCCTGGGAAGGGGAAATAACAGGATGGCCTAAGGCTAATTCTTAGGAAGGAATGGACGGCTATACAGCATGCAGTGAATCTTGTTTTGGTCAGAAATCAACAAGAAGCAGAATTCATCAGAGAAGGGTAAAGTGAGCCAATAAGTGGAATACACAGGGCAGACAGTCTTAAAAGGACAAATGAGATGCTGAAATGCTGAGGAACCAACAGATGCGCAAAGTCATGTGATACAAACGAGGCTGTTGTCCCAGAAAATGAAGGCCGCCTTCTCAGAGATGGCAGAGCAAAAAAGGTGGAAGGAACCTGGGCCCCGGAAGGAACCTGGGCCCCTGCATGAGTTCATGGAGCCTTGTGTCCTCACCTATCTGGGCTGCCCATCTACTGCTGTTCTGTGATGTCAGAGAGAAATAGGCAACTGCTTAGACCTCGCTTTAGAGTTTCTGTGGCAGCAGTCACCGTACCGTAACGTGTTCACAGGCCAACTCAGCTGATGGATGGAACAGAGCAGGTGAGGGCTGTAACCGTAGGCCTTTACATGGGAAGGACCATGGGAAGGAGTTGGCATTTTATTCTAAGGAGGATGCTTGCATGACCTAAATTGGATTTTGTTTGTTTGAGGCAAGGTCTCACTGTGTAGCCCTGGCTGGTCTGGACAAGCCTGACCTCTGAGATCCACCTGCCTCCATCATGAGTATGCACCACGCCCAGCTGATTTACATTTTTAAAAGAGCAGCTCTGTGGGTGGGGAGTGGAAGATGGCAAATTTAAAGCCAGGCCTAACTAAGAGACCAGTGAGGACGGCATTCTAAATGTCCAGGCGAGAAGCGCTCGTCACTGTCGTCAAGGGTGATAGCAGCAAGGGTCAGAGGGGAGAGATGGGCCGGAGCTGGACATGACTGTGATGTCAGTTTATAAAGAATCGCTCCAAAGCTGGGCGGTGGTGGCGCACGCCTTTAATCCCAGCACTCAGGAGGCAGAGGCAGGCGGATCTCTGTGAGTTCGAGACCAGCCTGGTCTACAAGAGCTAGTTCCAGGACAGGCTCCAAAGCCACAGAGAAACCCTGTCTCGAAAAACCAAAAAAAAAAAAAAAAAAAAAAAAAAAAAAAAAGAATCGCTCCATGAGTTTGACTTTGCAGGGTTCTTGGATAAGTGAAAAATACAAAGTGCTCCCAGGCTCACCGGTATCACGCCTGATTCTGATGGTGCGTCTAACCGGCCATCAGAAGCCTATGCCCTGGAGGAGGGAAACAGCTTGTTACTTTGGTAGCTCTTTATGTGTTCTCTAATTGTCCCTAAGGCTAGTCAAAGTAGGGAAGGGTGTCAGCAAGCCTGGCCTACCACCTGGAGAGCCCCTCACTGCTGCTACCCAATGGTGTTCTGCTTGTCCCTGCACAGCAAGTAATGGCTGCATGCTTTATACAAGTTACAAACTGTGGGAGAAATGGGGGGAGACTGGCAGAAAGGTATAGTGAGTCACTGCCCACATGTTCTGCCCTTCTCTGTTCTGAGACATACAAAACAATCTAGTCATCAGTGTTTTCCCCTTTGATTTTTCGAGACAGCGTTTCTTTGTGCAGTGATCCTGCCTGTCCTGGAACTCGCTTTGTAGACCAGCCTGATCTCAAACTCAGAGATCCGCCTGCCTCTGCCTCCCGAGTCCTGGGATTAAAGGCGTGCGCCACCATGCCTCACTTAGTCATCAATTTTTATCCCTTAACCTTTCTCAAAGGCGCTGCTTCACCCTACCAAAATTGCATCACCCTACTGAAATTGAGGACACATAATTAATCAATGGGAACACCACAGTCCCTTCTTGGTTAAAAACCCCCTGTTCTTGCCCAGGATAGATATTAGTATACCTTAGTGCTGATTGCAATTGATCAGATGGAGAGGGGCCTTGATGCCGTGGGGGGCCTTGAGCCCCGATGCAGCTCACCTATGTTGGCTGCATAATCGCCTCCTCCAGAAACCTAAACAGGTAAAGAACAAAGCCTCCCGTCCTCCCCTCCGGTCTATATCTGTATATCCAGTCTATACCTGTATCTGGGACGTGGTCTCAGAGAAGAGTGGGCACCACCCATAAGCCTCTTTGCTGGCTGCCCTCTCCCATAACCCAGCATGCTTCAACCATTGGCTGTTAAAGGGTCATGTGTTGAAACATTGGTCTCCTATCTGTGGACTGATGTCAGCACAGCCTCTGGTACTGTTGGCAGGCACAGCCTATGGTACTGTCTCATGTAGCTGAGGCTGGCCTTCAATTCCTAATATTCCTGTGTTGAGATTACAGGCAAATGCTATGACAGCTGGATGGGAATTATGGTTTTTACATACCTTGTTCCATGCAATATTTGGGACAAATTTATGTTTTAAAATATTTGTTTCTGAAATTGAAATATAGCTGAATTCCTATATTTTATTTCCAGTAGTAACATCAAGAAATGTGCTTGTGGAGGAAGCAAATAAAAAACCATTTAGTAATAATTTCTAAATATTGTGCTGAACACAGGGCCTCCCAGTTCCTGACTGCAGGGCCTCCCGGTTCCTGACTGCAGAGACGTGGGCTCCAGAACAAGGGAGGCTGCCTATACTTGCTCCCTGGTGGACACTAATTCTGCCTTCTCCATCCTCTCCGAGTCCATCCTGTGAAGGGAAAGGGCAGCAGGAAAGGGGGAGGATGTAAAAGGAGCTGACTTTGTCCTTCTTCCTTAATCGCACCAAGTGCGCTCTCTCTTGAGGGTGGGCAACCTCATCCTGCCAGCAAACAATTGCTTACCCAGGGCTTTTATGAGGGTCGTTTTTGGTTTGTTTGTTTGAGTTGTAATTGAAAAATCCCTCTTAGACATTTCAGGTTTTATTCATAAGTCTGCCTCAAGAGTGTGTGTGTGTCTGTGTCTGTGTCTGTGTGTCTGTCTGTGTGTCTGTGAATATGTCTTTATGTGTCTGTGTGTGTCTGCGTGTGAATACTCGTATACTACTGCCAGACCATACCAAAGTTAGGGAAAACTTACGAGGTTTTGTAAAGGATATGAACTCTTCTCTGAATTAAAGGCCAGAATCGAGTTCAGCCATGTCTGCAGTGACTGTAAGACCCTTTGCATTAAATCAAATGCTCTCTCATCTTCAGAGGACTGAGGGTTTCCAGGGGAGGCCTGCATTTGACATTACAGACTAGTATACTGATGTCATTTATAACTCTATTTAAGAAAGCTCTAAGAGAATACAGTCAGCTTTGTATGTAAAGCTTCTTGGCAAAAGTTATAAACCATATAAAAATAATTAAAACACTATGACAATAAACCCTTGGTGCTGCAGGGATGGCTCAGTGACTAGGAAAACAGGTTGTTCTTGCACAGAGAGGGTTGGAGTTCTGTTCCTATCACCCACAACTCATGGACGCCAGCTCCAGGGGATTGATAGCCACCTTGAGTCTCTTTGGGCACCATAAACATTCATAGACCCGCAGACACACAATACACAAAAAAGGAAAATAAAAATAATTGGGGTTGGAGGGCTAGCTCAGCAGCTGAGACACTGGCTCTTCTCCCAGAGAACTGGGATTCGATTCCCAGCACCTACATGATGGGTCGTAACTGTTTGTACCGCCAGTTCCGGGACATCTATCTCACTCTCCTGGCCTTTGGTGAGCACCAGGCAGGCATGTGATGCATAGACAGACACGCAGGCAAAATATCTACACACATATATTTTTAAAATAATAATAAAATCTTTTTTAATTAGAAATTTCAAGTCAGGCATGGTGGCACACGCCTTTAATCCTAGCACTTGGGAGGCAGTTGCAGGTGGATCTCCGAGTTCAAGGTCAGCCTGGTCTACAGAGTGAGTTCCAGGACAGCCAGGGCTACACAGAGAAATCTTGTCTTAAAAAACCAAAATCAAAAAACAAAAACAACAACAACAAAATTTTTTTAACTTCTTAAAAAGAAATCCAGGAAGGGACTTTCAGAAACCGGCTGACCTCGATTACCCTGCTGCGCTCGTTCTGAGAACTGACAGGAAAAGGCTGGGTTCTGCGTGGCCAGCCCTCGCTTCCCCACTCAGGGAAGATGGACATCCTTGATTGTCTCAGAAGGGGAGAAATTTAAGCTTGAATTCAGCACCTATTGTGCTCCCTCTTGGCACCTACAGGTACTGCACAACTGTTGTCCAGACATACATGCAGGCGAAATACACACATTAATAGATGTAAGGGAAACAGGGCCGTGGATCTGAGGAAGAGAGGAGGTGGGACCGGTACCAAGAGGAGTGGATGGAGGGGAAATTTCGGTTCGGATATAATGTATGAAAGAAGAATAAAAAAAGATACATGTTTCTTTCTCTTTCATGTAAAGGAAATGTGGAGGCAGAGGCTGTCCAGTACTGCCCCACAATTCCACTTACACTCCATGTAGCTCTAGGGAGGTGGGAACCAAATGTTTTCATGTTTCTGTGCATGTGTGCATGTGCGTGTGTGTGCATGTGCTTGTGTGTGCATGCATGCATGCGAGTGTGCGTGTGTGTGCAGTGTGTGTGATGTGCATGTGTGCGCGTGTGTTTGTGCAGCATGTATGCAGTGTGTGTGCAGTGTGTGAGTTTATGCAGTGTGTGTGCATGTGTGCATGTGTGTGTGCGTGTTGGGAGGGTCAGAAGTCAGTGTCAGGACCTCTCTCCATTGCTCTCCCTCAGAGTCTCTCACTGAACCTGGAGTTTACTGTTTTAGACAGGCAGAGTTGGCTAATGAGTCCCCAGGACTTGTCTGTGTGCTGCTCCGCTGCCGTGGTTACAGATGTGGTCCTGGCTTTTTATGTGGGTGCCGGGGATATCAGCTCAAGTCCTCATGTCTTCACACAAGCGCTTTAGCCACTGAGCCATCTGCCCTTCCCCACAGCATTCCTTCTTTTTTCTTTTGAGACAAGAGCTCCTTATGTGTGCCTCACTGGCCTGGGAACTCATGATGTAGACCAGGTTGGTCCTAAACTCACAGAGATCTGCCTGCCTGCCTTCCAAGTGCTAGGATTAAAGGTGTGCACAGCCATGCCTGGCTAACACACCATTTCTTGTGAAAGAGACTTTTCAGGAGTGTATGCAATAATTCCACTTCTGTCTTAATTGGCTGAGGTGTAGTCATATGGTTATATGTTGTGGAATATTATTTTAAGCTGTGTTATATTTGTTTATGGTGTGGAACATTTGTCTTAATGATGCAAAGATGTGTTGCATTCTTTTACATTGCATTTGTTTAACTCTGTGAAGCTGTGATTCTTTGCCTGCCTGAAACACCTGATGTTCTAATAAAGAGCTGAATGGCCAATAGCAAGGCAGGAGAAAGGATAGGCAGGGCTAGCAGGCAGAGAGAAAAGAAGGAGCAAGAGAACCAGGAGAGGATGACCATCAGGGGCCAGCCACTTAGCCACCCAGTCACCCAGTCACCCAGCCACTCAGCTGCCCAGCCACCCAGTCACCTAGTCACCCAGACACCCAGACACCCAGTACGCAGCCACACAGACACCCAGTCACCTATCACCCAGCCACCCAGCCACCCAGCTAACCACAGAGTAAGATATACCGAAGTAAGAAGAGACCAGAGGCAAAAGGTAGATGGGATAATTTAAGTTAGAAAAAGCTGGCTAGGGGCTGGTGAAATGGTTCAGTGGTTAAGAGCCCTGGTTGCTCTTCCAGACGGACCAGCGTTCAATTCCCAGCACCCACACGGCAGCTCACAACTGTCTGTAACTCCTCCCTTGCAAGGGATCTGACACTCACACAGACATACATGCAGGCAACACACCAATGTACATACAATAAAAATAAATTATTAAAAAAAGCTGGCTAGAAATAAGCCAAGCTAAGACTGGGCATTTATAAGAAAGAATAAGACTCCCATGTTGGTGGTTTATTTGGAGCTGGACGGCAGACCCCCAGCAGAGTAAAGAGCAAAGAACAACAGTTACACTCACCGGCAAACGTTAGTCAGCTTCCTTTGCCTTTCCCCAGCCGGTCAACCCTGGGGGACTGGGAGATGATGCCTTCTCGGGTGAGTGCGTCCCCTCTGTGCAGACTGGACAAGGTAGCCTGTCCAAGCAAACTACATTTATGGACAGAAGCACTCTTGAGCAATGCCTGAAAGAAAATGTGTCCCTTCCTCCTCAGTGGACAGTGCCCTAAGTCAGGGTACCTGGCAGGGTGACCTGGGCTGGACCTTAACTTCCCTTTATTTCTTTTGCAATTCATAATCTACATAAAAGTATTCTGGCTTGATGGGTATGAATTCACAACCCCATTTTATAGACGAGCAAACTGAGACTCTGAGGAAGAAATCATAATGGGATGTGGGTTCAGGCTCCAGGGCAAGTGCTGCCAGCTGACTCTGTCACATCTCTGGGACACTTGGTCCCAGTCCTAGATGGCTGTCAGATGCCCTAGTGTATAAGGGCTTTATATCCCAGCAGGAGCATGGCACACGGCTCATGCTCTGTGCCCAGCTTCATCCCAGAATCTAGGCCAGACCATATATGGCTGCACCAACGCTAGGGAGAGACGGCTGTTTTCAGTTCAACCTGGAGTTGGTGGGGCCTGGAATTAACCAGATCAGACATAGTCCTAGGTAGCGGCCCAATCTACTTACCCCCAATGCCCAAAGGTTCTTCTCCTGACAGACAACTCAGTCCTTGTTGCTATTTCTGGCTCGTACGCTGTCAGCAACACCCAAAATAGTGACTCCAGAGTCATCCTGGTGTGTTCATGTGGGCAGTCTGCCCCTGCTGCCTGGACTAGGCCATTAGGAGGCTGGGACAGAGCCTTCCCTTTGGCCTAGAGCTCGGGTTTCAGCAGGGCACATTCTTGGGACTCTGTAGATGGAGTTCAGAGTCTAGGGCTGCCTTGGGAAAAGGTAGGGAAACCATAAGGTCTCTGCTGTCTTGGTGGGGACTCTGAAGGATTCAGGGGTCCTATAGGGGGAGGGTATCGCGTGAGCTGGTTGAGAGACAGGGCATGCACCTGGAGCAGAGACCACTCAGTCCCGAAACACGGCAGGATCGAGTCTCTTTCACGGCCTTTGTTATGGGGCCAGGTCATAGTGGTATGAAACCCACAGCTGACGGTCCAGGGACCGGCAAAGCTGTACCTGAAGGGGTTTCAGGAACTTCGTCCAGAATGGCAGCTCTTATGGTTTGAGTCTGAAATGTCTCCCTCCAGGCTCATCTGTTTGAATGTTTGGATCTCAGCTGGAGGTTCAGTCTGGGGAGGTTTTGGAGCCTTTGGGACACAGAGATGTGTTACAGGTGACCGTCTACATTCTAATTTTAGCCCGAGATCTCTGCATCTGGCCTGATCTAGTCACTGCTCTGTTGCTCTGTAAAGACACCCTGACCAAGGCCATTCTTATAAAAGAAAGCAGTTAACTGGGGGCTTGCTGATAGTTTTAGAGGATTAGTCCGTGATCATCATGGCAGGAAGCAGACAGGCATGGTGCTGGAGCTTTACATACTGATCTTCGGGCAGCAGGACCAAACATTCAAACACATGAGCCTAT
The DNA here is from genome assembly GCF_903992535.2 of Arvicola amphibius. Classification (NCBI taxonomy): domain Eukaryota; kingdom Metazoa; phylum Chordata; class Mammalia; order Rodentia; family Cricetidae; genus Arvicola; species Arvicola amphibius. The sequence continues at coordinate 72,841,825 of NC_052059.1, forward strand.
GTGGGCTGTTCCCGTTCAAACACCTCACTGAGTTCTCTGGGCATACAGTGTGAGCAGCCTTACATCCCTGCTGCCACAAATGGAGCTACCGTTAATTTTGTCAGAAATTGTGAACCATAATAATGATGTCTTTTTTTAAGTAGCTTCTATCAGGTATTTGACACAGAAATGTAGGAGCATCAGGGAGGCAAGAGGACAGAACCTGGAGAAATCTTCATAGTCTTAGGGTCAGACAGAGAAAGCATGGGACAAGCAGGAACAGCCAGAGACGAGGGGAAAAACCTATCATATCACCCTCAAAACCAGGCCAGGGCTGTGCTATTTACCGGTGAGGAACCCAAGGGGATCTTTCTGTCCTGTCTTCTTCCTTTTCTCATATAGCCCAGGCTGGCCTCAAACTCACTATGTACTGGGGATGACCTTGAACTTCTGATATTTCTGCCTCTATCTTCCAAGTGCTAGGATTACATGGCTGAGACATGTGCACACATGGTTTTTGTCATAACGGATGTCATGATTTGAATGAAAATGGCTCCCACAAGTGCATAGGAAGTGACACTATTAGCTGTGGCCTTGTTGGAGTAGGTGTGACCTTAGAGGAAATGCGTCACTGGGGGCAGGCTTTGAGACTTCAAATGCTCAAGCCAGGCCCAGTGCTGCTCTCTCTTCCTGCTGCCTGCCAATCCAGATGTAGAGCTCTAAGCCAGCTCTCCAGCACCATGTCTGCCTGCACGCCCCCATGCTCCTTGCCATGACAACAATGGACTAAACCTCTAAACCTGTAATCCAGCCCCAGTTACATATTGTCCTTTAGAAGAGCTGCGTGGTCACGGTGTCTCTTTACAGCAATAGAAACCTTAATTAAGACACTGAGGACCAAACCTAGAGCCTGTGCACACTAGGCAAGCGCTCTCCTGAGCTGCATCCCTAGCCCCCGGCCTGGAAGCTACTATGTCATCTAGGCTGGCCTTGAATTCACAAGGTTAGGGCATAAGCTACCAAAGCTTGCTGCTTTGTTGTTCATGGCGTCGTGGATCAAACCCAGAGGTTTACATACGCCAGGCAAGTGCTGGCCACTGCACTGCACCCCCAGCACTAGCAGTGAGTTTTTAAATGAGTTTTTCAGACTGTTCACTCGTGTTCGTACACTTGTGTTTTGGAGGCAGTGTATTCATGTCACAGTAAGTATGTGGAGGTGAGAGGACAATTAGCGGGAGATGCTTCTCTATTTCTGCCCTGTGGGTCCCAGGGACTGAACTCAAGCCCTCGGGTTTGGTAGCAATACCTCTACCAGTCCAGCTGTCTCACTGGACCTTAAGTTGCTTTATTTTGAAGTAAACATCACTTGCTTTACTATTACTGTGTATAGCGTGCTGTGCTAGGGTGTGTACGTTGCCATGGCACGGATGTGGAGGTCAGAGGACACCGTCACTGAGCCCATTCTCTCCTTTATAGGGTGGAAACTAAACTCAGGTTGTCAGGGCTCGCGCTACAGATAATTTTACTTGATGAGCCATCTTGCTGACTCCCAAAAGTGAACTTTGACCATGGCCCAGAAAGGATGTGACCCTTGGGACTTAGCCACGGGTGAGGGTATGAAAGGGACAAGATGAGGAAGCAGCTGCTCAGTCCCCAGTGCCACATCACACTACCTCCTGAACCAGAACACTAGCATTAACTCACTCCTCCTGCATTCTCTCCTCAGCCGGCCTTGTCACGCCCTCAGGCTCCTCCCTCTGCCAGGCTGCTGAGCCATCCTTAGGCTCCTGGCCTTCTTGACAATAAAGCCATTGTCTCACACACATCCTTTATTATGATGAACCTTTTATTATAGAGACAGACTGAATTTTCTTCGGCATAAAGAATTTCTGTATTGGGTCAAGGACTCCACCTGCTGAAAGTGCCACCCAGCCAGCCCTGCCTCTGCCTCAATGGAGCCCTGACTTGCTGGTATCATGTCAGGGTCTCTGGAAACAGCAGAGACTGTCATCCCCAGGGCTAGGCATGTCAGGTTGGACCACGCTGGATGGAGGGGTCAGGGCTTCAGGCGCCCCCTGAGTCAGAGCCGCCCCGTTTCCCGCCTCAGCCTGTTGTCCAGAACCTGGAGCTGTCGGAGAAAGCCCGAGTTGGGGCAGATATCTCGGTGGGCCTGCACCGTCTGGATGGCATCGACCAGTGTCATGTTCTCGCAGATCATGAGGAAGGCCAGGACAACCGTGGCAGAGCGGCTTACCCCCATGGCGCAGTGGACTAGCACACGGTCTGTAGGAAGACCAGACTAGCATTGGCCACTGAACCCACCTCACCTCTGGGGGAAGGGACAGCTCGGCCATCCCTTCTGTCCACCTGTCCCAACACCCTGGAAACCGGACACTGTCCTCATTGTCAAATGGGGCAAGGGAGGCTCAAGGTCACACAGCAATTTAGTGTAGGGCTAACGTGAGCACCTGGATCCCCTCTTTTGGCCCCGAGGGGCATCCTCTGATAGCCACTGCAACTCTAGGAGAGGGTCACCAGACTTCTAGAGTCCCTTGGATTTACATCACAGGGAATGCCCTCTTCCTTTCCCCTCAGTCTGCTCTCTCTCTCTGTTTCTCCCATGAAGCCTTGTACCTACTTATGTTTCCTGAGTCTTTGCTAGGTGTTGTGATTTCTGCCTAATGGGATGGCCTCTTTCTATAGGATATAGTTATACTAGTGACCATAATGGATTGTGTGTGTGTTGATGTGGTGGTACACATGAGTGTATAGATGTGTATGCATATGTGTACACATGCATATCAAAGCCAGAAGTCAACTGTGTTGGTTGCTCCTCAAGCTCTGTCTACCTTGGTTTTTTGAGACAGGATCTCTTCCTGGCTAGGCTGCCCTGCCAGTGAACCTCACTCAGATATCCTGATTTTCATCTCCCTAACGCTGGGATGACCAGCACACACTCCCATGCCTGCCTTTTTCATGTAGGTTCCAGGGAGTGACTACCGATCTTCATCGTGCACAGCAGGCATGGTACACCTGAGCCCTCTCTCCAGCCCCCACGCCGAATCGTAGTCCTATCTGCAACTGTCAGGCACCACGGTACGCTCACTAAATGGTGATAGGCACCTGCTCCTTAGAGTGGGACAGTCGCTGATGGGGTTGGTGCCACAGGCTCCCTACCCACCGGTGCTACTGGAGAAATGGATAGCGCCTCATCCCACCCTGACCCCAACCTGCCCAATCCCGTCCCCAGCAGCTCACTTCGGGGAGTATTGAGGGCGTCTCTGATGTATCGAGCAACAGGCAGGAAGTAGACACTGAGGTCAAAGAAGGGATTATCATCCGCTTCGATGCCATAGTACTCCAGAGGTGTTCCACGATAGAACTTGGCACCGGTGTCCACTTGAAACTTGCCTGCAGCCACATTCACAACATGGGTGATGCCCAGTTGGATAAGACGGTTCTTGTCTCGGGCAGCATAGCTGGAGGAAGGGCACACGAGAAGTTAGGGTGGAGGTGTATCTCACGCCTCTGCTCTCCTCCAAGGGCAGAGACCGGACTGTGAACTTCTCTGACGAGGGCAATACCTACTGCAGCGCTTCTCACCCTGGCTAAGGTGGCAACCCTTTAATACAGTCCATGGTGACCCCTAACCAGAAAGTTATTTTGCTGCTACTTCATATCTGTAATTTTGCTACTGCTATGAAGCATAATGTAAATATCTGATATACAGGTTATCTTCTATGCGACCCCTGTGAAGGGGTCGTGGCCCACAGGTTGAGAAGCACTGCTCTAGCCCTTTTACCCCGGGGAGATTTCCTGGAGGGGTGTTTAGCTACACACATCCAAAGCTTTAGGAATGTGTGTAGACTTTGTGTAAACACTAGGAACAGATTAAAAGGAAGAATTCAAAATGTGCCAAAAGACAGTATAGAAGCTGAATTTAGTGGTATTTAAAACTGAAATATTAGGAAAGAGATTTTTTTTTGAGACAGGGTTTTTTTTGTATAGCCCTGGCTGTCCTGGAACTTGCTCTGTAGACCAGGCTGGTCTTGACCTCACAGAGATCCTCCTGCCTCTGCCTCCTTAGTGCTGGGATTAAAGGCGTGTGCCACCAGTGCCCAGCTGAGCACTTTTTTTTTTTTGACAGAAAATGAACTTAATTATTTTCAGTTGTTAAGTGTGGTACATCAATCCTTTCATCTGTGGTCTTGCTTTTCACAGGTTCATTTACCCACAGTCAGCAGTGTAAACAACGAATAGATTTTAAGTTCTGCACTGTCCTGCCACTGTGCCAAGGCTGCCATGGCTAGCAGTAGTCGTCAACTTTACTGATCTATGTAGAGGAACTCAGTTGAGGAACTGCCACCCCGGCTGGCCTAGGAACATGTCTCTGGGGCATTTTTTAGTTGTTAATTGATATAAGAGGATGCAGCCCACTGAGGGTGGTGCAATCCCTAGCAGGTGGGCCTGGCTGTAGAAGAAAGGTAGCTGAGCAAGCCAGAGGGAGCAGGTCATAGGCAGCATTCCTCCACGGTTTCTGCTTCAGCTCCTGCCTGGGCTTCTACTGACAGCCAACTGTATCTGTAATCCTAAGAAACTCTTTCCTCCCCAAGCGGGCTTTGGTCAATGTTTTATGAAGCGAGAACAAGGACCAGACGTACCCTTTTGGCCAGTACATCTGCACTGCATATGCTACTTTAGTTGTTTGGAAGCTTTCTCAGTTACAAGATTAACTGTCACGGTATCACATCACAGGCCTGTGTGCAATTAGCCCTTACTAATACAGTAACTGCTGTCTGTTCTTATCAGTGTTACTTTCTTAATCTAATTTACAAACTAAACTTTACAAAGGTATTTATTAGTAGGAAAAAAAGCCAGCATATATTGTGAGCATTTGACACTGTCTTCAGTTTTGGATATTTGAAATTCCTGTGTGTATAAATTATGAAATGCCATGAATCACTAAAATATGGTGAATGCAGGTAAACAAGGGAAGATGTTTACGTTTTATCAAGAACCTGTGAAAATACAAGATATAAGACAGAATGCTCTAAGAATTTTTAACTATGTAGTAGGCGTCATGTAGAAAGCTCATCTCAAAACAGTATTGAAACTAGAACTGTGAAAAAGCACATATTTTTAAAAATTCTACAAGGATTTTTATCTCTGTGGAAAGAGGAATATTGTTAACTAAATATTAATCCTAAAGATGTACTTGTGTGTGTATGCAGATCTTTTCTGCATGTCCATCTGCACATCAGAAGAGAGCATCAGATCACATGGGACAGCAGTTGTGAGCTGCCATGTGGGTGCTGGGAACTGAACTCAGGACCTCTGGAAGAGCAGCCAGTGCTCTCACCTCTTGAGTCAGCTCTCCAGCCCACTTCATAGTTATGTCTATATTTTCCAAAATTTAAGAAAACTCTTAGGGAAAAACAAGTTTTTCTTCTGTCTGTCTGTCTGTCTGTCTGCCTGCCTGCCTTTCCTTCTCTCTTGTAGAAACCTTGGGAAACTCATGTTTTTCCAGAACACCTTTACTAAACAGCTCTTGGATCACTATAATAGTTAAAAGTGGGGTCAGTACAAATGAAGAATTTATGGTATAGTCTTACAGTGGAATTATATAATAATAGCTACATCTACACAGAATAACATTGTGTCACACAATTTTAAACAAATGATGCTGTCCATGAATACACACACTATGGGCTGTTTGTCACACAGGTGTGAGGACCTGAAGTTCAAATCCCAAGCACCCACATAAAATCCGAATGCAGTAGTGTGGGCCTGTAACATACCATGGCTCCTATGATGAGATGAATGGTGGAGACAGAAATGTCCCCAGAAGTTCATGGGCTGGCTAGCCTGGCATGTACAGCAATGGACAACAGACCGAAGATGTGTCCTCTGACCTCCACATATGACCATAGCAAGTATGCAAATGTGTTCACACGTGAATACATACAGATATACACGTGCATACAAACAAAAAGTTCCTTTTAAATTTATATGCATGTGTGTGCTCCTGTGAGTTTACGTGCACCATGTGCATGAAGAAGCCTGTGGAAATCAGAAGCGGGCATCAGAGCCCCTGGATCTGGAGTTACAGGCAGTAGTAATCTGCCATGTGGGCGCTGGGAATGAACCAAACTCAGATCTTCTGCAAGAACAGTAACTGCTGAGCCATTTCTTTAGCCTCACAAGACAAAAAAACAATTTAAGAATCATTTCACTCTAACTTTAGAAAGCAGACAAAAGGAGCTGGGTGGTGTTGGCTCACACCTTTAATCCCAGCACTCAGGAGGCAGAGGCAGGCGGATCTCTGTGAGTTCGAAGCTAACCTGGTCTACCAAAGCTAGTTCCAGGACAGGCTCCAAAGCTACAGAGAAACCCTGTCTTGAAAACAACAACAACAATAACAAAACAAACAAACAAACAAACAAAAACCAATGAGACTGGCAAGGTAGCACGTGACTTAATCCCAACATGTAAAAGGCAGAGGCAGGAGGATCTTTATTAGTGTGAGGTCAGGCTGTTCTACCTAGTGAATTCTGGGACAGACAGGGCTACATAGTGAGATTTCGTGTCAATGATGATAATTATTTTAGACAGACTAGGCACATAGCTTAATTTGTGAAGTGCTTACTTCGTACACGCAACGATTTGCCTGGGTTTGATCTCTAGCATAAAACAGTCGTGGTGATTTACCCTTGCAATCCCAGTATTTGGAGGTAGAGGCTAGAGGGTCAAAAGCTTGAGGTGTCCTCAGGTATATAGGGAGTTCAAGCCAACTTGGGGTACTTGATACCTTGTAAAAAAAAAAAAAAAAAAACAAAAACCAACTTGTCACTTAAAGTGTGGCTACCCACCGAGAAAGGGAGCTTGCATAAGTAACTCCTTGTTTCTGAAAGATGAAACTGTTGGTGTGTGTATTTTGTATCTTTTTCTTACCCGTGTTCTATTTCCATAATAAACATAAGAGGAAAGACAAATGTAGGTGATGCTGAGAAGCAGAGATGCCAACTGGAGGAGGCTTGTCCCACCTCTTACCCTTCTGCCCCCCCAGCTCCTCCGTGGGGCTCACTTACGCATCTCCCAAGAAAAGGTTGGGCCAGACTTCATTGATGTGGGTCAGCGTGGTGGCCCGACGGACCCACAGCAATCGCTGCAGCGAGGCCAGCGTGGGTGGCTGGTAGGGGGACACCTGGACCGCCCCATGAATCTTAGGCCTCCGAAGGTCCTGTTTCTGCAGTGAGTCCATCCTGGAACAGAGTGGCCACGACAGCAGCTGGAGCAGACTCCCCAGGGACGGATCCAGGGGACAGGGAGGGCTGTGATGCAGTACCGGGAGCCCCTGGGATGCTGTGGGGCCAGTCTCAGCTATGCTGAATGAGGCTAGAACCTAGAACCTGTTCCCTGGGAACAAGGAGAACTAGAATTCCCTTGTCAATGCCATGGCGCTAAGTAGACCTTTCCTGAGGCTGTGGATGTTAGAAACTTTGGCCTTGGGGACCTCTGTAGGACAAATCAGTACAGACCTTACCCCTTAAGCCACTGAAAACCCCGGCTGGTTGAGGCTCTCAGAAAGCACCGGGGATGTCCCTCCAAACCCAGGCAGCTCATTCCCCACCCCTGCTGTCTCTAGGTCTGGGCCTCAAACCCTCATTTCCAGGTGCTTGATCAGAGTATTATCCAGGGTCAGAGTAGTCCAACTACAGGCTGGCACTGGTGAGCTTTCTCCCACCGGGTGAGCTGGGGCCTCTCATATGCAAAATGTCTCACTTGTGCTCTGTCCCTCGTTTTCCACAGAGGGACACATCTGCTCAGTGTCAGTTCAGTGACATTCAAAGACAAACGGCTGACGGCAACCCTGGGGTTGATAACTACTTCCCAGTGACTTCAGTTCCTTCCCCAAACCTTCCAATTGCCAGGGGGTGGTCAACAACATATGTGTCTCCGGTGGGGGGCCTCTCAGGGCTCAGCTACACAACTGCCTACAGCCCCCAGGCTTTTCCTCCTTACCCCGGTGACTCGGGCCAGTGCAGCTGTGCAGGCCTCACCCGGATGGGGTGGGCTGTGTCTGGAGTCAGCTGGCTCAGGCCATCCGGGACCCCGCAGAGCTGGGGTGTCAGAGGAACCAGAACCCGGGCCTGGTGCCGTAGAGAGAAGGGGGACCTATCTTGGCCAACTTCCCCTGGTTCCCTCAAAGAGTAACTAGAGAAGGTACAGACTGGGTAAAGCATCTTTTCCTTCTGGTAGGCAGTGCCAAGACGGGAAAAAGAAAAAGGCACCCAGGAGGCCACTGGCTTGGCCAAGCTCACCCAGCGGGTGGATGGTGAGCTGGGGGGAAGTGAGGACCGGGCTTTCTCCCTCATCCCCCACTGTGACCTCTCAGGGCAGGCTGAGTGGCCTGCCACCTACCTAGGACATGGTCTGGGGCCAAGAATGGGGGACTGGGTGCAGGGGCGGGATTCTGCATGTGAGTGGAACAGTCCTAAGGCAGATTCCGTCCAGAACACAGACGCTGTGAAGCGGCTAGAATTCCAGGTCCATGCATTCAAGCCAATGGGGGCTGGGGGTGGGGGAGAGCAAGCCTGGGCTGTGTGGACTGACCAGTGGCCTTCTCCCTGGTGTCTCTGGGACTGAAGATTGGCATCCCTAAAACCCTCCTGAAGATGCGGGACCAGTTGAAGAGGTACCTAGAGAACAGGCTTCAAACTTGGCCAGGACATATTCTGTGACCTAAGCAAATTTTCATTCCTGTCTTGACCTGAGCTCCTCATGTGAAAGATTGGTGGGGTTGCCTGACTTCTATGGATTCTCTGGTATTTTGCGGGCTGTAAGAGACAGGAGTGATTCTACATGAAGTAAAGCCAGACCAAGGGACATTGGGTTGGAGGGGACCTCTGGAGTCCAACAGTCACTCTGGTCTGGAACCACCAGGTAGACTGCTCCAGCTCTGAGTGGAACCAGACAGGAATTTTGGAAAACCACAGGTCCCTCACAGGCCTGCTAAATTTGGCATGGTGTAAGGCTGACCCCTGGTGGCCAGTGACTGCCAGGCAGCACAACTGTGCCCTCAAGGAACCATATCAGGGGTTTAGAGGCAGTTTTTAGCCTTCCATGTCTAACCTAGATCTGTAGGGAAGGTTATTCTTGGACTTAGGGTCTCATTGTCAAGTCATACTTAGGGCCTTACTTCTGGTGTTCAGGGTGTATGTAGCCCATCTAACTGCTCAAGTCCACTGAAGGATCCATGAGTCAGAGCTGGATCCACTCACTCAGTGACCCATCCCTTAAGATAGATATATCCCCTACTCCCACCCCCAAAGGCAGTCCAGGGACACAGTTCCCTTGATTCTTGCTGCCCCTTAGTTTACGGAGGCCCCCACTTGACACTGACTTGTACATCTCGGCCATGTCAAAATGAGACATGGCTGAATGTCCTGTAAGAACAGGCCTGTTCCTTCACACTCATGTTAGCTGCTCCCTGTCGGTACCTGGCCTCTGCTTCCCTGTAGCGTCAGCAAGCAGCTGCCTCTGTGGGCAAACACTGCCGCTGTTTACAGGGGTACACACTTGCTTTCTGTTGGCCTCAGTATCGCTCACCTCTAGCTTACTCTCTGCTGCCTTCTTCCACGTTCTGCTAGACAAGGCCTTCTAGAATATCACCCTGCATGCCCACGGCTTCAGGCCTTGTCTAGCACCTGGGGACACGTTCCTCCTGGTCTCCCCTGCTGTCCTCTCTCTGCCTCCCCTCTCCCCCAGGGGAGCACAGGTCAGGTGGGGATGATGGAGTTCTCACTATAGAATATTGAGGAGTCTGGGAAAGGGACCTTGGGGACCATGGCAGGCAGATGCCAAGGTGAGTCTGTGGTGGTCTCTGCCCAGCGTGCCTCCCTGCGCTCCTGGAGGAAGATGGGTCAGAGAGAGAGTCTCTGAGCCTGAATCTTCACTAGGGGCTGCTGGAAGAAGACACCCATGACATCATCAATGATACACACCTCCTAGACTCCTTGCATCATGGGAGATGCCCCATGAATAGAGCATCATGTTATTTATATCATTGTAATCACTCCCATTCTTTCAGGACTCAGCAGAGCCCTGGAGTGGAGAGGTCGCTACAGTCGGCAGAGGTTTCGCCTGGATCTCTGTGCTTCTTAAGGAAACACATTGCAGACCAGACAGAGCCTAGAAGCCACATCTTCCCGAGTCCACAGAGTGCTCTCAGGAAGCAGGCGGTATTGATGTCCCCACTTTTCTGATGAGAAAACCGAGGCTCAGAGAGATAAAGTAGTAGGCCAAGGTCACACAGTGGTGAGAGGCCACGTTCTGAGCCTCTGACCCATTTGGACCCCCTACCCAATCCTCACAGTTGCCCAACACACAAAACATAGGCAGAGGTGCTCTGGGCACCGCTACCCAGAATCCTCAGGGGCCCCTGAGTTAGGGCCACTCCACCCACCTGTAAGGAGATCCTGGCCAGGCTGTAGTCCTCTCTGACGGGCAATGTGGACTGCCGGTTTCCAGTCGCCTGTCTCTGCACACTTGATGCTGTTTCTATTTTTTGATTGGAGTTTAATTATAAAGCATGCTGTCCTCTCCCTTCTGCTTCCCCTTGCCACTCCCTACTCGTCCACTGGTCCCAGGGCATAGTCAGTCCCAGGCCTCAGTCTTAATGATAGGCACACAGGAAGCTCAGAGGGGTTGCCTGTGCTGTGTGGCATGAGGTAGCTGGGCGGGGAGAAGAAAATATCAAGCAAACCTTTAAAATTCCCTTTAGAGCCAGAGAGTGGTGGTGCACACCTTTAATCCTAGCACCACCTAGGTAGAGGCAGACAGATTTTTGTGAGTTCAAGGACAGCCTGGTCTATACAGTGAGTTCTAGGAAAGCTACTATGTGGCTAAAGTGGAGATCCTGTCTTTAAAAACTTCACATAAAACAAAACAAAAAACTGCGTCCCTTCAGGGCTTGGAGGAGTTTGTTTAGTGGTACAGTAGTGGTTGAAGCCCTGAGTTCCATTCCAGCACTATCCAAAATAAACAGACAGACAGACAGACAACCCCCAACTCCCTTGACTTTCGAAGGTTACCCAAAACAAGGGCAGAAGAGCTGAAAAGGTCTATGCTGAGGACAGAGATGAAACTCAAGGCACACACAGGTGGCATGGCGAACATCAGCACACAGGCCTAGAAGCCTCTATGTGGGGGTAACTAGCCCAGGACTAAGGTCTGGCAGACTCAGTGCAGGTAACACGGATATACAAAGGTGTAGGGGACTACGGAGCAGATTCGTGTGCTCAGAGCCTTCATCTGGGAGCAGCTGTTCCCTCCACGGCCCTCTCCTTCTCCCTCTCCCAGGGATATGCCTAGTGATAGCCCACTGCATTTGAGATTAAATCCTCTCCTTTTAATCCAGATGCCCTAGCCATACACCCATATAATACTCCCCAGCCCTACCACACACACACACAAACACACACACGCACACGCACACGCACACACACTCCCTCAGCCTTCTATCCACTGAACTCCCAGGAGCTAAAACTCAACCACAGCTGGAGAGCTGGAGAAAGCATTGAGAATCATCTCCTCCTTGGCCCCCCAGGGATCTTGGGGACTCCTGTTCCAGAACCTCAGAGCTTGGCTGACAGCCCACTCCCACCTGTGAAGATTGAAGTTGACAGCTGAGAGAGTGTGCGGAACGCTGGAGGAAGCCGATGAAGCAGCAGGTTCGTGGGTGAGCCCGACTTTGGGCCCTTTCCATCCTCCGGGCATCCACCTGGGCTAAGGCTGCCAGCAAGGCCAGGGCCAGGGCCAAAGCCAGAGCCAGAGTAGCAAAGTGGCAGAGCCTTGTGGCTGGGGATAATGACTGGCTCTGGAGAAGAGAGAACCTTCACATTACAGGTGGGCAAACCAAGGCCTATACTGACTGGGGTGTGTCGGGACAGGGGCCAGAGCTATTACTTAACCTCCTTCACCCTGAGTTCTGTGTACAAGACCACCTGGCTAGAGGTACCAGGAGAAATGATGGAGAGAGATGGCCTCTCTGCATGGGCCTCAGCTGCAGGTTTGCTGGGCACAGTTGTACAGCCTGTGTCTGGCAAGTCTCTGGAGGCTCTCATGACAGAGGCGATTTTGTAGACGTCATTTCCACAAATTGGGCAATGGTGTAACTCTGTTCAACCAACTTCCCCCAGACCAGCTGTCTGATGAGCAAGATACTGAGGTTGGAGGCCAGGGTGTCTGAGACTCCAGGCTACGGAAGTAGAGTGACTAGGCATGCTGCCAAATCTGCTGTTCTGTCACATTTCTCATGCCTGTCTAAAGGGGACGGCACAGCAGTGAACCTGCCATCGCGGGGGACACGTCTCTTGGTGACTAACACCAGCGCACTGCAGAGGAAGCATGGGAGCCCGGACTGGCTCTGCGGCTGGCTGGGAATTTGGTAAGTCTTACAGGCTCTTAGGAGGGGCTGAGTAGCACTCAAAAGCATGTAGGGAGGCCTTCCCTACAGCACATAGGGCTTCTTAACCCTAACCGTCCTTCCTCATCTCTCTCTTTTATTCTCTCGCCCTCTGGCCATGTATATACATGTGTTTGAATATTTGAGTACCACAGTGTACGCGGAGGTCAGAAGACAACTTCAGGCATTCATGCTTTGCCATCTACCTTATTTGAAACAGGATATCTTGTTTTGTTGTTGTTGTTGTTGATGTGTTTTTCCCTTCCTATACCAGGTCCATTAAGTTCCAGGGTCCATTTGTCTGTCTCCTATCTTATGTGAGTTCTGGAGAGTCAGGCTCGAGTCCTCACGCTTGTGTGGCAAGGGCTGTTACCCGCTAAGCCATCTTCCACCTTTCTCTGTTCTCTGAGAATTCAGGCGGGAGGATGGCCTGGCAGGCCCTGGACAGGCAAGGGGGCCTAGCAGCTGGGGGGCGGGGAAGGAGTGGGCCCTCACCTCCAGCCGCAGACGGCCCTGCCAACCAGCTTCACTGTCCGGGTCCTCAGCTGATTTCTCACTGCCAGCCACACTCAGCTTTGCCTCCTCGCCCTTCTTTACCGGGTTCCTTAGCTCTGGCCTGCACCCCGCAGTTGCTGGTCCAGCTGGCAGAGCTGGCGGAGGAAGCCACGGTTGGGAAAGATCCATCGGTGCTGCCTTACCGCGAGGACCGCCTGCCGCAAGGAGAGCTGCTGACGCAGCATGAGGTAAGCCAGGACCAGTGTGGCGGAGCGGCTCACACCCACCACACAGTGCACTAGCACCTTAGCTGGAGAAGAAAAAGACATCAGGTGATTGACTCCTTCCCACCAGCCAGCCCACCCAGGGAATGGGACCCAAGCGCAAATTCCATTCCCCGAACCTGCCTCGGGTGTATTGTGGGACCCTGTGCAAGTGTCTCAGCCTTTCTGGGCCCCAGTTTCCTTTCAAGAGTAGACTAACACCTGTCTTGAACTACAGTCCAAACCCTCAACGTGACTTACAGAAGCCTTGGAGGACAGGCGGTGGTGGCACACGGAGGTGTACTCAGGAGGCAGGGCCGGGCAGATCTCTGAGTTCAAGGTCAGCCTGCTCCACAGAACTGGTTTCAGGACAGCGAGGGCTACTTAGAGAGAAAAACACAGAGGTCTGGGAAATAAAAACAAACCAAAACAAAAGCCCCTGAGAACTAGCCATTCTGAACCTGCCTTGAACCTCAGCTCCGTGAGTACAGGAAGACTTTCAGTGCCTTGGAGCTGTCGTGGCCTTTGACATTTCCTCTGATCTTGGTCTGACTAGCCCTTACTCACCTATCAAGTCACATTCAGACATGGCTTCCCCCACCAGATTTCCTCACCACTCTAAACATAGCACATGAGCCACCGAGCAGCTAGTCCGCTTTGCGTGTGCAGAGAGCAATCCCCGACGCATGGTCCTCTGCACCGGGTGTCTGCGTAACTCTCACGTCAGCACTGCTCAGAGCAGGTCTGGCTTCCTACAATTCAGTGCTTCCCCTGACACGGAGTGAATAACGACTAGGTGATGGGTGGGCAGATGAAGAAAGAGAGGCTGTCACAGTGCTCTGGCTATTCCAAAGCAACGTGACCCTGACCCAATCCCTCATCATAGAACAATGAGGAACGAAACCCTGGAGGGCACTGACTCTCCAGGGTTACAGAGCAAGGGCCCTGGCTCTTTCCCAGATGAATATACAGTAAGGGCTCCGAGGCCTTTCAAGGCCTATTGTATCCTGGGTGTTTTGTTTTGTTCATTTGGAGGTACTGTGGGGCAGACCTCTGGGTACCATGTGGTGCTTTCCCAGGGCTGCCTGTTACGGAGTAAGAACTGTTCAGGCGATTGCGAGATCTAGCTTCCAGCTGCGTGGCTGCTACTAATTTACTACGCCTTGGAATTTGGGCTTTCTCCATCTATTTTTGTTTGTTTGCTTGTTTTTGGTATGGGTTCTCTGTGTTGCCCTGGATATCCTGGAATATAATCTGTAGACCAAACTGGTCTTGAACTCGCAGAGATGTACCTCTGTCTCCCAAGTGCTGGGATTAAAGGTGTATACCACCACTGCCCAGCTAACTTTCTCCATCTGTGAAGCAATGTCCTTAGCTAAGATGCTGAGGCATAGAGCAGAAGATTGCTAAAACAACATCAAAAAAGAGAAACAAACAAAGCAAAAGCCAGGGATGGGAGGATGCTGAGGACTGAGGGAAACTGGCTATCCTCCCCACAAGTGAGCAGAATCGAATATGTAGTCAGTATCACGTACCACCAGGTGTGTTGAGGGCACGGTGGATGAAGTCAGCTGCTGAGGAGAAGTAGGTGCTGATATTGAAATCAGGGAGGTCGTGTGCTGGTACCCCCAGGTAGCTCACACTGCTGCCGTAGAAGTCAGGGCCTCCCTCACAGTAGAGTCCCCCATGGGCGGCGTTCAGCACATGGGTGATCCCCAACTTCCACAGCTCAAAGCGGTTATTTGCTGTCACCCTGGGAAGGGCAGAAAGGAGACTGGATGTGGGCTGAGCCTCTGGCTCGATTTGGGGAGCGTATAAGAGTAGAAAGGTAGCTAGAATTCATCTGTACTGAGCTGGGCCTGCCACTCTCCATCCCAGAACTTTCTGTTGGTAGAGTTGGTGGTGCCAGGGGTATGTTTAAATCTCTCTTGCTGTCTTAGGCAGCTTGCCCCCATTAAAGCCAGGAAGAGATTGCTTCAGCCCTGAGAACTGGCTGCCCCTCCCTTCTTGTCACATGTCCTCTGACTCATGTACATGATCCAGAGTCACTTGGTCACCACGTCATACCTGCTACTAATCTACAAATATTTAGAAGTGACACCTTTCCTGATTCATCCTAAGTCAGGCTGCTCCACCCACTCAAGTGTCTACAGGATGCAAGCTGGAACCAGAACTATGATCTGTGGCTACTCCACTTCATATTCCAAACGTTATTGCTTCCCAGCCTGGCTAGTTGTCTAGGATGTGCCTGAAGACCCCAGGGATCTCCCAGGCAGGAACTCCCTCAGCCCTTCCCAAGAAACAAACAGAAAACACTCAAGCTCCCTCTGCTGTTAGAAACTGGTCATTGAATAGCTCCCGCTCTTAGGGAGTCGGGAGAAAATTCCTGGCCTGGGGTGGAGCAGAAGCAACTAGTTCTAGTTCCCGTTCTGCCACTTCTGCTGGTGAAGAGTTCTAGGATTGTTTCTTCTTGACCTACTCCTACAACCCTGCCCGCAGCCACTCACGCATCTCCTATGAAAAGGTTGGGCCAGACTTCGTCCACGCGGCTGCAAGAGGCTTTCCCGGCCCTCAGGAGCTCTTCGAGCTGCAGGACACTGGGGCAAGGTGTGGCTTCTGCTTCTTCCCCCAGCTTTGGGATGGAGGCTTCAGCCATGGGCCAGCCTGCCTTCCTCTCTGCCTCTGCCGTCAGCTCCTTCTTCTCTGCCCCCTGGTGTCATGTCTCCTTCCCAAAGATTGGCAGTAACAGGTGAGACAAAGTGACTCAGCAAGACCCAGGGGCCTCCAAAGAGGACAAGACCTATTTCTCTTGCGTCCACTCCCATCCCTAAAGTCTCTGAGAACGTGGAATTAGACCCCAACAAGTCACTATCTTTCTCCACCTCCACCAGTTTCTTCTGTAAAGTTAAGTATACACTTGCCCTGGAGGTGTATTGCTTCAAGGGTTAAGCAAAAGGTTCACCGTGTCTAGCACACAGTAGGTGTTTTGAAATAGTTTAATTCATAGGTTTAGAGCCCTAGCACAGGTTATTAGGTTCTGGGGACAGAGTTAAAGCCCCAAGTGATGAATGTTAGAAAAGAGCTTTGCAGGTCCAAGTGGGCTACACACTTTGTGGGACCCAGTGTCACAGGACTGGACCCTAAGACGACGGAGCTCAGGGGAAATGTCTGAGTTGTGGGGTTAGAAAAACTTAGGGAGGCACGGAGGAAAGTGTCTGAAGTGCGCCCAGAAAATGCCCATGAAAGAGCTGAATGATGAGTCTCTAACAAAGAGAGCTAATTTCTTAACAGAAAAAGCTGGTGGGCCCTCATGTCAAAGAGCAGTGAGCAAAAAGTTGCCCTAGGTTCTGAGAGTCAAAAGACCGGGCATCAGATACATTTTTAACAGATTTATTATTTATCATTATTAATTATTATTATTATTTTATTTTCCCTGAGACAGGATTTATCTATGCAAAAGCCCTGACTGTCCTGGAACTCACTTCGTAGACCAGGCTGGCCTGGAACTCCCAGAGATCCACCTTCCTCTGCCTCCTGAGTGCTGGGATTAAGGCATGCACCACCACATCTGGCAAAAGATTTATTATTTTTATAATTAAAAATATTTTGTTGGTGCTGGAGAGATGGCTCAGTGGTTAGAAGCACAGACATACACGCAGGCAATCACTGAGACATATAAAATAAGTTTAAACATGGTTTGGTTTGAGTGCCTGCATCTGTGTGTGCGTTACACGCACTAAGTGCTGGCTAGAAGACAGTGTTGAATCCTCTGGAATCAGAGGTTGTGAGGTATCATGTGGGGGCAGGGGATTGAACCTGGGTCTCCTGCAAGAGCAGCAAGTGCTCTAACCACTGAACTACATCTCTACCCCCATCAGAAACATTTTGGGGATGGGAGAGTCCTCTGCCTACAAGGGATGTCTTGCTGTCTCATGTGGCTTCACGGAGGGTCTGAGGAAACTGAACAGATTCCTGGCTATCCCTGCTCTTGGAGTCTGGCTTGAAGGGAAAGGCCACACCAAGGCGGCACCCATGACTACCCTTCTATCACCTCAGAACCTGCCCCTAACCCCTTTAGAAACACCAAAGCTGGTTCTGCATTGTTCAAGGAAGTAGAGCCAAAGACGACCTAAAATTCAAGTTGTAGATGGCTTTAGACATGGTTTCCGCCAACCCTAGGCTTGGGTTAGAAGGGAGCATTCTGTTAGGTAGAGAAGTGGCGGAAAAGAACACAGGTTCTGATGACAATTGGGGGGTTGGAATACCAGCTGGAAACATATTAACTGTGCTGTGTCAGGCTACAGTGTTTCTTGACCTTTCTGTGCGTGTGTGAGATCTGCTTTGCAGAGTTGAAACAATGATTGCCATTACAGTCAGATTGCATGGCACAGTCAGAATAAAGGAACAATAATAGTGTTACGTGGGGACTGGATGAAGAGGAGCTAGCCCCTTCAGAGAACTCAGAATCGACTCTTACCCCAGTCAGCAACCCCACTGGAACTCTCCCATCTTCATTAAGACGCTTTGGCGGCCTATGGTTGGCTCTGACGCAGGCGCTCTCGCCTCCCTTCGGGTTTCCGTTCCCTTCCGGTTTTGTCCCCGCCCCTTCTCCGATACGCCCCGCCCCCCGAAGCAGTTCCGGTTCGGCTGGCCGCTTCTGGCGGCGGGGCGCCGACGGGGCCGGAGCGATGCCCGCGCGTAGCCGAGCTGGCTCCAGCCTGCGCTCCGGCTCCCCTTCCCGGGCTCTGCGTCTGCCGCTCGAGGTGCTGCGCTCCGCCGACGCGCCGAGGATCCCGGACGCCAGCTCCGAGCTGGGTCCGGGCAGCTCGGCTCCCACCGCGGAGGTGAGCGGGCTCCGAGGCTGAGGAGAGGGGAGATTGGGGGGCACCTGCAGCCAAGGGTGAGTGAGAGCCGGGGACGCTGGGGACCGCGGGGAGACGGTTGGGGGAGCCGGGGTAGGCCGCTCTGGAATGGAATCCGGAGGAAGTCGGGCAACGAGGGGCGAGGCGCAGGGGCCTTACAGCCCAGCTGGTGAAGGAGGGACGTGCGAGGGGTCCCCGGAATCCGGACGCGGAGGAGGAGGTGCCCCGGGCTATTGCCGTGGGTGTGAGGGATGGGAAGAAATGGCCCCGGGCCGCCTGAAACCGGCGCAAGGGCAAGGCAGCCGGGTGGGGACTGATAGCCACCTGACCCAGTGGGACTGGTGGTTTTGAAGGGCCAGGAGTTAGGGTTGGCTGGAAAGAGGGAGGGATCGAATGGGAAGTCTCTTGGCCTAAAGGTTAGAAAGAAAAAGTCCAGGAAGAAAAAATGAACCCTTGGGGGATGACTTTTTCACAGGAAAGTGGTTTTCAAGGCGTCAAAGATCTCTGGGTAGTGGATGTGGGCTATAGGGCTCTCTTGTTTGTGGTCCTTTTAAGAATCTGGAGTGCGAGGAACGGGTATGCATCACCGATTCGCGTCCACGGACAGGGGAGGCGGATGGGGAGGAAGTGATGTTAGAAGATGGTAGTGATTTCTGGAAATAGAGATGTCACTCAGATTTCTTCTGACGCGAGTGGTTTATTCTTTTTCTTTGTGCTTAAGAAGGTTTATTAGATGTCGGACAAGTTTAAATCTTAAGAAAGGATTTAATACATTACTTTCCAATTTAAAAAATTAAACCTGCGAGAGGGTTTTGGATTCTTGGATTTTCAGATAATTCAGTGAAAATTGTTAACACTTGCATAAAGGCTTGATTGAGTTGACCTGCAGATTGCCACAGGGTGGAAATACGGTCCCAGGAGATTCCTGGGTTAAGAGGACATATGCCAACAGTCCAGGAACCTTCAGGATCTTCCCATTGGTAACTCCAGGATTGGGGTTCCCTCGTAAAAAATTTGAGGGGTAATTTTGACAGCTTTTTCAGGGCCGGTATTCTATTTTGCAGATTTTTGCATAAATGATATTTTTTTCTATAATGCTCTAGAAAAATGAGGGTAGTAAGGGGAGGTTGTAGCTGGCAGCTGACAGAAGGAACAGGTGCTTTTTCTAGAAGACGTAGTACCAAAGTCGTAATTCTGCCAGGAAAGTATTGATCCCAAAATTTGTGTTCACTTTTAGTAGAAATAGAAACAGTAACGTGACTCTGGAACCTTTGACTTTTAACTGAGGCTTGTGTTTGACTTTTGTGGCTCATCAGGTAGGTTTTGCTAAGTTGTTGGACATTTTCAAACCAATTTCTAATTATTTTCCACCCCAACAAGCATCTACTGCAGAATCTTCATGAGATGATCATTCATCGATTGTAACAAGCTTTTAAGTTTGTTTATGTAAATGGACTGTATATCATACCATTGAATGCTTAGTAGAATTAGTAATTTTCTCAAAGAATAGGTGGATTCTTAATTTTGCTTTTTTGTGGCTGTCAAAAGGTAAACTTCTTTAGTAAAGACGATCTTTAGATGAGGATTTTATGGTGCGTTACTGTTTATATTTCTGCTTTTCCTGGCAGACTGGGAACCTTCATCATGTTAACTCTGGTCTTTTTTTGGAAGCATTCTCGGTGTGTAATACTGGCTACCCTTTAACTCATGATTCTCCCGTGTCAGCCTCCTGAGTGTTTGGATTACAGGCATGTACTACCTCACCCAGCCAAACTTAGTAAAATTCTGATATATGAAAATTTGCTGAACTCAACTGAAATAGCCTGATGGTGGTGGCGCACGCCTTTAATCCCAGCACTCGGGAGGCAGAGGCAGGCGTCTCTCTGTGAATTCGAGGCCAGCCTGGTCTACAAAAGTTAGTTCTAAGGCAGCTAGGCCAGTTGGTTACACAGAGAAACCCTGTCTCGAAAAAAACAAAACAAAACAAAAAGAATTCTTTGCTAAGGCATCCTACCATTGCTGTGTAAGGGGAGAAACTGTTAGTTGGACCCAGAATTAAAGGTTAGCATGCCTAGTGATGACTGTCTTTTTACTTCGCTCTGTCACTTCTTGCCATCACGTAGTTGGAAGGAAAGTCCGTTTATGGTAGCTACTGTAAGGCAGAGGAGCCTTCACCACTGCAGTGGCTGAGTTGGCAGGTGCAGCCAGAGAAATGCTTTCGGTAGCGTTCTCATTCTGCAGAGCTGCACAGTTGCCTGCAAATGTGTTGGTTTTGTTGTCAAGTCTTCAGTACTTGGCTGTAACTTGGCTATAACTGATTGGGACATTGTCGTGACTATCCTCAGACTGTTAAATCCAGATGTTCTAATGGATGCTGGTATTGTTTTGTCTTAGGTAAATGCCACATTAAGCTGTAACTTAGTGACAGAGCATTTGCCTAGCATTCAGGAGGCTCTGGGTTCAATCCCAAGCAGTTGGAGGGGGAGAGCCCTATTAACTAGCTTGTTAAAATTTTTTTAAGATTTTGGCTTCCCAGCCTGATGTCTATTTAGTATTGATTGTAGCTAGCTTGGCCATTAACTTTTTGTCTTTTCTATTTTCTAATTCTAGTTTTTTAAGGTTAACTAGTACATTTTCATAGTATGTAGTAGATTATGAAGCCTTGGTTCAATGTTTTCTGTTACATTGACTAGATTTGTGATATAACATACAACAATAAAGATTTTAATCTGGGCATGGTGGTTTATACATGTATCCCGGCACTCAGGACAAACTAAGAGGATCAGGAGTCATGACCAGCCTCATCCCTCTCTTAAAAGTGTGTGTGTGTGTGTGTGTGTGTGTGTGTGTGTGTGTGTGTGAGAGAGAGAGAGAGAGAGAGAGAGAACATGTGTTGTAGTTCAGTTGATAAGTTTTTGCCTAGTATGTTCAAATCCTGAGTTCAGTTGCCAGTATAAAAAATAAAAATAACAGACTTTATCTGTCAATATGTCAAACTGCCAGCCTACCTATACTTCTTATTTTCACACTTATTTACTAGTGTTCTGTGACATAGTGCCAGGTCTAATTAGGCAAACTAATTTGTTTGCCACTAAATTTTGATTGCTATGTAAACAGTTTTGGTATAGCCTAGGCCACAAACTGTCTGTTACATTTTTACTCATTGAGCTCAATTCTGTATGTGGATAGAATTATATACGACTCAGTAATAAAAGCTTTGATTTAAAGGTATGATGAAGCCAGAAAAGATTTGTGCTCCTTTGATACACATAAGAACTCTTGAGTATGAAGTACACGCTTAGTACAGCAAATATAAACGTGGCTCGGAACTGCAGCCAAAAGAATGCTCATGAAACCAGGGGAGCAGATGCGTTTCCCTGCTTTCTGCTGGTCAGAGGTGGTGTGCAGGCACCCTAGAAAGGCCACTGCCAAGAGACTGGAGTATGCAGAGTAGGAATTGCTTCTGCACCTCTGCACCTGTTTTGCAATGCAGAGTTCCTATGAAATGTTTTATAAGAGACATTCTGTGCTTGCTAAGAAAAAACAAACTATCTTTGAATAAATTTATTTTATTTTAGATTTGTTTTTATTATTTTATGTGTCTGCATCTGTGCACCATATATGTGCTTATTGCCTGAGGAGGCGGTGAGTCTCCATGTGGTTGCTGGGAATCGAACCAGGGTCTTTCACAACAACAAAAAGCACCATTAACCACTGAGCCAACTCTCTGGCCTCTTTCAATAAATTTTTTTTTTTTTTTTTGGTTTTTCGAGACAGGGTTTCCCTGTAGTTTCTAGAGCCTGTCCTGGAACTAGCTCTTGTAGACCAGGCTGGCCTCGAACTCACAGAGATCCGCCTGCCTCTGCCTCCCGAGTGCTGGGATTAAAGGCATGCGCCACCACCGCCCGGCCGCTCTTTCAATAAATTTAAAGAGAAAAATTTTTATTTACTCACAGAAAATGCTATTTAGAATTTTACATTTTTCAAATAAAATAGAAAACAAAGCTTGAGAGTGAAATGACTGTTACAGAATTGTTAATCATGAAGTTTAGATAGACATGCCCAAAGTATGGTATGGTTTATGCTGTTTTGCTTTTGTAAGCGTGTGTTAGAGTTTTGTTTATGGATATGCAAATTGGTATAATTTTTGTCTGCTGAATGCGAAGCACGTAGACTGTATTAGGTTAAATAGGAGTTGGGCTTATTTTAGCCTGTGTGTAGCTTTTAAGAAACTTTGTTTGTTTGTTTGTTTATGGGAGTGTCAGCTAAGCTACCTGGTGGAGGTCAGTTCTCTTCTTCTACCACGTGGGTCCCCAGGGTTGTCAGATGTGGCACCTGGCACCTTTGCTCACAGCCACCTCATCAGCCCACAGTGGTTTTGTTTGTTTGTTTTGGTTAATAAATACTCTGATTTAATTTTTCCCAAATAATTTGTAACAGCTCAAAGAGCAGAAATAAAAGTAAAATTTCTAACAAGCAGTTGCTGTGTCTGATTCAGCACTCTCAGATTCTGGTAGTAATATTTGAAAAATTATCACCTTACAAATGACATCACTGTCCCTATAAGAATAATACACTGTAGCCGGGTGGTGGTGACCCACGCCCCAGCAGAGTCAGAGGCAGGTGGATCTTTGTGAGTTCAAGGCCAACCTGGTCTACAGAGCTAGTTCCAGGACAGCTAGGGCTGTTACACAGAGAAACCCTGTCTCAACAAAACAAAACAAGAAAAAAAAATAACACATTGTCTATAAGAGTACCCAGCCCTATAAAAGAACAGTACTCTATTATTTTGTTGTTCCAAAGAAAGCCAGCCATGTCGCATGTCGTCAGCTCTTCAGTCTTAGCTATATCTCTACCATGTATGTACACAACCAAGAGAGATTAAAAAACAAACAAACAAACAAAAAAAAACCACAGGTTACCAGAAAAGTATGCACTGTAAGACGACAGCAGAAGACAGGGTAAATTATGCATACTTTGTCAAGGAATGTATGTAGAGCCAAATAGTAGCCTAGTAATATATGAATCGAAAAGCTGTTTGGCGCTACTCCCAGCACCCTGGAGGTGGAGGTAGGAGAGTCTGTGAGCTTGAGGCCAGCCTAGTCTACAAAGTGAGCTCCAGGACAACCAGAGCTATTACATAGAGAAACCATGTCTCAAAAATGAAAAAGTAAAAAAGGAAAAGAAAAACTATAAGGCCATTCTCCATTTAAAATGTTTTTTTGTTTTCTTCAGTGCTAGGGATTCTGGTTGAGGCTTGCTGCAAGCCAGACAAGCATCCTGCCGGGAAAGCTGAACTTTTCCATCCCTGGAAGTGTATTAGCCTTGGTTATAATTTATTTTCTTCAGTCTAGCCCTCTAACCCTTTTCCTCTCTCCCTTTTGAAACAAGGTCTTCCTCTCAAGTACTGGGATTAAAGGGATGTTCAGCCACACACAACCTAGTCCTGTTCACAGTCCCTTTTTTATTCAAGACAGGGTTTCTCTGTAGCCCTAGCTGTCCTGGAACTAGCTCTTGTAGACCAGGCTGTCCTCCAACTCACAAAGATCTGCTGGGATTAAAGGTGTGTGCCACCACCTCCTGGCACCTGTTCATAAATTTTAAGAATCTTTACTCTTTATTGTTATGTCTTGAGCCTTGAGGTATGGATTTCTTTTTTTCTTTTCTTTCTTTTTTGTTTTTGTTTTTTTTTTCCAACACTACTTAGAAACAATAAAAAATTTAAAACTTGTGCTGATTATCAAATCAGTAATTTTCCAAAACACAATATTCTGTATTTGTTTCTTCAATTGTGAATTCTTTTAGGGCATTGGCTCTCAACCTTCCTAATGCTATGACCCTTTAATATAGTTCTCATGATGTGACCTCCAATCATAAAATTTTATTATTTATTTATTTATTTGGTTTTTCAAGACAGGGTTTCTCTATGTAACAGCCTTAGCTGTCCTGAAACTAGCTCTTGTAGATCAGGCTGAACTCAAACTCACAGAGATCCTCCTGAGTGCTAGGATTAAAGGTGTGTGCCACCACCACCTGGCCCATAAAATTATTTTTGTTACTACGTAACTATAATTTTGTACTGTTATGAATCATAGTTAAATAATCTGTTTTCTGATAGTCTTAGATTGACCCCTGTGAAAGGATCACTTGACACGCTGCCCCACCCAAAGGGGTCACAACTCACAGGTTGAAAATCACTGATTTAGGGATATTTGAATGTATGATTGTCACTGAATCTAAATGAATGCTGTATATAGCTGTAGCCCATTGTTTTGAAGAAATTTGTACATATACAAGAAATGTGTGCGCATTTACACAGGCATAAATGGAACAGATTAAGAGCAAGAGTTGATTTTGTTGATGGGTCTTGTGTGTTCTAAAGCTTGTCTAATGATAAATTAGAACCAAGTGTAGTTTTGTTTGTTGAGATAATTAAGCCTGGTAGAGTAGTTTGTGTCTTTTTTTGTTTAGGGGTGCCTGTCATTTTTCAGAAGTTGCCCAGTTTTTTTCTCAAGTTTTCCTTTTAGATATCAACAATAACCAATTGTCTATTGCACAAATTTGTATTTTTATTTAATTTTCTTTTAAAAATACTTCAGTCGTATGTGTTTGCAAGGTGCAGAGTGGTAATTCAACATTTCTACAGTTTATAATGCTCAGATCAGCAGGTTAGTTAGTACTTCGCACTTGTGTAGAGAGAGAAAATGTGTGTGGGAAGGTCTGAGGCTGGTGCTGGATGTCTTCCTTAGTCACTTCTTCAAGGTTTGCTTTTTAAGTTATAAACTGATTGGCCCATTAGCTCAGGCTTCTTATTAACTCTTATAACTTATATTAACCCATTATTCTTGTCTGTGTTAGCCATGTGGCTCGGTACCTTTTAGGCGAGGCAGTCACATTTTGCTTGCTCTGTGTCTAGATCACAACTCCACCTCTTTAAGACTTTGAGACTGTTAGCTCAGTGGCTGGCCAGTGAGCTTGAAGAATTTCCTGTCTCTGCCTCCTAGCCCACGCTTGGATTACAGGCAAACCCTGCTGTGCCTGGCCTTTTATGCAGGTGATCCGGATCTGAACTTCCCTCGTGCTTCTCTGGCCGGCATTAACCAGCTGAACCATCTTCCCAGTTCAGTTCCCCGTGTCCTTAAACATTAAAAACCTATTTAACTCAAAATTGGTCATCTTTAGGAGATACAGTGTATTTTTAAAAGCAGAATTTTTTGTTTTTGGTGCATGTGTGTGTGTGTATGGAGGGGGGGCTGTACACGGGCGCTCATGAAGCCAGAGGATGAGTTTTGTGTCCTGTTTTGCCATTCTCTGCCATGCTGGGCTTTTTTTATGTGAGTGTTGGAATTCAGGTCCTGATGCTTGCACAAGTACTTTTACCACTGAGCCATTTCCCCAGCTCCCAGTGTAAAAACTGGCAAAAATACCCTTCCTTATACAGTGATCAGATCAAGGTGATTAACATTTCCATTTGGAGGCTTGGAACTCCTTTTTTCCATTTGTTAATAAAATATAGGTTATTATGAACTGTAGTAATCCCATTCTGCAACCAAACACTACAGTGAGTCCCTCCCTCCCTCCCTTTTCTCCTTCCTTATTCTTTTTACTTTTTTAAATTTATTTTGATGTATTTTATGTATGAGTGCTCTACTTGCATGTGTGCCTGCATGGCAGAAGAGGACATCAGGTCCCGCTGTAGATGGTTGTGAGCCACCATGTGGTTGCTGGGAATTTAAGGCAGGACCTCTGGAAGAACAGCCAGTGCTATTAACCTCTGAACCATCTCTCCAGCCCCCTGTATTTTTTACTTTTGAGATTATAATATAATTAACATTTCTCCCTTCTCTTTCCTCCCTCCAGAACCTCCCATATACACTTCCTTGATCTTTTTGAAATTCTCGGCCTCTTTTTTTTCATTAATTTGCGTGTGTGTGTGTGTGTGTGTGTGTGTGTGTGTGTGTGTGTGTGCGCGCGCGCGCGCGCACGCTATAACTGCTCAGTCTGTATAAAATCACTTATATCTTCCTCACTTTTACTGCTGTAATAACTAAAGATTGAATGCAGGGCCTCAAACAAGAAGCACTCTCCCTCTGAGCTACTTTGCCAGTCCCAGGATTATTGCTTCTGTCTGTGCTGTTGTACATATCAGCTGGCCTCCCTGTATCCTCCTCGCCTCTCTCTAGCATCACGATGCTCTCTGTCAGTTTGCCTTCATTTGATTACACGTTAGGGAGAAAGTATGCTGACTTTATGCTGTAGTGGCATTTCAATTGTATTTTAATAAAGCTAGCTTAAAGAGCTGAGAGTAAAACAGCCCCCCTGTTCAGTCTTAAAGACCAGGTAATGGCACCACACACCTTTAATCCCAATAGCCAAGCTAGTTGCCATAGAAACCGGCGATGCATGCCTTTAATCCCAGTGGTGCACGCCTTTAATCTCAGCCCTAGAGAGGATTATAAAATGGGAGGAGGCAGCTCTCAGACACAGTCTCATTCTGAGACTCTTGGAGGCAGAAGCACTATTTCAGACTGAGGTTGAGGTAAGAGCCAGTGATTGATTGGCTGCTTTGCTTTTTGGATATTCAGGTTGAACCCCAATATTAGTCTCTGAGCTTTTATTAATCGTGCTTCATTATACCTGACTTTCTGTACTTAACATAATATCCTCTAGTCCACCCATTTTAGTGAAAGTGGTTGAAATTCTTATTTATTTTAAAAATATACCACTTTCATTAATTCTTTGAGAATTTGGTCTATACATACGATGTATTTTGACCATATTCACCCACCATTTCTCCCCATCGTACCTCCCTACCACTCCACTTCCTCCCAACTCATGTCTTTTTTCTTCTTCTTTTCTTTTTCTAAGACAGGGTTTCTCTGTGTCACAACCCTGTCTCTCCTGGAACTGGATTTGTAGACTGTAAACTTGACCTCGGAACTCACAAAGATCACCTGCCTCTGCCTCCTGAGTACTGGGATTAAAGGTGGCGCTACCATCCCCTCCCAGCTGGTGTTTTTTTTTTTTTTTCTTGTTTTTGATTTGTTTTTTAAATAACCAGTTTACTCGTTCAATTTGTGCTACCCCTATACTCCTGGGTGGGGACCATCCCCTGGAGCTTTGGCCTGTGGTGCCATACCCTTCAAAGAAATCTGTCTCTTACTCCCCTAGAAGCCACCAACTGTCAATAACTCCTCAGTTGGGGATGGGGGCTTTAGAGATCTCCCCACTCTGAGCTGGAATGTTGACTGACTTGATTTTGTACAGGTTTTGTGAAGGGAACCCCAGCTCTGTGAGTCCTTAATTATAGCAGGTCTGTCATATCCAGACGACAGTTTTGCCCTGGTTCTCCAGAACCTCTGTTTCTTAATGTTTCCACCTCATTTTTCCCGGTTGTCCCTGAGCCTTGCGGGGAGTGATATGGTAGCTAAGCGCTCCACAGCTGAATTAGCACTTGTCTGGTGAAGTCTGAGAGCTAGGTATTGTTATTAGCGAATCCCTCATGACCGCCGTGGACTCAATCTTCTCAAAAAATCTTCTCAAGCAGATTTCAAGAAGCTCCAGAGCATTGGCTTCTGTTGGTTTCTGTCTGGAGTATATTCGTTTGTGATTCTCTTCACCTAGTCATCTGTTTGGTGGTCAGCTAGGTTGATTTTGTCTCTTAGCTACTGTAATAAGCATGAGTGTGAAGGCCTTTCTTTGATACGCTAGCATCATCTGCAGTGAGTGTCAGTCAGGTTTCTGTTACTTTAACAAAGTGTCTGAGGCGGCACCTACAGAGATGATTTATTTGACTTGTGGTTTCAGAGGTTCTGGCCCTGTTGCATATCATGAAATAGACAATGGCAAAGCAGAGCTTGTTCACCTTATGACGGGAAAGGGTGGAGCAGGGCGAGGAAGAGATGGGCTCCACAGTCCCTCTAAGGACATTCCCTGACTGGCTTAAACTCTCTCCAGGTTTTTTGGGGGGGGGAGTTACAGATACAACTATAGGAGCTAGCTACTTAAAAGTGGGGTTTCTGGAGGGCATTGTTTTTTGTTTGTGTTTTTGGTACCTTTTTTTTTTTTGAGACAAGGTTTCAGGTAATCTGAGCTGGTCTGTAGATGAGGATGACAAACTCCTGGTTCTTCTGCCTCCCTCTGCAGAGTGCTGGATTATACCACCATATGGGGCCTACTTTTAGATTTTTAAAAAAAAAAAAAAAAAAAAAAGTTTTTTTTTTTTTTTTTTTGTTCTCTCTGTATGTATACCTGCAGGCCAGAAGAGGGTACCAGATCTCATTACAGATGGTTGTGAGCCACCATGTGGTTGCTGGGAATTGAACTCAGGACCTCTGGAAGAATAGTCAGTGCTCTTAACTTTTGAGCCATCTCTCCAGCCAATACTTTTTTTTTTGAGACACCTTCATATAGTTTTTTAATTAATTAATTAATTAGTTAATTTTGGTGTTTTACCTGCATGTTTGTCTGTGTGAGGGTGTCAAATCTTGGAGTTACAGGCTGTGGTGAGCTGCCATGTGGGTGCTGGGAATTGAACACAAGTCCTCTGGGAGAGCAGTCAGTGCTCTTCACCACTGAGCCATCTCTCCAGCTCATTTTTTGTTTTTGTTTTTGTTTTTGTTTTTTTCTTTTCTTTTCTTTTTTTTTTCAAGACAGGATTTCTCCCTGTGTAGCCCTGACAGTCCTGAAACTTACTTTGTAGACCAGGCTGGCCTTGAACTCACAGAGATCCACCTACCTCTGCTGGGATTAAAGGCCTGCACTACTAACACCCAGCTCAGAGGCAGCATTTTGTTTTGTTTTTTGTTTTTTCAGACACAGTTTCTCTGTATAGCCTTGGCTGTCCTGGACCTTACTACGTAGATCAGGCTGGCCTCTAATTTACAGAGATCCCCCTGCTTCGGTCTCCCAAGTGCTGGGATTAAAGACATGTGCCACCGCTTGGCAGAGGCAGCTTTCTTAACCGTGGTTCTGAGTTTTATATCAGATTCTGTTGGTGATAAGCTCTATCAAATTTAACTCTCTACCTTTAGTTTATTCAGCCATACATTAAACAGTTACACTAAATGTCTTAGATCACTGCAGAGTGATGTTGTAGCAGTTCTGTGCTCCTGATTAACAAAGTGATGTATTCAAAGCTCAGGTAATTATCTGTTTAAAGTCTTAGTTCCTCCTGGGTTAAAGGTGAAGGCATTCTTAGGTCACAGTTAGGGTTAATGGGGATGAAGTTGATGTCGTCATGTCTTGTTTCTGGATATTGTGGTTTTGCTGGTTAACTCAGTATTTCTTATCTTTTGTTAGTATATGTACACTAATATAAATTAGTAGTTTAATTGATTTTTTGTGTATCTACTTAAGTGTATTATACTTCACTGAAAAATAATCTTAATTTTTTAAAATTCTTTTTCTTACATGCTCAATATATAAAACAAACTTTGGAAATGTAGAGTGAAGAGCCCATCCTAGAATTAGCTAATAATAGGGTTTTGTTGTTGTTTGTTTGTTAGGTTTGGTTTTTTTGACATAGAGGTTCTCTGTGTAGCTCTGGCTGTCCTGGATCTCACTCTGTAGACTCGGCTTGAACTCACTGAGATCCACCGTCCTGTGTACAGGACTAAAGATGTGCACCACCACCTCCCCTAATAGGTTATTTGTTTGTTTTTTCTGTTTTTCATCATTTATATGTGTGTCTGTGTATCGGTGTATGTAAATGAGCTCAGGTGCCTGTGGAGGCAGAGGTGTCAAATTCCCCCTGGAGCTGGAGCTACAGGTGATTAGGAGCCATCCATGTGGGTGGTGGGAACTGGATTCAGGTCCTGGAAGAACAGAGCTGACTCCTACCATCAACGCCTCATACTTTTTTTTTTTTTTTAACTAAAAAGGCATGGAATTCTTATTATTTAGGATAGTTTAAAAAAAAAAGAATGTTTAAACTTTTTGTTTTGAAATGAAGGTTTACAGGGAGTAGCACAGATGGGCCAGAGAACCCATGTACTTTCATCCACTTTCCTGCTGTAGTTACAAATTACATAACTATACGACATTATCAGAAACAGGAAACTGTCATTTTATAATGAATAGATTCTTAGACATTGTTCCAATCCAAATAAAGAACTGTTCCTTCATTACAAAGATCCTTCTCTGTGCTGTTATCTCTAACTCTGGCAACCACTAATCGATCCTACTTTTATAATCTTGTCAGGCTGAAAGCGTTGCATAAGTAGAACCACACGGTGTGTGACCTTTTGAGACTGGCTTTTTCCGTCAGGTCTAATATCCTTGAGACTCATCCAAGGTATTGAATATACAATAACTTATTTTTATTGCAAGGTTGTATGTAGTTGATGGTATCAGTGTGCCACAGCTTTAACTGTTGACGTTTTGTGGGCTCTTTTGGAATCTTGGACATTTTGTCGAGTAGTGCTGCTGTCATTTGTGGGCGCACACCTTCATCTCCTTGGAGCCCTCAGGAGTCTCATTGCTGGCTTAGACGGTAGCTGTAGGTGTAGCTGTTCTTCACCGTAACTCAGACTCTCTGACCTGTTCTACACTCTTCTAGCAATTTTTTTCTTTTTAAGAAATAGTGATTTTTATTTGTGTGGGTGCGTTGCCTGCAGCATGTGTGCAGTACCAGAGAGGCCAGAAGAGGGGGTTGAATCTCCTGGAACAAGTTACAGATGGTTTCTGAGGTGCCATATAAAGTTGAACCTGGGTTCTCTGGAGGAGTAGCTAGTGAAACTCACTCTGTAGACCAAGCTGGCCTTGAATTCAGAGATTTCCCCCAGCCTCTGCCTTCCAAATTGTGGGGTTAAAGGTGTGCACCACTATGCCTGTCAAAAATTATTATTTCTAAAGCATACTTATTATGTCATCTTCTTACTTAAAATGTCCTGTGATTCTCATGGTTCTTAATTTGATAGCATTTTCTATGATTGGTTCCAGTTTGTAGTTGATATGCTTCATGTTTTTGAGACACAGTCTCACTATGCAGCTGTGGTTAGCCTGGAACTCATTCTGTAGACCTGGCTGACCTCAGACTCAGAATCCACTCGCCTTTGCCCCCGAGTGTTGGGATTAAAGATGTGCACCACCATGCCTCGTGCGGTTGTCTAATCCTAGAACACCTTTGTGCTTTTTGGTTGTCAGTGGCTCCACACTGTTTCCTGCCTTGGTGTCCTTCTACTGCTCCATCTTCACAGACTCTGTTCAAATGACACGAGTGACCGCGTTTATCTTACCAGCTGGAAATAACCTAGATTTTCCCCAGCTCCCTAATGCTTTCAGGTTTTTGTTTTGTTTTGTGTTTTGTTTTGTTTTGTTTTTCGAGACAGGGTTTCTCTATAGCTTTGGAGACTGTTTTAGAACTCACTCTATAGACCAGGCTGGCCTCAAACTCGTAGAGATCCTTCTGTCTCTGCCTCACAAGTGCTGGAATTAAAGGTGTGTGCCACCACCGCCTGGCTGTTTCCAACTTTTAAAAAAAAATTACACAAGTCACCACTTTCTTGGTATTGTTTTGAAAACTGAGGTAATTTTATAAGAATTCATTTAACATGTATTTATTTATTGCCCTTTGACAACCCTTTCTAGACTATAAAATCTAGGGCAGGATCATTTTGATTTGTTTAGGAATATGACTCATTGAATAGTATAATACTTTACATACTGTATGCAGAGCAAAAATTCATAGATGAATAAATTTGGCATGTGAGGGTATTTACATCTGTGGTGCCTTAGTTTCTAGCACCTGTGTGAAGCAGGCCCTTGGTAAGTGCAGACTTGTACACGACCTGTGACTGCAGCCTCTATTGTGCTGATAGCTAGAAAATATTTGGAGCTGTGTTTTACAGTAGGAATGAATCCCCAGTTCAGAAGGCTGAGCAATGTGTGGGTAAGAACATGCATTTTAACTGATATTTGTAATCGGAGACTGCTTTTACATTTCCCTGCCACCCAGACCCGGATAATCACACAGAAACTATAGCCGGGCGGTGGTGGCGCACGCCTTTAATCCCAGCACTTGGGAGGCAGAGGCAGGCGGATCTCTGCGAGTTCGAGGCCAGCCTGGTCTACAAGAGCTAGTTCCAGGACAGGCTCTAAAACTACAGTGAAACCCTGTCTCGAAAAACCAAAAAAAAAAAAAAAAAAAAAAAAAAAAGAAACTATATTAGTTACAACACAGTTTGGCCAGTGGCTCAGGTGTATTCTTAGCTAGCTCTTAGATCTAAATCCGTTTCTATCCATCTGTGTATTGACACAAGGCTGTGATTTACCAGTAAGGTTTTGGCGACTTTTTCCTTCAGGAGCTCCATGGCGTCTGCCTGACTCCACCTTCTTTCTCCCTGTATTCAGTATAGTTTTCTGCCTAGCTATAGCCCCGCCATAGGCGAAAGCAGCTTCTTTATTAACCAGTGCTAATAAATATTTATAGTATATAGAAGGGAAATCTTTATTTGTTTTATTTACTGGCTTAAGTTGGTCTTGGGTAAGTTGCTGACCCGTTTAGACCAGTTGGCTCATCTGTCAGATGAGACATTAGTAATGGCTGCTTTACGTGACTGCCGTGAGAATTATTTAACGTGAGAGGAAAGCCCTTGGA
This sequence comes from Arvicola amphibius, assembly GCF_903992535.2. Classification (NCBI taxonomy): domain Eukaryota; kingdom Metazoa; phylum Chordata; class Mammalia; order Rodentia; family Cricetidae; genus Arvicola; species Arvicola amphibius. The sequence continues at coordinate 72,874,489 of NC_052059.1, forward strand.
AGCATCTCTGGCGTACTGGATGTGCCGTGCTTTGGGTCCCTGCCCTCTTCTAATAGCTTTGATAAGAGAGGTCACAGTTCTTATCCTATCACTGAGATTTTAAAAAGGTTGGATAAATAAGTGCTCTTCAGACTTCTGAACTCAGGATTATGTGGTGACACCAAGGCGTACTTTTGTCGCTTTCGTCACCATGACAAGGATGTCATTTCCTCTTCCCAGCTGATAGAAGAAGGAGTAATGACAGTAGAGTGTAAGTTCTTCACAAAGAAGGTGAAGCCTGAGAACAACATGCTTTTATACATTTTAGGCAAATAACGATAAAGTTTTGAAGGACTGAGAGGACAGTGGACGCCTGCACTGGGGCAGCCATTTTGGTGTCACAAGAAATCCTGAGTGTGGTGTATAAGCTGGTTGGGGATAAGGATGACTTTTGTATATTTGAATTCTTTACAGTCTCATTACCATTTTTGCTCATCAAGACTGTCTTCCAGATTTGTTATGTGAAGGCTAGTCCTCTCACAAGAATCTATAATACAGTACAAACAGCTTTTCAGGCTACGCGTGTATTGATAATACAGTACAGGCACCACCCAAGCACATAAAAACATTTCCTTACTGTATTACAAATGACCTAAAATCCGCCTACATCTTATTTTGAGTACCCTTCTCTTATCATTTTGAAGAGATAGCAATTTTATCATTTAGGCTTCTTTTTTCTTTCTTTTTTTTTTTCTGAGACAGGGTCTCTCTGTATCTTTGGAGCCTGTCCTGGAACTAGCTCTTGTAGACCAGGCTGGCCTTGAACTCACAGAGATCCACCTGCCTCTGCCTCCCGAGTGCTGGGATTAAAGGCGTGTGCTGCCACCACCACCTGGCTCCATTTGGGCTTCTTTAAAGCTAAAAGGATTGGTCTGATTTGAATCTTCTGGTTTGAATTTGTTATCCTTCTATGTAGAGAATGTTTTATGGTTGTACAATGGTTCGTTTATATCACCTGCTGTAAGTAAAGGTTGAAATAAAGCCATTAATGTCTATAACCTCACCTCTCAGGAGTTCAGTGTTATCCTGAGCTATGTGAGAGACCCTGCCTCTAAGGGGGGGGGGGGGTTAAAGATGTATTTTATTATTTTTAATTGTGTGTGTGTGTGTGTACATGCATGCATACACGTGTGTGCAGTGACTCTGGAACCAGAGGTCTCACATGACCTGGAGCTATAGTTACAGGAATTTGTGAGCTGCCCAGTATGGATGCTGGGAACTGAACTTGGAAGAACTTTGGAAGAACAGCAAGTGCTCTTAACTACTGAGATGCCCCTCCAGTCCCAAAGCCAAATCCTATAAACACTCCATACAAATCTTTATCTTCTCATCCAAGGCATGTGTTTGTGACCTACCACTACCACACAGCACAGCTGACAGCTAGGCCAATCCAAAATGTGGGTCATTCTATAGGATTGTGCCAGTCCAAATGCTGTCTGTCCCTTGCCCCTCTGAGAGAGAGAGAGAGGGAGGAAGGGAGGGGGGAAATCATTCTGTGTTAAGGATATATAATAACCTAGTATAATTCATAGTTCTTAACCTCTACCCTGAGAGGAAGAGAGATAGGAAAGACAATAAAATAATTTTCTTAGGTGCAATGATGGATATTATACAGCTATAAGAGGTTGTCTTTTTTTAATCCCATTTGGAGTCTTGCTGAATAGTACAGGCTTGTCTTAAACTCACAGTCTTCAGCTTCTACCTCCCAAGTGCTGGCTTACAGCCATATGCCAGCCACCATGCTTAGAGGAAGTTGTCATTATTGTAATATGCATGCTGAAATATTTATATTTAATGGCATAGTTTCTTGATATTAAATGGTGTGCCCTCGCCCCACCTGACTCACTGCATAAAATGCATGTGGAAAAAATGTTTCTTCTTGAATTTGAATTCTTGCCTTGTTAATTTCAAGTAGGAACCTCGAATTATACTTTTCTGATCATTATCTCATTTATAAAATGAAGTTAATCTGCCTCGTAAAACTGTGGAGTGTTAGACAATCTCTTATAGCCTCAGAATACTGTCTGCCAACTAATAAATGTAGCTGCCACTGCTGTTACCACTATTTTAATACTTGCTTTATAATCTGTTATTTGGGAGATGAAAGAGTACAAAGTATAAAACAGAGGTCCCTGCAGAGAGAGCCTTCTGAGCAAATAGGCAAAGATGAAGTGGGGATCGGTATTACTGTGAAATGAGATCCGTGTGCACACTGTCTGATCTGCAGTGTTGTTTGTGCCAGGCTTCTCCTGTTCTTTTTCCCTTCCCCTCTCCATTTAACAAATAAGGGCGTTGAGGTGCCCAGATGGATGATTTGTCACCAGTACACTGAAATGCACTCCCAAGAACCAACACAATGAATCTGCTCCTTGTCCTGCATCATGCTACTTCCCCTGGTGTAAAGGACAAACTGAAAAGAAAGCAACTAAATATTAGCAAGGATTTGTAGATTTTCAGAGATTAACAGCTTTTTTCTTTCTTTTTCTAAGACAGACCCCCCCAGGCTGGCCTCATACGCAGAGATCTGCTTGCCTCTCCCTACTGTGCTGGGATTAAAGGTGTGAACTACCATTGCCCAGCCTACCACAATCTTAAATAGGCATTTCTCCCAAGCGAGACAAAAGATACTCTAAAGACTCAGAGATTAAAGAGTAGCTCTGCTGATATTATGAACACCAGCTTTTAAGCTTTTAAATTGTATTTATTCTAAGATGTTCTCATTTCATCAAGGATGTATATAAGAACATCATAAGAAACAAGTTGAACTCAAGACCAATGTGGTACTCCTAGCATGGTTAGGCAGGAGGATCACAGATTAGAGGCCACCCTGGACTACATATGGTGTGACCTTTCTCAATAATTACAAAAAAGTTTTTAAAAAAGTATATCTGAGTAGAGTGTGCTGCCGCATGCTTTTAATCCTAGCACAAGGAAGGTAGAAGCAGGCTGACCTCTTTGAGTTTAAGGCCAGCCTGGTGTACACAGTGAGTTCCAGGACAACCAGGGCTCTAACACAGAGAAATCCTGTCTCCAACAAAAATCAAAACAAAGAAGTATATCTGTTGCATAAAATGGTGGATGTCTATGGTTCTAGCATTTGGGTGACGGGAGGATCGGGTATTCAAGGCTGTCCTTGGCTACTTAATGAATTAAAGGAGATTCTGTCTCAAAAACCAGTGATCTCTTTTGAGTTCTATGAATGATTTAGATAACAATGATGTTTACAAGTGTTCATAAAACCCTGCCATCGGTTTAGAATTAAGTGAAATTACCTTTAAAAAAACAGACTTCAAATTAGGTTTATTCTAATTTTTTTTTTTATTTCACAGAGAGATAGATCATCCTAGAGTGTGGGGAAATAACCCTGCAGGTAGGGTGCTCGCTCCACGAGCGTGGAGGACCTGAGTTCAGATCTTCATCACCTATGTAAAGAGCCACACTGTTGGCAGTGGGGATGGGGTGACTTACTGGGGCGTGCTGGCCACTGGCTTAGCAACATGTTTAGTGAGAAAGCGTTTCAGCGGAGTAGGATGGGAAGTGACAGAGCAGAACACCAGTGTCATTGTCTGGCCTCACACACACACGGGCACACGCACCCACACACAGAATACATAAATAATAATGCCTTATAGTCAGGCGGTGGTGGTGCACAGCTTTAATCCCAGCACTCGGGAGGCAGAGGCAGGCGGATCTCTGAGTTTGAGGTCAGCCTGGTCTACAAGAGCTAGTTCCAGGACAGGTTCCAACGCTGCAGAGAAACCCTGTCTCAAAACACCAAAAAAAAAAAATGCTCTTTGAGTGTGTATTACTTATATCTATACAAATACATAGATACATGCATGCATATATACACATCTGTTTTTGAGATGATATCTCTCACTGAACATAGGAGCTTGGAGCTTACTGATTTTGGGTAGGCTGGCCAGCCAGTGAGCTCTAGGGATCCCCAGCACTGGGATTACAGACAAATTACTAGAGTCCCTTTTCCACCCTGGTGTAGCACATATTCTTATTGATATTAATAATAAAAACCTGGAGTCAGATATCGGGGGTGAAAGCTAAAGGATCAGAGCAGAGTGACAGCCACTAGAGTTCTTACCCCTACCAGGGCTCAGTCTACAGACTGCATCTGAGCTCCTGTCTCCTCCCGCCTTCTATTCCTCTCTCCCCCCAGCCATGTCGCTCCTGTCTCCACCTCCCTAGTGCTGGGATTAAAGATGCGTGACTCCCCAAATACTAGAATTAAAGGTGTGAGCTACCATTTCTTGGCCTCTATGGCTAACTAGTGGTTTAGCTCTGCACTCGGATCTTTAGGCAAGCTTTATCTGTTAGATTATAAACGAAATAGCACCAAATCCTCCTAACTTAGCCTTTTCAAATGCTCATGGTTGCCTGGCAAGCACTTTACCAGCTGAGCCAGCCCTATAGTTTGATTATGTATGTTGTACTTTTATGTAACAGTCTTGCTAACTTGACAGTAATAGTAGAAACTTCTTGATTTTGTTGTTCAAACAAGGTTTCAACTATGTAGCACTGGCTAACCCAAAACTTGCTGTGTATGTCAGGCTAGTCTGGAACTCAAGGAGATCTGCCTGCCTCTGAATATCAGGTGTGCTGGGATTACAGGCATACACCACCATGCCTAGCCAGTTCTAGAAATCTTCTGATGGTTTACATTGTTTTTATATTTTCTATATGTATGTACGCACTGGGGATGAGTTTTCATGGCCTCCTCTATACTAAGCATGCACAATTAGGAGGAAGGCTTTCCTCATGGAATCAGATACTAGTAGGTTCTCCAAAGATGCTTTGAACTCACAGAGATCAGCCTGCCTCTGCCTCCTGAGTCCTAGGTGCTAGGACTAAAAGGCCTGTACCACCATGCCTGACTCTACTTTGTTATTTTATGTCTTTAAATTTGTTTTGAATTTTTTTATCTTTGCACATCAGGGAAATGGTTCATAGTTTTATTTTCTTGTCATCTCCTCGATTTCGTTGTCAGGAATGAATTCAGAAATATCCTTTCTTTGAAGGGCTGTAGAGAATTGGTATTTGGCTTTTGTTTTTTTGTTGGTGGTAGGTTTTTTGTTTGTTTGCTTTGTTTTTTTTTTCTTTTTTCTTTTGCTTGTTTGTTTGTTTGTTGCCCTGACCATCCTGGAACTTGCTTTGTAAATCAGGCTGGCCTTGATTTGCCTGCCTCTGCCTCCTGAGTCCAACACAGCCTGGCTGGTACTGTTTTTTTTTTTTTTTTTTTTTTTTTGATGCTACCTTTCACCAGTGAAGCCCTCTGGACCTGCAGTCTTGGTAAGAATTATGACATATTCAATTTCTTCCCCCCCCTCTCTCGTTTTAATTGATATTTATTGAGCTCTACATCCCCCCCACCTCTCCCCTCCCCCTACAATTCTCCCCCAAGGTCCCCATGCTCCCAATTTACCCAGGAGATCTTGTCTTTTTCTACTTTCTTCTTCCCATGTAGATTATACTCAGTTTCTTTAAATGGTTTGTTTTGTTTTTGGCATTTACTTATGACAGAGAGTGGGGATTGTCGTGGCACTCCTATGGACAGCCTGTTCTTTCTTTCCACATGTGTGTCCAGTTATCAAACTCTGGTTGTCTGGTTTGGTAGCAAGTGCCTTTACCTCCAGAGCCGTCTTGCTACTTTATATAATTAACATCTATAAACCTTATTCAAATGTCTAACAAAGCCCCCAACTCTGCTTTAAGGAGGGAGGAAGGGAATATAAGGATATAGTAGAGGGTTAGGAGGAGGTGGTGCTCAGGAAGCACGCAGGGATGTGGGTGTGGCCTCTCTAGAGCCTTCATTGTCCTTTAACACGCTTGGATGGGATTTTAGTGAATTTGAAGCAGTTATCAAAGAGGGTTGTGAATACTAACGGAGATCACAGTATGATTCCTGAAGGACAGCAGCCAGGATTCTAATTGATAGGTAAAAGTCTAGATAATAGGATTTCTTTACTATAAACAAAGTTAACAGTCATGTTTGAGATTTTCACAAGTATCTAGGGAAAGGAATGAGGCTCTACCAGGGATTAGACACATTTAGGCTTTATGCTGGTCATTTGTGACTTTAAGATAAAATATCTGTATGTAAAAGGAATATTATTCTCTCCATGTTGGTAGCTTTTACAGCCAATGGTAATTGTACTAGATTCTTGCTTCTTAGTGAGTAGGAGGCTTCAATCAGACATTAGAGTGGGGACTTTTCTTCCCCGTATAATTATTTTTTTCCCTGTCTTCCTAATCTGCCTCATCTCCCCCACTTCCCCCTTTTTAGACAGGTTCTCACTATGTTGCTCTGGCTGGCTTGGAACTCACTATGTAGACCAGGCTGGCCCTATGTCACAGAGACCCACCTACACCTATCTCCTGAGCACTGGGATTAAAGCCACACTGATCCTTTTGCTGTTTTGTTTTCTGTTACTTCTTCCGTGCTGAATAGGTGCATGGACCCTATTTATCAAATCTCAGTCTGACTGCTTAGGGAGACAGGAGAAGGTTCATGGTTATAGATTGGAGGGAGTTGTCATTTGAAGGGAATCATCAGTGCTTGGAGGGGTTTGGGGAGGTCATGGATGAGAAAGTAATGTCAAGAGGGTCAGAGAAGGCTGGGCAGTGGTGGTGCACACCTTTAATCCCAGCACTTGGGAGGCAGAGGCAGGCAGAGCTCTGAGTTAGAGGCCAAGCTGTTCTACATATTGAGTTCCAGGACATCCAAGACTGTTAACACAGAGAGACCCTGTCTTGAACAACCAACCCCCCCCCCCAAAAAAGCGGCCAGAGAAGAAGATACCTCAGTTTCAGTCTATCAGTTATGACAGCTCAAGGAAACACCCCTAAGTCTTTAGGAATTTCAGCTCAGGCCAAGCTGGGGTTAGTGGCGCCTGTGCAGATAAGGATCTCAGAGTGAGCCCCTTTGAAGCATAGCTGGACCTTTAAGGCTTATTTTGGTTCAGTTTGTGTGTGCACACATGTGCATCTTTCTGGAGTGTGTACACATGAGGTCAGGTGCTGGTGGAGAGTTTCAGATCCCCAGGGGCTAGAACCACAGGCAGTTGTGAGCCTTGGGACATGGAATCCCGGCTTCTTAATAAAAAGAGCATTATTGTACCTGTAACCACTGAGCCCTCTTGCCAGCCTCCACATCTGGGAATTTAAAGAAAACTTTTTATGTGTGTATGGGTGTTATTTCTGCTATCATGTCTGTGCACCATGTGTGTGCTTGATGCCCATGGAAGCCAGAAGAGGATATCAGAGTCTCCTGGAACTAGAGTTACAGGTGCTTATGAAAAGATTTCCCACAGATTCTAAACAAGGTGCTTAGGGGAAAGAAGGAGGATGGGCTCAGGAAGAAAGTAGGACACACCTGAGGCCTGAGCTTCTCTCAGGGAGTTACCTAGTTTTCTCTTTTTCTAGTTCCTGGGGGGGGGGGCGACGACAGCCTCATGATACAGCTGGGATTCTGCCTGAACTCACCATGAGGGCCAGACTGGCCCCAAATTCTAGATGTGCCTGACTTCAGCCTCCTCAGCGCTGGGTGATAGGCATGTTCCCAGTGTAATGGATTAATAAAAATGCTGCAGGGTCCCCGGTGGCAGGCAGCAGGCCATGTGGCTGCAGGCAGTGGGCACCTGAGAGCATCCAGTCCCAGGCAGGGACGGCTGCAGGTCCCTGAGTGGTGGCTGGTCCTGAGCAGGGAGACATTCAGGGGCGGGAAAGAGACAGAGACATGGATAGGCACGCCATGTGGAGTGAGGTTGGATATTTATTTAGTGGGTTATGGAAGGGGAAGGGAGAAGGGAAGAAGAGCAGAGAGACAAGAGAGGGAGAAAGAGGGGGAGAGACAGAAGCTGCCTTTTAGGAAACGGAAGAGTCAGGCTATAAGCAGGAAGGAAGATCTGCCTGCCTCAGCAGACCAGAGTGGGGGTGGGTGGGCGTGACTTGTCTCCTAAAAGGACAGAACAGATCATTATACCCAGCACACCTGTTTTTATGTAGCATGTTGAAATGTACAGCTGTCATAATTATATAAATTTCCTTTTACCTTCTAATTTTGTTATCTCTGTCAGTTCTGATCAATTTCTATTGATTTTTCCCCCCCCATGGATTATAATGTCTTGCTTTTGGATTCTATTCTTATATATCCTATAAAGAATATAAGGGATATATTCTTATATATATCCCTTAACTTGCAAGATGTATTTAAAATTTGTGAGGCTAGATCAGAGAAATGTGTAGCCTAGGGTAATTTTTCTCATTAGCAGCAAAATGACATTTGGGAGCCAAACAATTCCTTTGTTTGTAGACAGGATTCCAGTACACGATACTGGTTTTCCATCCTTTTGTTTGTTTTGAGACAGGGTCACTCTATGTAACTGTGTAACTCTAGTTGGTCTGGAACTTGGCAGGATGTTCTATGTTGCATGGGTCGGTCAAAAAAAGAGGTCATTCCGAAATGAAATTTTAAGGGCTGTGTGGCAGCAGGGAGGTCCAGCCTCCGAAGATCTGGACCCTGAACAGCCAGGCGTATTCATGGATTGTTACACAAAGTTGTTTTTTGGTTGAAGTATTTCCTCTTAGCAAGGTTCTGTCTAATCTGTAGACCCCTCTGAAGGGAAGCATCACATGCCCTCGGGACTTTAGTCCTTTCCTGTGTCAGCTGTTTTACCTGATAGTACAAGGGCCTCGGGCAAAAAGTCAAGTGAAGGCTGCAGAGTCCCTTCAGTAAACAGTTCTAAGATTCGTGTAGGTCAGAGTACTTCTAGAGAACTGCTGTTCACTCTGCTGTGTTTAATCCTAGATACAGGGAAGCTCTTCATTCTAGTACTACCCCAGATACAGTGACTCTACTGAATTCCTACAACAGGAACTTACTGTAGAGATCATCTTGCCTCTGTCTTCTGAGTGCTAGTATTAAAACATGTACTGTCACCATTCCTGACAGGTTTTTTTTTGTTTGTTTTTTGAGGGAGGGTGTCTTACAGTTACTACTACTGTGGTGAAACACCATACCATGACCAAAGCCATTTGGAGGGGTGTTAATTGGCTTACATTTCTATATCACAGTTCATCATTGAAGGAAGTCAACACAGGGTAGGAACCTGGCAGGAGATGACGCCGGGCAGAGTGCTGTTTCCTGGCTTGCTCATCATGGCTGCTCAGCCTGTTTTCTTAATAGAACCCAGGACCAGCCCAGGAATGACTCCACCCACAATGGCCTGGGCCCTCCACCATCAATCACTAATTAAGAAAATGCTCTACAGGCTTGCCTTATGGAGCATTTTCTCAATTGGAGTTCTCTCCTCAGATGGCTCTAGCTTGTGTCTAGTTAGATAAAATTAGACAGCAGCACAGAAGGTCTCACTATGTAGTCCCTGATAAATTCTGTGTAGTACACTCTGGCCTTGACCTTGCTGTTACCTTGGTTTGGCCTTCAGAGGGCTGAGGCTGCAGGTAAGTACCACCACAGCTGAGAGCATTATGGGATTTTTACCAGCATCCCTGGTGTCTACTTCCTATAAGCTAGTAGCCCCCTCACCTAGTGGTGACAATGAAGCATTCATACACATACTGCTGACTTTCCCTGGAATGTGAGGGGAGTTAGAGTTAGCCTTAGTTGAGAACTGTGGTTTTAGATTTGATTTTGCCCCACTGATGATGTTGTGTGTTCTTCCGAAGCCCCATGAATTGTGAACTGTTGGTTAGTCTGATAGCAATTGACTTTTGTGGTTGTACATGTTGGGAATGCTTTTGGATGGTTTCTTCTCTGTTTTGACACATGCATGTTCTGATGAGTATTCAGGGGAGACCCTCTGTGTATCTCTGCAGTTCTCCATCTGAGTGTTTCTGTGGTATTCAACCCCATAAATACAGCCATTTTGATCAGCTCAGCTCAGCATGTCTTCCAGGCTTCAACTCACCTGGGTTTCTTGTCTTATGCCTCTCCTGGTCTAAAAGCTTTCAAGGTATTAAGATGAAGTAATATGAGCCACCTCATTTGCTTACTGTCTCTCTGGAATTTAGCTTATAGCCATCATTTTGAATCTTATTCATGTCTTTTTTTAAAAGATTTTTTTAAAACAAATTTATGTGTACAGTGCTCTGTCTGCGTGTATGCCTGCAGGTCAGAAGAGGGCACCAGATCTCATTACAAATGGTTGTGAGTCACCATGCGGTGGCTGGGAATTGAACCCAGGACCTCTGGAAGAGCAGGCAGTGCTCTGAGCCGTCTCTCCAGCCCCCTTTTCCTGTATTTTTATTTATTATTTGATTACTTCAAATTAGAGGGTAAAATTTTTTCTATTTTTATAACTTGATCAGAAGTAGCAGTCCAATTATTGATGCAAACCAATTATTAGTTAAAATGGAAAAGCATCCTTAAACATTTACTGACCAAAATTCATTTTATTGATTTGTATAAAACCAATGTCCGTCATATTCCTTGTTCAGTTTTCGTTCCCTGGTATTCCTGTGGTGCAGCACGACTATTAAATGGATGCTGAAGCTTGAATCATCTCTAATATTCCTCTTTACTGCAGGTTCTCACAGCGGGGCTAAGTGCTGGTTACTGTGACCCTGTAACTATTATGTAGTAGCACACAATTAAAGGACATGCACTAACCTGATGAGGTAGAGCAGTGAAATGTGTCCTGCTTTTAAGGCTTTCCCACAGCAAGCTCAAAGGCTTCCAGGAGACTTCTGTGTTCTAACTTGTATTTTCTAGTGGCTGAAGCTTGGGCATCAAAGCTGGTTAGTTTGATTGAAGTTGAAAGAACTGGTGAGTTAATATGGGGGAGAAATGTGAAGGAAGAGAAGAGTCATTTTGCTCAGAGTATGAGATGAAACTGTACCAAAGAATAATGCTGCAAGGATGGGAGGGACTTGGAACCCGCTGGTGGTGAGCTGTTGGAGAGGAGGGAAAGTAGAAGAATCAAGATAAAGCGGAGAATTTTACTTGTGGATGAGGTTTGCTACTTGGTAACTGCTGCTGAGTGTATAGCATGTCTTGTTAGGTATCCAAGTTTGATGATTTAGTCAGAGCATACCTGGGGGAAAGGAAGATAAAGATGTAGCAGAAAGGGCAAAACCATAGTTCAATGGAATTTTACATATGCTATATATAACTGCAGCAGACTTAAAATACAAACCCTTTGTAGATGCATTCATTGTTAATTTTTTAAGATTGGAAAAAATGTGGATTGATAATGAAATGCAACTCTAAGCTTTCTGAAAGTGAGGATTGCTTTTTTGGTATAAAGACAATATTTAATGACGGACATTTTTCATCTTTGGGTGAATTTCATCAAGGGTGTCTCTTATTTCCTGAATACTTTTGAAGATAGGGGTGAGCTCATTGGTTAAAATATCTGTTTTTGCTCAGAGATATTAAGTCTTTAACAAGTGCTGTGTGGGAGGGAAGGCTGTGTAGCATCACCTGCCTTTTGCTTTTCTTAACCTAAAGAAGCTGAGAAGTTTTTCTTAGTCTACAATGTGTCCTGTAAAGCCATGATAAGCGCTTAAATCAGGAGATGAGAGCATCATCTGGTCGGGAGGGGAATGATAGACTGTCTTATACATTCTGGAGGACTTTGTCCTGGAGGATATTCATCTGTACTAATGTTTTGTTTTGCTTTTTAAAGCAAGTTCTTTTTCAAATTGTATAATGAACTTTCACAAAAGAAACCTATATCTTCTCAGAACACTTTACTGTAACTGTTTTTTTTTTTTTTAAAGCTAGGTATTTATTGTATCATTGTGGATTTTAAAAAAAAAATAACTCCTGTTTTTAAACGTTATTTAGAAGGGAATGTAGTGAGCTATTAGAAATTCAGAAAACCCACAGGCTTTAAAAGTCAAAGAAGTAGACACATGAGAAGTAGTTTTGGTATATCAGCCTTTTTTCTATATCAGCCTTTGCTTCCTATGTATCTGATACACTTTATAAACTTGAGATAGACCTAGGTTTCACAAAAGAAAAAGAACATAAATAGCTGAGCAGGATCAAAGTAGCAAAACTTGTCAAGTACTTTTAAAAACAGTGCATTAAGTAGCCTTTTATAACTATAATCTGAATTTATAGCTGTATAACTTTTATAATTATTATCTGAATTTTGCTTCATATTTTTGAGTATATTGAAATGACAGTTCTCTTTTAAAGCTTTGGCCCCTATCTCCCAGAAATGCCTTTTCAGTTCTGCAGTGGGACTTTCAAGAACTCAAAGGAACTTAGCTCAAATTCATAGCTATTTTAAAATCTTTTTATCTGTTGGCTAAATTATTTTATATCTAAAATTTCCTGGAACGATTCTTTTCCACCTCAAGTGGGGAAATTTTTCCCCATGTCTTTTATAGATTTCATTTTATAAAAAATATTAAAATGAGATCTTCCTCTTTCTGTTGTTCTCCATGGTAATCTTTTGAAGTGATTGTTGAGATGCTGTGGAAACCCCGCCTGTAAAACACCTTTCTCTAAAGTATTAGAGCTGCTAGTGTAGCTCAGGGTGGATCACTTGCCGTGGCCTGTGTGAGTCCTGAGTCAACACCTGCCCTTCATAAACCAAAACACCTGCCATTGACCTCTTAAAATGATTAGAATGTTAGTCTGAAGTCTCTCATTACTTGTGGAGACCCAAAACTGTGAGCCTATTTTCACCTTGTCTAAAGGTCAGAGAGTTGAAACTTACTTCTGTTCCTTCAAGATTATTGTTTCTACCTCAAGCAAAGGTCCCACCTTGATTTAGATCAGAGTTCTGATCTCTCAAGGTTATTGTCAGCAGGTGTGGCTAATATTTAGACCTTGTATTTCAGGTATTGAGAAGTAGATCTGTTTCTAACTCAAACAAAAGTCTAAGGATCCAACTAAGTTCTACTTCCTTAGGGAGATGATAAACCCATGGAGTGATTTGCCTACAGAATGTTTTAGTCTAGGGTGTGAGCGTGACTCGTCTTGCCCTGCAATCTTCAACTGGTCTGTTCATTTCCTCGTATCATGTTAATGAAGTTTTTATCTTACTCCTAGTTTTTGGGGTCGGGTATTTTAAGCAGTTGGAAATTGAAGCAGATGATTTTCAGCACTCTCTGGACTCCCTCCCAGCACCATCCTGTCTCCATTTTATTTTATTTCACTTGCGTCTCCATTCTCTTATCTTTCTAATCCCCGGGCCCCTACCTTGGTGAGTGGCATTTTTGTCGAAGCTGGTCTCTGACAGTTACTGAAAGCCAGTGAGGGCAGTATAGGTACTTTATTGCTTCTGGTATGCGTATTTGCATTTGGTCTTTAATGAAGATGTTGGACTACTGTAAAGATTTTATTAAAGTTTTTGTTTTGTTTTCCTGTTTTCTCTTGCCAGGCAGTGGAGGAAGAAATGGCAGGCCCTAGTCAACTCTGCATTCGCCGCTGGACTACCAAGCATGTAGCGGTGTGGCTGAAGGATGAAGGTTTCTTTGAGTATGTGGACATTTTATGCAATAAGCACCGACTTGATGGAATCACATTACTCACCCTGACTGAATATGATCTTCGATCTCCTCCTCTGGAAATCAAAGTCCTAGGAGACATTAAAAGGTTAATGCTCTCAGTCAGAAAATTGCAGAAAATCCATATTGATGTTTTGGAGGAGATGGGATACAGCAGTGACAGTCCCATGAGTCCCATGAGTCCGTTCATCAGCGCTCTTCAGAGCACAGACTGGCTCTGCAATGGAGAGCCCACACACGACTGTGATGGACCCGTCACTGACTTGAATTCTGATCAGTACCAGTACATGAATGGCAAAAACAAACATTCTGTTCGAAGACTGGACCCAGAGTACTGGAAGACCATACTGAGTTGTGTATACGTTTTTATAGTATTCGGGTTTACATCTTTCATTATGGTTATTGTTCACGAGCGAGTTCCTGACATGCAGACCTATCCACCACTCCCGGATATATTCTTAGACAGGTAGGTTTTGTTTCTAGAGTCACAGCAGTAGTAATGTGGATAATTACATTGTAATTGTAGCTGACATTACCTTGTCTGGTGCCATCAAAGGACATGCTTTGCAAGCATGGTGGCACATACTTGTACTCTGGGATCTGAAGTAGGTGGACCACAGGCTCAGGCTCTTGGCAGTTTATAAAGGATATTATGTTAGGGGGGTGTTTGTAATGGACTCAGCTGTCCTTCTTTTCCAGTAGTACAAAATAATTCAGGGATTGATTTTGTTTTTATTACACACTGAATAAAACTAAGCAAATATATGTTAAATAAAAAAGAAATAGTTGATGGCTGAAGAGCGGTCTCAGTAGTTAAGCGCACTGGCTGTTCTTTCAGAGGACCTGGGTTTGATTCCCAACACCCTCACACAGACATGCATGCAGGTGAAACATCAATTTAAATTTAAAAAAATTAAATAAAAAATGTTAAGGAAAGAGCTGGTGGTGTTGCATGTCTTTAATCCCAGTGCTTGTGAAGCAGAAGCAGGCAGATCTCTGTGAGTTCAAGGCCAGCCTGGTCTATAAAGCGAGTTCCAGGACAGCCAGGGCTACAAAGGGAAGCCCTATCTTGAAAAACCAAAAATAAATATTCTGTGGTTATAAAAAACAAGAAAAGAACAGTGAGTAACAACTGTTTTTACTTAAGTGATTTTTAAAAATTAGCAATACCTCCATGTGTTTGGTGGCTGGTGATTGAGCCCAGAGCCGATTCCATATTGGTCAGTGCTCTTCCACCAAGCTATAGCTGTATCTTGAGGGAACACCGCCTGTTAGAGGTAATAGTATTCTGGCTACTACTCAGTCTGCTCACCTCCTACAGTATACCCAATAACTATTCTTCCTGTTTATTTTTTAAAAAGAAAAAGGAATGGTAGTAATGATTGAAAACATCGAAGAAAATATTCTATGACTGTAGGAAACAGACAAGAAATAGTGGGTGTGAAGGGAAGCTATCTGCACCTTCAGTGTGCATTTGATTCAGGAAGGTTATTAGTGGATGCTAAGGTGCATTTGCTGGAAAGCTGCTGAGCAGCAGCCTGTTTGCATTATTGAAGCTTCATCTTTCACTTTACTTAATTGCAGAGGAAACAGGTGCTTTACAGTGCTGGGACCTGACAAAGGTCATCTTAACCACAGGTCAGATCCAGCACCATGGCAGAGCAGACAGACTTCACCTTGATAATAGCCTTGCCCCTCAGGAAATTTTAACCTTAGTTTGATCACGAGGAAATAGTCAGGCACACAAAAAGGAGCATTTCACACGATAGCTCATTGGAGTCTCCAGAGAAGTCAGTGTCGTCGTCAACAAAACCCAGTGGATTGTGAGGGAAATTGAAGGGACGCACTAAGGTCAATACACAGTAATTGGATTCTAATCAAGAAAATTTAGTTGCAGAGGACGCGTTGAGGGTAATTAGAACGTGTGGATTTGGGTGCGTAGTAAACGGGGATGCCGACTCATGCTGCAGTTCTCGGTGCAGTGGTCTGAAGGTCTAGCCTTATTCTCTGAGATACATGTAGTTAGGGAGGAGATGTATCTGTAACTTACTTTGGAGGACTCTAAAATGTGTGAAATCAAACAAATATGGCAAAACATTAAAAATAGATAACTGAAAGATATAAGTGAAGAGTATTAAGTACTTGTTTTTGTAAGCTTTTTAGAAGGATCACATTTTTTTTTTTCAAATAAATTAATGATGGGAGGAAATGGGGATTGAAGATAATCAGATCTTTGCTGTAAGGTCAATTAAGGATTACAAAGAAGTGGACGTAGGGCTTGATCGCAGGGCTGTACTGTAGGATGTTGTACTGGTAGGGATGACCTGGGGTAGGTTTGTGTTTGGGTTCTTATATATATTTCTATGTATTATACCTAAAGTATAGGATTCTTGAAATTGAGGGTGTGAAGAGAAATATTATTAATAACAAGGTTCAGGCTATAACAGCCAGTGTTGGTTGCTGTGGTAGGGCAAAGGGCAAGATAATAGGAGAAAAGATAAAAACAGAAGGGAGCAAGAATGCCATTATACACCAGTATAACAGGAGGAGTAATGGGGGAGGGAGGGAGGAAGGAGCATCAGTAAGTACCTGGAAACTTTTCTAGAAGGGGTTTTTATTAGCTCTAGAAAAATAGAAGTTTTACAGGAAGGAGTATCATCATAATTTTGTATGACTATAAGCTTACATTGAGTAAAAGCTAAAACAGCTGTTCTTAATAGTGAATGAGAGACTCGTACAGAGAAAGGTGTGTGTGTGTGTGTGTGTGTGTGTGTGTGTGTGTGTGTGTGTGTGTATTACTAGAAGATTTAATGTGGGATGAAATAGTAAAACTGGGGAGCAGTCCTTCAGTACTTAGGTTTATTTTGGGAAGAAGTGGATTTACCTTTGTATGTGTAGATGTATTTCTTGTTGGGAGCAGGGTCTCACTGTTTTCCTGGATGTCCTTGAACTCTTTATGTAGACCAGGCTGGTCTGAAACTTGGAAATCCGTCTGCTTTTGCCTCCTTGCTACTGGGAACAAAGGTGTTTGCTACCATACTTGGCTTATGTATATTATTTTTTTTAAAGTTTGGTTTGATTTTTTTTTGAGACAGGGTTTCTCTGTGTAACAGTCCTAGTTGTTTTTTAAATTTTTTAAGGGTGTCGTGGCACATGCCTTCGATTTTAGTAAATCATAATTTGTTGATAATATAGCATACATTTATTTTTCTTTTGACATGTATATGACTTTACTGTTATTAAGGTTGACAGCAAATGTATATAATAATAAAATATTCTTGTTTGTTTTTACATAAAAAATTAAATCTTTGCTAAATAATACAACATCTATGTTTTTCAGAGTTAATCAATACTTTTTTTATAGTCCTCAATTCTGAGAATACCACTTCACATAAATTCGTAATACAAAATGACAGTTGTTTAGGGCCATTTAGAAATTGTTGGAAATGTTATTCTATCTAATACTGAGCCAAAATTCATATAACAATTTTTTGTTTGCTTGTTTTCAAGACAAGAGACAGAGCTTTTCTGTGTAACTCTGGTTGTCCTGGAACTCACTCTGTAGACCAGGCTGGCCTCAAACTCAGAAATCCTCCTGCCTCTGTCTCCTGAGTATTGTTATTAAAGGTGTGTGCCACTGCCCGACCACAGCATTTTTTTAAAGTCAGCCATCATCACACAAGACAACCAAGGATATAATAACGTGTTACTTACTTGCTGAGGAGTAGTAAATAGGAAAATTATTACATCTGTTTTTTATAATTAAAGCTTTGTTTTTTCTCAGATCAGAAGACTTTCTATAGTAAAGACACCACACTTCATACCATAGAGCAGTGTTTGGCTCTGAGCTGAGGTGTGACAAGCCACATTCATGGGCGATGTATGGAGTGGTGGCATGCTTCATGAAGTGCAGGTTTTGTGTTGAGAACCAAGACTGCAGTGCAGTGTGGGTGGGGTGGGCATTGCCAGAAACACCTCAGACTCATTGCATGTTAGATGATGGATTGGTTTTGTTTGTTCTAAGTTCACAAACCTTTTACTGTAGCTATTTTTCTTTCTTATTTATTTACTTAATTTTGTGCAGACTCCCTTCCTCATTCAGTCCTATAACCCACAGTTTGAAAAATTGAGTGCTGGGAGGCTGGAGAGATGGCTCAGAGGTTAAGAGCATTGCCTGCTCTTCCAAAGGTCCTGAGTTCTATTCCCAGTCAACCACATGGTGGCTCACAACCATCTATAATGGGGTCTGGTGCCCTCTTCTGGCCTGCAGGCATACACACAGACAGAATGTTGTGCACAAAATAAATAAATAAATAAATAAATAAATAAATAAATAAATAAATAAATATTAAAAAAACAAATAAGCAAGAAATATTAAAAAAAAAAAAAAGGCCGGGCGGTGGTGGCGCACGCCTTTAATCCCAGCACTCGGGAGGCAGAGGCAGGCGGATCTCTGTGAGTTCGAGGCCAGCCTGGTCTACAAGAGCTAGGTCCAGGACAGGCTCTACAAAAGCTGCAGAGAAACCCTGACTCGGGGGAAAAAAAAAAAAAAACAAGAAAAATTGAGTGCTGGGCTAGAGAGATGACTCAGGCTACAGAGTGTTTACTGCTCTTGCAGAAGACTCACGCCCATGCCAGCCAGCTCACAGTTGCTGTAACTCAGACTCCAAGGCTCTGATGCCCTCTTCTGGCCTCCTTCCACCAGTATCCCATGCACATGCGCACACGCGCACACACACCCCCACGCACACACCTAAAATAAAGTCTAATTTAAGAAAAAGGAGTTTAATGCTGTGGTCTGGGAGACACGGCTTGTTGTTCTTTACAGAGAAGCACTACTAGGATTCAGTGACAGCTAGTAGGTTCAGATGAGTGCGATAGTTCATGAAGCTGATTTTTAACCCCCAGGCTTTTCAAATATCTCCTAAGAAAGGTAAAGTTCTCCAGAGCAGTTCTGAGGTTGAAGCATTGTATGAAAAGGGGTGCCCCTATTCGTTTTCAGTTCCAGAAAAAAGTGTTTTTCTGTTGCAGTGTTCCCAGGATCCCGTGGGCCTTCTCCATGACTGAAGTGTGTGGCATGATTCTGTGCTATATTTGGATCCTGGTTCTTCTTCTTCACAAGCACAGGTATTCCCGATTTCTAAGGACGAAAAACGTCTGACTCTCATTTCGGGTTGTCAAGTCTGGTTCTTCCCTCTGCATTGCCCTGGAAGATTTCCCTCTGCTCAGTGTGACATAGCTTTTTACAAAAGAAAATTGGGGTTTTGATTAAGGGAAGTTCTAAGACCAATATATTATTTAATAGTATTGTGAATGTATTTTATAGGGGAAACGGTAGTCAGCCTTGGGCCAGTCCTTACTAGTCTATCCTTCTCCTACCTTCCTTATCTTCTGTTCCTTCCTTCCTTCCTTCCTTCCTTCCTTCCTTCCTTCCTTCCTTCTTTCCTTCTTCCTCCTCCTCTTCTTCTTCTCCTTCTCCCTCCTTCTCCTTCTCCTTCTTCCTTCTTCTTCCTAGAAATACCACTTCTTTAGAGAGGAAGAAAAGCTTCCAAGAACAGTGTTAGGTTAGGTGATTGATTGGAGGAAGGAAGCCCATGAAGCAGCTGTTTGCCTGTTCTGCACATCTGAGATGGTCAGGTTGCTCAGTGGGGAGAGTGCTTCTTGGTGCTTTCACCACGAAATGCAAAGGGAAAACTTTTCTCTTTTTTAAATCACAAGTAAAAACAGAAGTCGGGTGGTGGTGGCACACGCCTTTAATCCCAGTACTCAGGAGGCAGAGGCAGGCGGATCTCTGTGAGTTTAAAGCCAGCCTGGTCTACAAGAGTGAGTTCCAGGCAGCCAGAGCTTTTACACAGAAAAACTTTGAAAAACCAAAAAATAAATGAGTAAATATGCAAGTAAGTAAATAAATAAATACTGCAAAGAAGGCAAAAGAGTAGGAAGACCCTTTTTTTCTACTTCATTAATGAGTCTTGCTTGATCTCAAAAAAAAAAAAATAGGAAAGAAAAACCGGCTTAGTGATGAAGAAAATTATTTTAAAAAACTCTCTGTGGTTAAGCCGCTGTCCATTGATTTTAGAAGCCTGGAGAGGAATGACTGGGTGTTGTCCTGCAGTTGGGGCCCTCTCCACGCCAGGAAGTTCTGTGGTCACCACATACATCCTGAGCTTAGTTATTTTAGTTCTTTGAAGGTGAAAACAAAGGTTGAGGACTGCTATTTTTGTCACATTTTGAGGCCATTTTACCACATTTCTCATTCTGTCTTGTGTGTAATCCTATTTTAAGATGAAATGGTTTAAAAACATGTATATCACTGCTTTGTGGTTAACTTTGGCTCATAAGACCCTGTGGATTCAAATATATCCACTCTTGAAAATAAGAACAAATTTAACCTTAGAAGAAACTTTGGTAGACGCCGTGAAGCTTAGTAGTGAGTGACCAGGTAAATCCACATAGTGGTGTTTACTTAAAGTGGACAAATCCAGGAGGCAGTGTTTACTTAGATACTTCTCAGATGTCCTCATCGTATGACATTGATTGGGTCCTCAGAAAGGTTGTTGAAGGGGTATTTCCCAAGCTCTATCTAGATGTGTAAACTAAAGATCAGAACATTCCTTGCCTTGTGTTCAGGGCTGCTTTTGAGAAAAAGTCCCCCAAACACTTAGTATGTTTAGATTTAGGGCATTTACGGAAATAATGGTACAAATGATATCACAGTTTATGATTCCTCAAATTATGCTTATTCAAAGTTTCTGTTTTAGGTATACTTTATAAAACTTAGTATTACTTTCATATCTTAAGTTTAAGTTAGGGACAACTTAGAATAACTTCATATGGCCACTCTTATCAACCATTTTAGTGCTGTTAATGAGCAAAAGTAGATTCTTGAGTAATTAACTTTAGTCTCCTATAAACAACTTAAGGGGCGGGCCAGGTGGCTCTGGTAAAAAGCACTTGCTGCTGTTCAGGGCACTGGAGTTCAGTTCCCAGTGCCCACACTGAAGGGCTCTCAGCTGCCAGTAACTCCAGTTCCAGGGAATCCTACACATTTAGCCTCTAAGGATACCTCCACATCCCTGCACACACTCACAGGCAAATACACATACCTACACGTAATTAAAAAGTAATAAAAATAAACCTTAATAAACCTTTTTGAATAGTACTAATCCCAAGGTACCCAGTATTACTTCTGTCTCTTCATTATTGATTCCAATCCCAGCCCTGGTCCCACGCAAACACTGACCCATTTGTCTCTATGGTCTTCCTTTTAATACAGAACTCCTAAGAGGGGTAAGACTTCTGTCCTTCATAAAGACTGGTGGTTTCCCCTTGCTTTCTCTCTAGGAGGGTTTGGAGTATTCTCTGATTTCTGCTCTGATCACTCTGTTCACAGGTCAATCCTTCTGCGAAGGCTCTGTAGTCTGATGGGCACTGTATTTTTGCTTCGCTGCTTTACCATGTTTGTGACCTCGCTCTCCGTGCCAGGACAGCACCTGCAGTGCACTGGAAAGGTAGCCTGCTACCTTCTATATGTTCTTTATTGTCCTTTTGGATTATTGACACATTTATGCAGGAGGACAAAGATTGTGCTTTAATGTATTTGCAGTATCAGTAGTAAACTTAACAGAAATGGCTGGGTTAAGTGCCCTGAAGCTAGACTTGTCTCCCTGTGATTCCATCATGGATAGTAGTTCCATGTTATGGGGCTATGGGAAGAAAAATATTTTGGCTCTATTTTTCTGCTACATTTTCCTTTCCTCACTACACTCAGCATCTTATTTACAATTTTTTCATTAGTATGCATTAATTATGTATGGGTTTCATTATCACGCTGTAATATATATTCACAATGCCTTTGGATCACATCCACCCTTGATACACTTTTGTCTTCATATGGTGTGCTCTGGTCCCTTACTGCTTCCGTTGCTCCTTTTCTTATTTTTGAGATTTATTTATTATGTATAGTGTTCTGCCTGCATGTATACCTGCATGCCACTAGAGGGCACCAGATCTCATTATAGAAGG